>NC_136364.1:20342500-20825000 GCF_037039965.1 Doryrhamphus excisus
CTTGTTAAATTATTATTTGTCTCGTAAACATACAGCTATTTGACTTTTATCGTAAAGGTACAACTTCATTCTCATGAATTTATTACTATTTGTCTCGTAAATGTACGACTATTTGACTTTTCTCGTAACGTTACAACTTCATTCTCATTAAATTATTATTTGTCTCGTAAACGTACGGCTATTTGACTTTTCTCGTCAATTTACAACTTAATTTTCGTTAAATTATTTGTCTCGTAAATGTACGACTATTTGACTTTTCTCGTAAATGTACAACTTCATTCTCGTGAAATTATTATTTGTTTTTCGTAAATGTACGACTATTTTATTTTTCTCGTAAATGCACAACTTCATTCTCGTGAAATTATTAATATGTCTCGTAAATGTACGATTATTTGACTTTTCTCGTAACGTTACAACTTCATTCTCGTTAAATTATTGTCTCGTAAACATACAGCTATTTGACTTTTATCGTAAAGGTACAACTTCATTATCGTAAATTTATTACTATTTGTCTCGTAAATGTACGACTATTTGACTTTTCTCGTAACGTTACAACTTCATTCTCGTTAAATTATTATTTGTCTCGTAAACGTATGGCTATTTGACTTTTCTCGTCAATTTACAACTTAATTTTCGTTAAATTATTTGTCTCGTAAATGTACGACTATTTGACTTTTCTCGTAAATGTACAACTTAATTCTCGTGAAATTATTATTTGTTTTTCGTAAATGTACGACAATTTTAGTTTTCTCGTAAATGCACAACTTCATTCTCGTGAAATTATTAATATGTCTCGTAAATGTACGACTATTTGACTTTTCTCGTAAATGTACAACTTCATTCTCGTGAAATTATTATTTGTTTTTCGTAAATGTACGACAATTATAGTTTTCTCGTAAATGCACAACTTCATGCTCGTGAAATTATTAATATGTCTCGTAAATGTACGATTATTTGACTTTTCTCGTAACGTTACAACTTCATTCTCGTTAAATTATTATTTGTCTCGTAAACATACGTCTATTTGACTTTTATCGTAAATGTACAACTTCATTCTCGTGAATTTATTACTATTTGTCTCGTAAATGTACGACTATTTGACTTTTCTTGTAACGTTACAACTTCATTCTCGTTAAATTATTATTTGTCTCGTAAACGTACGGCTATTTGACTTTTCTCGTCAATTTACAACTTAATTTTCGTTAAATTATTTGTCTCGTAAATGTACGACTATTTGACTTTTCTCGTAAATGTACAACTTCATTCTCGTGAAATTATTATTTGTTTTTCGTAAATGTACGACTATTTTATTTTTCTCGGAAATGCACAACTTCATTCTCGTGAAATTATTAATATGTCTCGTAAATGTACAAATATTTGACTTTTCTCGTAAATTTACAACTTCATTCTCGTGAAATTATTATTTGTCTCGTAAATGTACGACTATTTGACTTTTCTAGAAAATGTACAACTTCATTAGCGTGAATTTATTACTATTTTCTGGTAACTGTACGAAACATTTTTCTTGTAAATGTATGACTTCATTCTCATGAATGTATTACTATTTGTCTCGTAAATGTACAACTTCAGTCTTGTGAATTTATTACTATTTTCTTGTAAATGTATGAAACATATTTCTTGTAAATGTATGACTTTATTTTATTATATAAATGTACAAGATTCTCCTGTGAATGTATTACTTTTTTCTCGGAAATGCACAACTTTTGTTCTTGTAAATGAATTGCTTTGTTCTGGTAATTTCATTCGACTTCTGTCAACTTCCTTCTTGTGAATTTATTACTATTTGTCTCGTAAATGTACCAAATAATTTTAGCGTAAATGTACGACTTTTTTCTCGTAAATTTACAACTTCATTTTCGTAAATATATTACTTTTTGTTTAGGAAATGCAATTTTTTTTCTCTGAAATGTACATCTTGAGAACTAATGTCATTTTTTCTTGTAAATATATTACTTTATTTTGGTAAATTTGTGACTATTTGTCTCGTAAATGTCTTTATTTATTATTGGTATTTATTGTATTTATTCACATAATAGTACAACTTTCTTGTGATTTTTTTTCACTTTCTCATAAATGTATTATTTTTTTTCGTAAATGCACAAATTCTTTTGTCGTAAATGTACAACTGTTTACTTGGAAATGTACAACTTCATTTTTGGAAATGTGTTACTTTTGTCTGGGAAATGTAGAACTTTATTCTTGTGAAGTGTTATGACTTTATTCTGGTCAATTTATTGCTATTTGTCTTGTAAATATATGACTATATTCTCGTAAATGTGCGAGTTTCTTCCTGTGAATTTGTGACTTTTTTTCTCCTAAATTTACAACAAAACTCGTACAAACTACAAAATGTCATACTAAGCGTGTGAAAAAAGTGAAATTAAGTCCGTAAATCAGAGTAAAAGACATTTTTTTAAACATTTTTGTTGCCTTCGGTTTGCAAATTTTTTGCAAGGTTGCGGCAACGCGCACTCGCATCCAAAAAGGTGAAAGGTCATCTCACCGTACAGCTGCTGCACGGCCAGGATGTCGTCCCAGCTGACCACCAGACTGCGCCCCAGCTTCCTGTAGTAGGGCGACATGAGAGCGTGACGCACGGGGGAGTGCTCCAGCCCCAGCGTGTGTCCGATCTCATGGGCCATCACCATGAACAAGTTATGGCCCTTGTGCCCGTTTAGCGTCCACCTCTCCGCCATGTCGAAGTGGGCTTCCCCTCGGCGAGGCAGGAAGGCATGAGCCAGAGCGCCCCCTGGAGGCCAGAAGTAATTTGTCGTGAGCGTGCATCTGCGTCAAATAAACACCTGACTTTGGGCCTGACCTGGTCCATCAAAGGCATTGCTGGCCCCGTCGTTGTGGTCCCCCTCGTAAAAGGCCAGCCGGATATCTGCGGGCCCTTCGGGGGCCTCCTGGAACGCCAGACCGGACACGTTGCTCCACAGCTGGAAAGCGGCGTTCACTGCCAGTCGCAGTGAGCCCAGAGACAGGTGGGCGGGCCAGTTCTCGATGCGGTAGGCCAGGTGTCGCTTGTACCACTTGTCGGCTACACCAACATGAAAATGTTCGAAAATGTCATCACAACATTGTCAAAAAGTACGATTCCTTAGTTATGAATGGAATATTTTCATAAGCAGTGCATTGAAATTCTGTTTAACACCTTCTAAAGGTGGGTTAGAGCCCTCTAGACATGAAATAACACCCCTATAGTCACCTTTATACTCCCATTTCCTAAAATAGTAGACATAATAAGACAAAAAAAGACATATAAGCTATAATATCGGCTTACGCGCACAATCAGTGTTGCCAGGTCCACCTAGAAACTCTCAGGACTTGTTTAAGTAACTCACGAGGGTCGTGGGGGTGCTGGAGCCTATCCCAGCCGTGTTGGGGCGAGAGGCGGGGTACACCCTGGACTGGTGGCCAGCCAATCGCAGGGCACATAAAGACAAACAACCATTCACACTCACATTCATTCATTCATTCATTCATTTTCTACCGCTTTTCCTCACGAGGGTCGCGGGGGTGCTGGAGCCTATCCAAGCTGTCTTTGGGCGAGAGGTGGGGTACACCCTGGACTGGTGGCCAGCCAATCACAAGGCACATATAGACAAACAACCATTCACACTCACATTCATACCTATTATTATTTGGACAATTTTTTGACAATTTTTTGACAATTTTTTGACAATTTTTTGACATTTTTTAGACATTTTTTGACATTTTTTTTTACATTTTTTGACATTTTTTTTACATTTTTTGACAATTTTTGGATAATTTTTGGACAATTTTTGGACATTTGTTGACAATTTTTTGACAATTTTTTGACAATTTTTTGACAATTTGTTGACAATTTTTTGACAATTTTTTGACAATTTTTGACAATTTTTGGACAATTTGGGGAATTTTTTTGACAATTTTTTGACAAGTTGAAGTGGCTAATTAACCTAGCATTTTTTTGGAATGTGGGAGGAAACCGGAGTACCCGGAGAAAACCCACGCATGCACGGGGAGAACATGCAAACTCCACACAGAGGGTGGAATGGAATTCGGGAACTCTGAATGAAATGACCTTTATTGTCATTTATACGAGATGTACAACGAGATTGGAGAACCTCCTCTTTGGTCTTCTTCTTTTGCCTCCTACCTGGCAGCATCCTTCTACCAATATATTCACCATCTCTCCTCTGGACATGTCCGAACCATCTCAGTCTGGTCTCTCTGACTTTATCTCCAAGGCTTCTAACATGTAATGTCACTCTGATGTACTCCTTCCTGATCCTATCCATCCTGGTCACTCCCAATGAGAACCTCAGCATCCTTTCTTGTTTGTCAGCTGGTTCATTTTTGCCAGACTCAACACTTCTGATTGCAGAAATGAGTGTACACTATGTTCACGTCCTGTAATATTATTATTATAAATTTCGAGGTATTGCCTGTTTAGCAGAGATGCGTTCAAGCTAACGAGCCCTTTGAGTACATGCGTGACTAAACAGCTTACTTTAACACGCGTCTGTGGTTTCTCAGTTTACATTTAAGGCCCAAACATCCCAATCGTATCCAATTTGTTTGTTGATATACATAGAAGGGGGGAGGAAATACAGTACATTCAGCTGCTTTTGCATTTACAACAGTAAATCAACAGAGTACACACAAGAATACACACAAGAATACACAACATGGCAATCTGCAAGCCGAGCAAACACACAAACGCATCCAGCCATGCAGCACGGCACACAGACCAACTAACAGGAACTAACAGGAAACCATTGTTAGTTACACGACGTAGTTGGAACCTTCGGGGAAAAGTACTTTGACTGAGAATGTAGTTGAGCATCAGGGCGGGATCCACGCCGCGACCAAATGAGGTGGGAAAGGGAAAGGGTGCGTGTACGGTACGTATGATTAGAGTCCAGGCGGCGTCTTCCCTCACAGTCCTACATATAGTAAGTATGAGGTCCCAGTGGACGGCTGAGAGGCCAGGAAGTCAGATACACGAGACATTCCAAGACTTCCCTTATGGAAGTAATTACAATGATGCTCGCTATAACGGCAGTGTGGGCAAGACGTCTTATCTGAGGCGTTGGGAAGAGTCCCAGATCAACAGATTTGGTTAGTTGCTGGGGGTCGGGGATGCTGGCTGACACACAAATGCAACGACTATCATCCAGTTTGTGTCAATCTTTTCGTTATTGTTTCTAAATGGTAATGGTAATGGTTTTATTTCATTTGAACATGCATCAGATTACAATTGAGTGCATCCCATAATCAGTTCACAGTTCCACATGCCCAAAAGGAGTAGGAAGAAGCAAAGCTTATTAAATCCTACCCCTCCATCTGGTACTTTTACAATCAGTAACTGTTACATTTGTTCACTTCCTGCTTTCTTAATATAATTTAAGTTAGTTTTTTTTAAATTTTTAAATTTTTAAATTTTTAAATTTTTAAATTTTTAAATTTTTAAATTTTTAAATTTTAAATTTTTAAATTTTTAAATTTTCACATTTTTAAATTTTTGCATTTTTTAATTTTTACATTTTTAAATTTTTTAATTTTTACATTTTTAAATGTTTTAATTGTAATTTTTTTTTATCTTGTAATTTTTTATTTTTTTAATATTTTCTTTTTTTAATTTGTTAATTTGTTAATTTGTTAATTGTGTTATTTTTTTATTTTTCAATTTTTTAATTTTCATTTTTATCCTAACATAATTTCAGTTTTTTTAATTTTAATTTTAATTTTAATTTTAATTTTAATTTTAATTTTAATTTTAATTTTAATTTTAATATCCAATGCCATAACAGGTACCATAGTAAGTGTCAATATAGTGATATATATAGCACATCATGACTGGTTCAAGACTCTTCATCCTTGTATTTAGCAAACATCAACTGCTTGTATTGTTTCTTGAATTGGCTCATCGTTGTGCATTGTTTGAGGGTCTTACTCAATCCATCCCATAGTTTGATTCCACATACTGAAATGCTATGGCTTTTTAACGTAGTCCTAGCATAGAAGTGTTTCAAATGTACTTCTTCCCTGAGATCATATTTCTCCTCTCTTGTAGAGAAGTATTGGATGACATTTTTAGCTAATTGGTTATTTTTAGCCTTATACATTATTTTAGCTGTTTGAAGATGAACTATATCAGCAAGTTGAAGTATTTGTGATTTTAGAAATAAGGAGTTAGTATGTTCTCTGTAGGGCGGCATTATGAATTATCCTTACTAGCCTTTTTTGCAGTACATTTAGCGAGTGAAGATTGCTTTTATAGTTATTAGCCCATATTTCCACACAACCAGAGAGCAATACAGAGTGTGGAGTGATCTGTGTAAATGTTGCAGTAATATTCAATTGTCTATATTTCACCTATGGTGCCATTACGGGCCAGCTTCAACAGTTAGCATAGCCGTGGTGAAGGCCTATTCTACATTGCATCTGCTAAAGTACATCTGCATAATATCATGTGATAGGTTCATGGTGTTGAGGACACGGCAGCCTCCCACACCTATCACTCCAGAAGCACTTATCTAAGCCGTGGGTGGTGGAATGTCAGCTCTGTAAATATCAGTGGGAACGTCCAACACAAGTCAAGGTTTGTTTTCCAACTTGAACGCCACGTTAATCACTGCAGCTGGGAAAAAGCAGAAAAATGCATCGTATTTGCATTCCGCCACAGCTCGTACTCGCTGCTGCTAGGATTTAAATTCAAACGAGGCTGAGTGAAGAGAACGAGAACTGTGCTCTCATTCGCTCCCAAAACCATATTTATACATTTTTTTTTTTTTTTGCATAAGGTGCACAAAGAGGTGATGATGCAACCGCACATAAGAAGACAGCATGTTTGGTGCAGTTTTAAACCGAAAATAAAAACAGCCACAAGGTGGCAGAAGGTGGAATTTTATAAGAGCTCAGCCTGCATCGCTCCCATAGAAATACAGTAGATGCTCCGCAGCAACCAGGAAATGGAAAGGCATTTTGCGGTGTAGCACGAAGGACGTTACCCATTGAAGGGACACACACACTTCAGTTGCAAATGTGTTGTTTATGTTGTGGCTAAATATATAAATGGCTACATTTGTGTCAAAGTGAAAGTTATGCTTGAAATGTACATATCTATTCAAAATAAGCCATTTTCTAGCTTGAGAACTGAATTTTCTGAAACTTACCCATGTTTTAGTGCTGGTTAATAAAGAACGGAAAAAGGTAGAAAACTTTTTTTACCTGATGTACCAAGCTGTTTTTAAACCCAGTTTTTAAACCTTAAGTTGGGTTTTAAAAGGAGAGAATAAAGTCGCAAAAAAAAAGGAACCACTTCCACACTGAATAGGAGAGCTTCTTTTTAAGCTATCATGCCGGACATGCTGTAGCTGACATGTGTCATGTCATGTCTCATTAATGTTTTGAGTAATCTTTAGACACAGTCAACCACAAAACAGCAATCACTTATTATTATTATGATTATTATTTTTACGTAATAGAGTAAAGGAGTGGTACCATACAGTATATCAAGCTGTTTTGAATGGCAAACAAGACAGTGACAACTCTATGAATCAGTGTGCTGTGCTTAGTATATCCACTGCATCTGATGGGGCACTGCCCCCGAATGCAGCGTCTCCAATGACCCCATAGTGTTGACATTTGACTATATTTTATCAGTTATGTAACCGTAACACACTTCAATTCCATCCCGTCGCCTATGTTAGACTCCAACAAAGACAAAGTTGATCTCTTCCATTAGATCAAGTCGCAATCCGTCATCATTCAAGAAGCCGGCGGCATACAGTCAGCGGTGTTTACCAGAAGGAACATGTCAGGTACTGACATGAAGGGGCGGCAGCACACATCAGCCATCGCTGCATTCCCCGAACATTAGCCAATGCTTTGCGTGACACAGGAATGCAGAGGCTTCACATAAAAAAAATGCACAGACCCCTCTACCTCGTTCACCTCAGACCCATCTATTATAAAATTAAAAATAAAATTACATTGGAGCCCCCTGGGCATCATCCATACATCCATTTTCTATAGGTGTGCTGGAGCCTATCCCAACTGGATGGCCTCTTATCTAATAACTATAAGTAAATAAACACCATAGTCACCATATGAGAAACTACGGCAACATAATATGAAGACATTTATATTAATTTATACTAAATAATTTATACTAATTATGGTTTAATCTATAGACAAATAATATTGAAGTCAGCTTCAAAATAGTCATGACAATAGATGAAAATATGAGCTGGAAACCTCATATTACAAATACACAACATAAGGTGGCCAGAAATATTTCAATATTGAACAAAGCAAAATTTGTTCTCAATCAGAAATCACTCCACACTCTTTATTGCTCTCTGGTTCTACCATATCTTACTTATTGTGTGGAAATATGGGCTAATAACTATAAAAGCAATCTTCACTCTCTAAATGCACTGCAAAAAAGGCCAGTAAGGATAATTCATAATGCCGCCTACAGAGAACATACTAACTCCTTATTTCTAAAATCGCAAATACTTCAACTTGCTGATATAGCTCATCTTCAAACAGCTAAATATATATGACATATATGTGCAATATATGTGCTATATATATCACTATATTGACACTTACTATGGTAAAAAATTAAAATTAAAATTAAAATTAAAATTAAAATTAAAATTAAAATTAAAATTAAAATTAAAATTAAAATTAAAATTAAAATTAAAATTAAAATTAAAATTAAAATTAATTAGATTATGTTATGATAAAAATTTATATTAAAAATTGAAAAATTAAAATTAAATTAATTAAATTATGTTATGATAAATTATATTAAAAATTGAAAAATTAAAATTAAATTAATTAAATTATGTTAGGATAAAAATTAAAATTAAAAAATTGAAAAATAAAAAAAACTCACTGAAATTATATTAGGAAAGCAGGAAGTGAACAAATGTAACTGATGTTACTGATTGTAAAAGTACCAGATGGAGGGGTAGGATTTAATAAGCTTTGCTTCTTCCTACTCCTTTTGGACATGTGGAACTGTGAACTGATTATGGGATGTACTCAATTGTAATCTGATGCATGTTCAAATGAAATAAAACCATTACCATTACCATTACCATACTCTTCTAATCATGGGAAAAGGGCATTTATGTAGATATTTTTGAAAAGAAAAGAGCATGCAATCATGCTCTAAAGTGCTCTAAACCATCAGTGGAGTGATTTGTGCTCAATTATTTCAAAGAGTCTGCAAGACGTTTGGTATTTTGGAGCCGTTAAGCACCGGCAGCATTTAGCCGTTTCAAATTGCGCTGACCTTTTCGGCCATAAATACTTTTTGACTGCTGTGTTTGAAGAAGACGATTACGATATGATCACAAAGGGGACTGCCCATCGTTTGAATCCAAGGGAACAATCAAGCAGAGAACAGCTCGGAGCAGAGTTTATGTTGTTGTGTTTGTGAACGTGTCCCCGTTGAACGTAAATTGAAGGATCTCACCCGATGCTGACCTTAAAAGTCAAAGAGACACACGGGAACAGTTGTAATTACAAGCCGTGCTCTATTAAGGTGCTCTAGTTTTTTACGAAGGCTGACCCACCCTGTTAAATAGCGATGCTTAGAAAGCGCTCCAATGCAATGCAAAGTCAATAAACACGCTACCTTTTCCCGCAGAGCGCTTCCTGCGGCGCCATAGCGCCGTTGGAGCAGAACTCCTTGCAGTGAAGATGATGTTTACCCTCTTGGCCCAGATCTGATGGCTGCTCTCATCGGATACGCCACAGCGAGGCTCTGCCATCTGCCTCAGGGTGGCGCTGTCGAGTTCACCTGTCACAGGTAGACGAGACAACCACTGGAAGTCCCTAAAAAGAGGGAACATATTTGCAGAGTGATGAATAAAGACACATCTTTTTAATCAGGCTTTTAACTAATATTTTTAAACTTTTCTTATGTTTTTATCTTTTTAGTGCTATTTTATGCTTTTAGTCTTTAGCTTTTAACTCCAGTATTTACTCAGGCGGGGTCCTCCACACTGGGGGCTGTGTCGGGTCTGCTGAGGGGGTGCCATCCTTGGGTCCCTTCGACCCGGACGGCTGGGGGTTCCTCCCTTTAATGTGGGGGTCCGCCCGTCTGCCGGAGTCGGGGGGCCCGGGTGCTGGTCCCCCGATGGCACGGCCTGCGGATCCTCCCAGTGTGGACGGCCCCAAAGGGGGCGTTTCCTTGATCCTCAGTGCCATGCCATGTCTCCCTACTGTGTGTGATTGTGTGTGTGTATGTGTGTGTGTGTCTAGTATGAAGGGTGGGAGGGAGGGGCTTTCTTAGTATTTGTTTTTCCTTTTAATTGTGGTAATTGTTTTTAATTCTGTAAAACACTTTGTGTTGCATGTCTTTGCAGGAAAAGTGCTATACAAATAAAGTTGTTTTAATGAAAAAATTCACTTAATAATTCAGGAAATTCACTTAATAAAGTCGGATGTGGAACCAATTGACCGTGATAAACGAGGGATTACTTTAGGGATTACGGTAATTCATACATTGGGTCATATTCGGTGCACAAAATGGCGCCTGTGCACCCTTCAGTTTTTCTGTATGCGGCCCTAAAGTATGCTAATAAAAGACACTCCCCGACACCTTAAGAGCTGCGCTGGATGATGAGTTGACATTTCAGGCTTTTCGTTCATCCGCTAGCGCTGTTCAGTTCTCATTTAGTGGGCGGGCACTAATAAGAAAAAGTTTGCACCTGAACACACCACTGCATATTTAAATACCCAACCTTGTCTAAGTCTGTTGCGACCATTTTCAATGTGTTTCCATACCAGTACTGGAGATGCGTAGACCAGAAGGCAACCTTCCTAGAATTCCTAAATGGTTCAGTGAGGGTTCAGGTGCACGGCACCACCCCCTCGGGGGGGGTACAGTTCCATTGAATGTAGCTCTCACCAATATAAAAGTCACATGATATCGCTTTATGCTTCTATGACTAATAGACGAGTTACATACCGGATGGCTGACTGCATCTCAACTTCATCGTGGATGTGGTTGCTGTCATGAAGGTAGCCGTATTTTTCCAGAAACACCTGCAACATCACGGTCGTCAGTAAAACCATCTCATAAAAATTAAAAAAATATCGTGAAGCAGTAGACCACCCATAAGGACCCTCCGGGGACCCAATTGAGTCTTCACAAGGATTCGGAATGTAATGACTTAATGTAATGACATAAAAACACCATATATACGGTACATAGTGATATATATGCTGATTTATTGAACTTGACAAGCACAAGGACGACATTATGGCCTGTCAATCACAGTGCTTCATGTTCAGACACCCGACACAATCTCAGTGATTACAAATGTGGCTGAAAGGGGGGAAGGAAATTAAAAGAGAAGGAATGTGCAACATAAATGCACCGTTGTCTTTTTACATGCAACCCATGATGCCATAGGGCAGGGGTCTCAAACACGTGGCCCGTGGGCCAAATGTGGCCCGCAGGACACTAGTTTGATATGGATGCTGTATGGTATCATGTACCCAGAAAAAATTATTACGTTTGATTCATGTTCATGTTAAAGGTTAAATAACTGTTAATAGTTATCCTCCCTATCCGTGTGGAAGTGGTAAGTTTTGGGCTATTTAAGTTTAAAGGAAATAACTTGAAGGCTACAGAGAAAAACTCCTCGTGTAAACGTGGCTATTGTCCTGAGCAGAGCATTCTCGCAGTCATTTGCCTTCAGGTTTATTTTTTGTAGACAGAACCATCAGACCATCACACTACCACCACCATATTTTACTGTTGGTATGATGTGTTTTACGCCAGATGTAATGGGACACACACACCTTCCAAAAAGTTCAACTTTTGTCTTATCAGACGACAGAGTATTTTGCCAATGACTGATGCAGTTCTTTCGTTGTTGTTGTGGGGTCTTGTGGACAAGTCGTCGCTGTACTCCTGGGGTAATTTCAGTGGACGATGTTTCTCACTGTGGTGCGCTCAAGTCCCAAAACTTTAGAAATAGTTTATTATTTTCCACGTTGATCGATCTCAACTAATCTTAGTTATGTTTTAACAGATAGGGGCAATCACTTTGACATTTAAGTGTAACAAATATGCAAAATAAGTAAATCAAGAAGGGGGCAAACACTGGCACACACAAGTTCAGTGTTTCAGTATGTTCTCCATAACTAGCAGTTGGACTGTTGATCAATTGTTAGGTGTGATCCTGGTCTCATGACGCCAAAATGTGAACAGCGTGATGAGGACTGTGGAAATACCAAATACCAATTCCCTTTGTTGAATAAAAAGTACTGAAACATTGACCAGTTGGACATGCAGGTACATACCAAGTTCAGGGAAGGTCTAATTAAGCTCACCTGTAAGGGATATAGTGGGTGATTTTACGTACAAAAAAAACATATTTGCTAAAATTAACTGAAAATATGGTATCCTTAATATCAAATTTTAGGGCGACCCGCATACCTCCACTTTTCAGTTAGCAGGAAAACTACTGCTATAAACTTTAAGCGGCTGTGAATGTCCCAAACGATGACGCCATTAACTACACTTGTAAAATATAAGAATATATACCATTAACTTTTCAACGTTTGACTTCCAGACGAGTTTCAAATGTTTGTGAGTAATAGTGTTAAATATACACGGCATCGAACGGTATTACTAGTCATGTACCTCAGGATTGAACAGCCGAGCAGATCCGCGGCCAATGCGGGCACTAACCAGGCAGGTCGCAGCCAAGATCCAGGCGGGCTTCAGGGCGTATCCAGCCCCGTATCGACTCATCGTGGAGCGGCCACCGTGTTAGTTCACGTTGCATTACTGGTCAAAACACCGACTTAGCAATAGTAAGCAAAGTAACCGGTTCAAGTCTGCCACCTCCATCTCTAATTGAGCAACTCGGATGATTGACTGGGCGGGAGATAGCACCGCCCCCCTTTTTCGCCTGCATGCGGTGGCGGACAAAACAAGCACACAGCTCATCTAGCTAACTAATACTAACTAAAACCAATATTAACTTATACTTTTGTGTGTATTGAAAATGAATATCAGTGTAAAGTGCTGTAGGAACATTTAGGAAAGAGGTCGCAACATGAAAAGAAAGATCACAGTTTAATATTTGTTGGGGAGGGGAAAGAAACAAAGTAAAACACTTTTTTTTTATTTAGTTCATACAAAAACAATGGTATGAAGTCTACCACACAACATCTGCACCGAGAATGGGACAGAAAATTAAAAGATGTACAAAGAAATAAAACAAAACCATTCCAGCGCATGCCACAGCCAAATGAGTCCTTGTCAAAGTGGAAGAAACCCCACGCTACTGTCCCCTCTGTAGGGATCAAGTCAGAACTGGTGTTTTGTTTTTTTCCACCTCTGACCAAGCCCTCTGTCTGTGGCGGACTGTGGCAGGAGTGACGTTCGTCTGATCTAGAATGACTTTAGTATGGTCGGTCTCTTCGGTCATCCCTCCGCTCACCTCTGAAAAGGCAGGACAAAAGATGAAGCTTAAGTAAAATATGGTGGTCCGATATGAATATCCAACCTTGCTGTAACGCTGAACACTTAATACCGATTTTCTTAGTTGTTCAAAGTGGACACTCCTACTTTGACAATAATTCCAATAAAATAAACAAAAGTCAGGTCCCACTGGACGTCTGAAATGGCAATACTCTGCATAAGAGCTTTCATCAAGTAGATGATGCCCTCTTCTGGTGGTACTTGAAACTAAATCAAGATGTGATGTGGACGGCTGTTCATTTTTGTTCCACACTAAAATATCTGAGCAATAGTATCGGATCCTGTAGTCAAGATCAGCAGATATCGTTCATTCAAGGTCAGATCTTTTACCAACCTTCCTCCCATTTTGTATCCTCCACCGTATCCACCACCGCGGTCGCCCCCATAACCGCCTCGGTCGCCACCACGGAAACCTCCACGGCCACGGAAGCCGCCTCTGTCACCGCCATACCCACCTCTGCCGCCACGATCTGCAACACGCAACAATACAGCTGCTTATCTGAGCTTTTCCGATGATGTATGCACGTTGTCTGGAACATGCTTAAGAATTTCAGACAAGAGACCCTCGCACCTCCAAATCCTCCTGCATCTCCAGGTTTGGGGGCACCACACTTGTTGCACTCTTGTCGCCGTGCGAAATTCATGTTGCCGCAGGAACTGAAGACAAAAAAGAAACAATGAGCCAATTCAGAGATTAGTACAGGAGCATGCCATCAAGCAACAAAGTCTAACCTGTTGGGACAAGGCCAGTCTCCTCCCTTCATGTCAAAGTTAGGACCACCACCACCACGACCTCTGAAGCCTGACAGAAAGATGATGAAAGAATAAAACACAAGAAGCAAATATGTCAAACGCCGCTTCCTCTACAAACCTCCTCTTCCCCCTCGTCCTCCACCTCGCTGTGTGAACTCAGCTCTGCGAGTGGCAAATGACACTTTGATGGGCTTGCCATTAAACTCCTTGCCTGCAAGCGAGGACAGACGGGACCAATCAAAGGATGCCGAATGATACAAACATTAGCAAGAGCGGGCTCGTTCTGTATCCAAGCGCCATTACCGTCAAACCAGTCAATGGCGGCTTTGGCGGAGGGCGGGTCATCAAATGACACTGTAGCTTCTCCCTTTGGCCGACCAGTGGCCTTGTCAGAGTAGAGGTTGATCATTGGTTGGCCGGTCTTCTTGTTCACCTGAAAATAAACACATTGAGTCACTTCAGTCGTCCTTTGCCACATCACTGCTTCACGCTAATTTTTTCAAACACAACTCTAAAATATGCACCTTTAAGCTAACTGCACATGTTTTGGGCCTAATTTAATTAAGACGATTAAACTGGGAATGTAGGCTTCAACATTGGTCACTAGATGTCTAATTGTTTGGGAGACAAGCACCGGGTTTAAATATCACAACAACATAACACGGACTACTGTTATAGCCATAACCCATAATAAGCCAAAACTAAACTCTGGACCCCTGACTCCATTTCCTGTCTGCCACTCATTCTGCTCCCCTAGCAGCACTGGAACACAATTTATCACAGTAAACACAATTTAAGCACATTTTCTTATTTATGTCTTACATGGCGCATTTTATCAAAATTATATCTACTACATTGGGTAATAGGAATGTATAGGTGACTATAGGTGTTATTTTGATGTCTAGAGGGCTCTAATGTAAAGTCTAAAGTTTGTTATTTAGAAGATTGTAAACAGGTTTTCTATGCCATAACTATGAAAATATGTATATTCATTTATAAATAAGGAATTCTACTTTGTGAAAATTTGCTTATCAGTCAGGAACCATATAACCACAATGAACAGATTACTGTATTACTCCAATTTGCTAAAGTCGACTCACATGCATATCTTTCTAGTTCTTAACGTAAATAAAAAGGTTTCAAGCATTGGACCACATCACGATGTTAGGATGATCTTGTGTGCAATATGTCAGTGATACCTTAATGATGCCAATTTGCTTGAAGAAGTCGCCCACTTCCTGGATTGAGGCATCTTCTCCCAGGCCTTGGACAAAAATGGTGTTGTTGTCGGAGTTGTCCTGCTCCCCTGATGTGGAGGAAAACAATGCACCAGAATAAGTGAACAACGTCAATCTAAAGGAGCCAAGATAAGCAATTCACACCAAGAACGCCGCAAATTGCCAAGACCGCCACTATCACTGATAACCAGTTTGCTCAAACTCAACCAAAACATGCAAGTCACATTCCCATCTGACAGAAACTGAATGTAATTGTATTTAAAAACTTTTTTTTATTTAAAAAAAGGACATTTAATCGCAACTGCAGCTTAGAAGCTGCAGTATTTGCACAAAGTGCAAATATGTTCTGAGCTGCAGCTCACATGGATTACAGCATGTGATCTCAGAACAAACAGCAATTATAATTATTGCTGTTGGCGCAGTGCACGTCTGCCCTTCATTTGTCCTTTCTGGTACAAAATAATCATTGTTGACATGCTGCTGCTGCTCACTCCGACATGTTGGAACTTGTCTTGTTCGGTCACAACAGTTGCAGATGATGTAGTTTGCAAGATGACACTTATGTTGCATCTATGTACAAACAAAGTGTATGAAAAGAGATGACATGGCAGATTTTACTGTCACACAAAAGGTGACGTTTAGTAAGAAAACTACAGTGTGTATAGGTTGCGCAATACTGTGGTAAACTTGGGTATTGTGCAGGAATGCCTGTAATGGGCGGCTTGATATGGTACATATTTAACAAAAAAAAAAAAAAGAGTTTAATCAGTGTGGTTAACAAGCGCTCCGAAACAAGGACATGTTATTACCTGATTCATCCCTTGAGCCGTAGTCTCGAGAGCCTGGAAAACAGCAAAGACGGGGAAAAGCACTTGAGCAAAATGGTTTTAACAGCTGTAACTTTTCTACACAAAAAGACATCCTAACAGTGCCATTGTATAATATAGAAAATTTAAGAAAGTCCGTGTTTACAGCTCTGTGGTGTGTGCTTTCATACCGAAGGATCAGACACCTTTCAACGTCATCGGATTTGTTCCTTTAACCACCAAATGTTTCAAGTTATAGAACGTTTACCCTCTTCATCCCGGGAACAGACGTCATGTAAGAAAATAAATCCTTGTCTTCATGCAACCACATTTATTATTATTTACACCCCAAGCCCCCATGTCTGTTACCACAAGTGTACTGTAGGCTTTAAAGAGAAAATCCGACTAACAGTAAGTGGATCCCTTGCAGTTTGGGCATGAAATTGGTGCCACTCAAGAGTTCTCTTATCCCCATTTTTTTTCCTTTTGTGCTAACTCAAGTTCTCAAGTCCTCCCCCACCGACACAGTTCTGATGCTCGTCACTTACCACCGAAATTTTTGAAGCCACCACGGTCACCACCTCTGCAGAGGAAAAATTGGAGATATGATGGCTTTTCCTTTGTCCCAACTGAGAGCTCAAAGCTCCCCTACATCCCCATCGGTATGCACTCCTGCCAGGGTGTGCGACTATGGTGGAAATGTCTCACACGAGGAGTGTTAGTCTTTGGCAATAAATATCAGTGGATAGATGAGCAGGTAGCTCTAACTCAGGCAGACGAGTGAAGGCAGTTATCACATGTCGCTGGGCCGCCAGAGTTTTCCGAATTTTGATACTTGCTGCAGTTTTCCATCCAAAATCAGATTTGTTCAAATCGCAGCAAAGCCAGGCAATTTAGCCATTTAACATAAAGAGCCCAAATTGGTGTGAAGGAGTGTAGCGACTGACACGCAATCTTCCACTGAGTTCATTTAGGACATCCTTTAACTGAGGTCCATGTTATAGTTCAATCACTGTGAACACCTGTAGTATGAAATGTAGATCCATGTTAACACAACACACATGTTGGCCATTGTCAAACATACAATATTTGAATGAAACCTGTTGAATGCGAAGCAGCTGACGACGTCGCTCCAGGTCTAACCGCAGCATTTCAGTCGAGTCCATTGTTCAAAAGCTACATGATCCTCAGAACACGGACACACCAAAGTGTTTCACACGCTTTCAGAGATATAAGCTTGATAGGACAGCTCTAGATTCAAGACAACCGTGGCTTAGTTGGCATGTTAATGCTCCTCGTCTCTTTGCATTTTTGTTTTCACACCTCCGTGTTTGTGCGATAGGGCGAGGCAGCCTTGCAACTAATTGATTTTTATTAGATTTGTTTTTTTAAGGCTGAGAAACTTCTAATTTAAATAGTCATTTCTCACATCCCAAATTGCTGACAGTTTACATAATGACGTCAATGCTTAAATTTGACAAACAGTCACTGGTGTCAGAATATAATGAATTGACCTGGACAAAATTAGTTGCCAATACACAGCGGGAACCTGGCAAAGGGTCAAAGAATAAAGAAAATTGGTCCATGGCTAAAAGCTCATCTCAAAAAAAAAAAAAAAAGGTTGCAGCAGTTATGTTCAAGTATTCATGAAGAAGGAAAAGTAGCTGTAAAAGTGCATCGGTCCAGTGCATGTTTTATATTCAATAAAAGCACGCACTGGATGTACATGTATATGTATATAAATCAGCTTTAAAGTACCTGACTTCAGACAAAAATACTGACGGAGGTAAGTTTACTTGAATCGCAAAGCATCCGAAACAGGTTCTGTCGCATTGCGGTTTACCTGGCATTCCATAGCATGATGGCTTACTCGGCTCTGCTTAACACCTTTGCGTTGTCGCTATTGCTTTACAAAACACCCCAATAAAAGGTTGACAACACCGACAGTGGCTTATTGTGTGTCGTCTCAAGTCAGCAGTTATGAGTGTGAAGTGACCATTTAACCTATGCAAAGAGGTTGCTACACAAGCAAATGCTAAAGGCTAAATTTCAAGTGCAGGTAACGTGCACATGAGCGCCAAATATCATGCATGCTGATGGGTCTCTAAGTTTGATGGATCAAGCTGTGTCGCATGTTACAAAACATAGAAGTACCTTGGGGGCAGTGGCACTGTGCAACTTACCCCATACCGTGATGTCCGCCTCTTCCACCACGATCATAACCGCCACGGTCGTATCCGCCACTACGGTCATAGCCGCCACGCTCATAGCCACCACGATCGTAGCCGCCACGGCCTCTGCCTCTGTAGCCGCCGCCGTCTGACCGGTCACCTTGGTCACGGCCAAACCTGCCACCCTGGCCACCACCTTCACCTATCATAGCCCAAAAAAAAAATGATTAAGATACTTTGTTCTTTAGTTCTACGACAAGTTAGGAATCAAGCCACTTTACCTTCACTGAATCTTCCATAACCAGCGCCACCGCTGCCGCCACCGCCACCACCTTGTCCCTGGCCGCCGTAAGATCCTTGTTGTCCATAGCTATCTCCGCTTTGCCCATGACCACCATATGATCCTTGTTGGCCAAACGACTTCTCGCCATACCTTCACACAAGTGATGTTCAAGTCATGTTCAGACAAATGCTCATAAAAGGCGCCAGAAAACAAAGTAAATCATGAAAGTGGAAAATAAACTTACCCAGATGACTCCTGTCCATAATTATCATATCCCTGTTGCTGACCATAGCTTGCCTGCGATTGACCAAATCCCTCTGTCAAAAAATATAGTGAGAAAAACTTGAAATTAAATTACTCATATACAAGTAATCATCACTTTTTATACTATACCTTGTGTTGCACCTTGCTGACCACCATATCCACCATAGCTCTGTCCCCCATAAGAGCCAGCTCCATTTCCCTGTCCATAACTCTTCATTCACAAAGAACAAGCACAAATGTCAGAAATACTACAAAATTCTGAAATTTAAAAAAAAGGAAGACTGAGATCTTACTTGTCCACCACCCTGTTGACCGCCATAAGAACCATAACTGTAGGAAGACAAGATGCATGTTAGTTCTCAAAGATTATGTAATCTCCATTTCAAGTAAAAAATCTAAATTTACCTCTGTGAGCCACCATGCTGCCCATAGCCCGAATCTGAAAAAACACAAGCAAAACAAGATCTTTTAATTCAATGTGGACGTTCAGAAAACAAGTTATTAATAACCGCTAGAGGCGAGTTCTTGCTTGCTTCTGTCGTCAAATGATTAATTATGTAGGTTTCGGTTGTTTTTTGTTATTTACGGGGAGCGTTCTCACAGACCGCCTTTTGTTTGATTTATATGTAGTCAAATCACAACAAAATTGAAACTGAATAGTGATAATATTGAGAAAGTCCGCAGTTCCTAGCTAAAACAGCGACACAGATCCGAGCACACCCCCGTACTGTTGTGGTGAAAATGGCGGTCAATTAGCGGCTACGGCTAAACACTGAACCGAAACAAACGTTCCGATTTTAAACACCACGCGTTCCCGTAACTATAGACAATTGATACCGCGTTGGTTTCAGTATTGTGCAGTTACATTACAAATATAACATGTACTGAGAATTACACACCAGAATCCACTCAAGTTCCAGTTTAAACGCGAGACAACGGTTAGGGCATAAACAAAGAGGCATTCATGCAACCCTCGAGGAGCCTTAGGCCAAGTTAGCTAGCTGGGCGGGACATTGCCCGGCTTAATTAATAAGATCGGGTATAAAAATAATATAATATAGCGTTGTATAGTTATACCTGAGTGTCAATTAACCAACTGCCCTCACGATAAATACTTAAAGAAATCTCTAAGCGACGAAGCCAATGCATTTCTAATTCACAACGTGACAACTCCACGAAGTAGACGGCGCCGGATCTTAGGCCTCGGTGTTAGCGTCGGTTACTTGGCTAATTTTAATCATAGATTTCCATAACTAATTCTAAATCACATTGACGCATTCAATTAAGTATGCACTCACCAGTGGCCATTATGATAGCTTTAAAATAGATGGCCTGCCTCTCCTGAGACGCTGTTTAAAATCCCCCAGTGACTGTTGCGCAGTGCCACCCGATTGAGTAAGCTAACTCGCCGTACTTCCCTTAAGGAGATTCTTCTTCTGCTAGTTCAAACAAGCGTCTCAAATACGCACGCGCTTTCATTTACTGCCATCTACTGTTTAATAGTAGTAAATGCAAGAGCCATTTCTGCTTATGGGTGAAGGCCCGGAGGGAAACTACTGTATTTGTCTGTATTTTATAGTTTATTATACAATTTTTTAAATTGATTTATAGAATTACAAAAACATATGAATATATTCCAGATTACAGGCTATAGTAAACCTTTTTATAGTATATTACTTTATCTCTAGTAAAGTACATCTACTTTATTTATAGTACATGTACTTTATCTCTATGAAATTGATAAAAAAAAACATGAGCTCAAACATAGAGGGCTACATTAATTACAGCACACCAAACCTACCTTTATTAATGTATTTATTAACCTTAATTTAAAGCTACACAGTAGTTTGATGTGTACAACAGCAATAGATAGTATCTGATGTACTACATGCTCTTGTTTATTCATTGCCAAGTGTGTCAAAATTATATAATTGATTGATAAAATTACAAAAACATATGAATATATTCCAGATTACAGGCTATATTAAATCTTTTTATAGTATATTACTTTCTATGTACTTTATCTCTATGAAATTGATTTAAAAAAAACATGAGATCAAACATAGAGGGCTATATTAATTAAAGCACACCAAACCTACCTTTATTAATGTATTTATTAACCTTCATTTAAAGCTACACTGTATTTTGATGTGTACAACAGCAATAGATAGTATCTGATGTACTACATGCTCTTGTTTATTCAACTGTGGCAAAATGGAAATGTTAATAAAAAAAAATCAACTTTACTTTCTGAAATTTTATTTAATTTTTTAAAAAGACATGTCTTTGCGATCAAATAATTTCACCATATATATATATATATATAGAATATATAGGTAAAATGGAGAAAAGTCACAACAGTGAGGAAACACTTTTGTGAAATGTATAAATCCAATTATATAAGGCAGTGTTTAAAAGGCACAGGCAGCACAGGAATACATACTGTACTGTAGTTTTGACTTTGAATACACATGTTATAGTACTCATGTGTAATGAATGGAGGGGGGGGGGGGGGGCAGGAATTCTGCTGGGGCCCCATTTCTTTTGGGTCCCATTGCAGTAGGCCCTATACCAATGGAGACCAGCTTGTGTAGCTTTAGCCTAACCGCTAGCGCCACCCCACCTGCGAGGGGATGTGTGTTCATATTTTCTTCAGTCAAATGCATCAAATACAGATCATTTCAACGCTCTAACTCAGAATATTAACATTATATCTGTACATTTTCATTCAGTATTTTTTTTTTAAATGCATGCTTGTATGTAAAACAAAATACAGAAAAAAAAACCTTCTTTGCATCACGTGCCTGCCTCTAAAAAAGTAAATTAGTATCATATGCATAAACAGAAAAATGTCCCTTGTCAAAACAGAGTTGAACATTATTAGTACCTGTGCCAGTTTGCTCAAACATTTCCCTCCGTAATCTTTTTTTTTTTAATTTTTTAACAATGAAATAAACTACTGTATAGTGTTAGCATGATTTCAATAAAAACTGCCTGCAGTGATTCATTCATATTGCAGTGTTATACAAACAGCAACTGTTTTGTTTTTTTTAAAGCATGATGAATTCTAAATATATATATATATTTGCATAATTTGTGTTCAGTGGATTAACACAATGAATAAAAGCAGTTTGGGGATCCATGAGTCAATAGTTAAAAAGCTGCGTAACTTTTGTCCCATTCATTAAATTCATCTTGAAAGAGTAAAATAAAAATAATTTGAAATGATAGCAACATGTTTGCATTTTTTAAATTTCTGTACCATGACTGAGTCTCCCTTTTTTGGGGGGGAAAAAAACAACAACCAAGAGTGATGTGCTATAATATATAACACACTGTTCCACCCAGTCATCAGAGACAAAAACAGTGGCGCTGGATGACAGACGATAAGTTCTTCTGGCCCAGACGCACGATATTACATAGATTAGTCGACAATAGCTGTGCAATGGCTTTGCTAAATAATCTGCAGAGGTAGGGCTTTTTCCTCTTTAGCTTCATGACCCAGAATATGAATAGGAATGTGTTTAATGTTTTCATTTGCAGTCCTGATAAAATAAGATATAAAAAAAAAAAAAACAGACAACACTAATTAAAAACGACCACTAGAGTAGTTAGATGGAGGCCTCGGGCTGGGTTTTTTTTTTTTTTTAACTCCAGACGTCCTGCGAGTAGCGTCCCTTGGTCATCAGTTTCTTGATGTATTCTACGGCCTGCGTGCGTGCCATGCCTCCGAGCTCTTCTGCGATCTCGTAGAAGGCCGTCTGTACATCCTTCGCCATGTTTCTTGCATCCCTGAAAAGTCAAACATAAAGAATTGAGTTGAAGGTTGTCAAGTGCACCACCAGGGGGAGACAAACGCTCACATACTGAACATAGAATCTTTGTTTTTGTTGTAAATAGCTTATTATATTACATATTCTGCCCCATTTGTGTTAATAAAAAATTAAAAATGATGTATATTTTACTGAAGACCTAGCTGGGGGTGCATACACAGCGTCTGTTCCAGTTTTATAGTTATGTTGTTCAAATCAGCTGTGGTTTAACATCTTACAAAGATATAAAAAAAGTTGATATTGAACAAAAATTGATAAATGACAAATACATACCCGCAAATGTAAATATGGGCGCTGTCCGAATGAATGAGCTTCCAGAGGTGGTCCTTATTTTTCTTCAAGAGGTGTTGGACATAAACCTTGAGTGTAGAGAAATCCAAATGAATTCAAATTGAATTGACAGAATTAAAATATGAACCACTATTTCTATGTGGCTCTTTTTATGTATACATATCTATACATATACATATATATATATATATATATACACACACACACAAAATAGCATCCAATTAATTTTTAATTTTTGTAAAATGTAAAATTTTCTTAGGATAAAATTTAAAAAAATAAAAATTGAAAATTTAAAAATTAAAAAAAATAACTTAAATTATATTAGGAAAACAGGAAGTGAACAAATGTAACAGTTACTGGTACCCATTATGTCATTGGATGGTCATATCACCTCATACTTCGGAACGAGGTACATTATTAAAAAATAAAATTAAAAAAAAAACTTAAACTGTATTATGGAAAGCAGGAAGTTATGTTAGGATAAAATTAAAAAAAAAATTAAAAAAATTTTAAATTAAAAAATTTTAAAATAAAAAAAAAAAACTAATTTAAATTATATTAGGAAAGCAGGAAGTGAACAAATGTAACAGTTACTGGTACCCATTATGTCATTGGATGCTCATATCACCTCATACTTCGGTACGAGGTAAATTATTAAAAAAATAAAATTAAAAAAACCTTAAACTGTATTATGGAAAGCAGGAAGTGAACAAATGTAACAGTTACTGATTGTAAAAGTACCAGATGGAGGGGTAGGATTTAATAAGCTTTGCTTCTTCCTACTCCTTTTGGACATGTGGAACTGTGAACTGATTATGGGATGCATTCAATTGTAATCTGATGCATGTTCAAATGAAATAAAACCATTACCATTACCATAACCACTCTAACCCAACATTGTAAACAAACCTGAGCCCAGGGAAACTACCACAAATAAGACTGGTATCTTGTTAAAAGTTGTGTGACCCCGGAGTAACAAGAGCAAACGTTTATTCCGGTGGATGTTAGGACAGCGGTCTAAAAACGCTACCTTGTATTCCTGGTCCCTGGAGAAGGCAACGTTAAGCTGCGTTAGGACTTCATTCTTCTCCGCCTCCTCCAGCTCTTCCTGGTAGAGATAATCTTCATTCTTATGTCGGCAGCCAAAGTACATCACCGTCTCGCCGACTTCCTTTCCTGCACACGGATGGCAGAGACACGACGACAATATGTGAGGTCATACTTGCTGTTGATGATCTTTTAGGTTTAACGTGAAGGGAATACTACGTTATGTATAAATACCTTGCTGTTTGAGCCAGCCCCTCTCCTGGATGAAGCCCATGAAGGGAGCAATCCCTGTGCCAGGACCTATCATGATCACCGAGATGCTGGCCTTGAAGGGCAGGCGGAACTGAGATTTGCGGATGTACATGGGAACGGTGGACTTGTGGCCGTTGTCGGTCACGAGTTTGTTCTTCAGCCAATTAGTGGCCACTCCCTTGTTGGTGCGGTTTGTCTTTGTCTTGTATTCCACCACCACAGCACAGATGTGGATGCTGTTCGGGTGAACCTGTGGAACACGGATATAAACATCTTAAAAATCGGTATAAACAGCAAATACAATTTGTAGAATCAAACTAAGAGCGTTATTCACTTGGTTGTTGAAGAGAGACTTACTTTAGAGGACGAGGCTATGGAGTAATAGCGAGCTTGGAGACGAGGCAGGAGCTCACACAGGTGGTCAATGGGGGGCCGTAAAGAGGGCATGTCCTCAAGGATGGCGAGGATGTTTCTACAGGGCTCCAGCACCCAACTCTGGTAGAGCGCCTGATAAGAAAAGAGCAGGAAAAAAGACAAAAGTCATTAAATCGCATAAAAAACTTAAAAATAGTACTTTTTTTTAATAATAAAGTAGGGTTTATTTTTAAAAATATCTACTTTAAAGCTGCACGGTGTTCGAGTGGGTGGCGTGCAGACCACACAGCTAGGAGACCCAAATTTAATTCCACCTTCGGCCATCTTACCAACTTACCACTTCCACACGGATAGGGAGGATAACTTTTAACAGTTATTTAACCTTTAACATGAACATTAATCAAACGTAATAATTTTTTCTGGGTCCATGATACCATACAGCATCCATATCAAACTTGCCGCGTGTTTGAGACCCCTGACTTAAGGCAATATTGCTCAGTAAAATGCTTAAAACCCAGTAAAACTCGATAATCTGTGGAATGTGGGAGGAAACCGGAGAACACTGGCTGGAGCCTATCCCAGCTGACTTTGGGCGAGAGGCAGGGCACATACAGGATAGACAAACAACCATTCACACTCACATTCATACCTATGGACAATGTGGAGTCGGCAATTAACCTAGCATGTTTTTGGAATGTGGGAGGAAACCGGAGTACCCGGAGAAAACCCACGCATGCACGGGGAGAACATGCAAACTCCACACAGATGATGCCGAAGGTGGAATTGAACGCGGGTCTCATAGCTGTGAGGCCTGCATGCTAACCACTCATCCACCATGAAGCTCCCGGGTCATTCGTTCATTCGTTCGTTCGTTCGTTCGTTTTCTACCGCTTATCCTCACGAGGGTCGCGCGGGGTGCTGGAGCCTATCCCAGCTGTCTTCGGGCGTGAGGTGGGGGTACACCCTGGACTGGTGGCCAGCCAATCACAGGGCACATATAGACAAACAACCATTCACACTCACATGTGGGAATGTGGGAGGAAACCGGAGTACCCGGAGAAAACCCACGCATGCACGGGGAGAACATGCAAACTCCACACACAGAGACCCTAAATTCATCTTCTGCAAACAAACCACCAACCCCCCCCCACACACTGACCTTTCCCTGGGGTGACGAGGACGCCATCTTGCGCATATTCTCCTGTTCTTTGGGGTCGGAAGCGTACTGCGCCAGCTCGTAAAGCACGTTGGTACGAGGAGGATGCGTGATGTCGAGGTAGTGTGTTAGAGCTGTGCGGTACGTCGTCGGGCAAGGGAACGGGTGTTTCTTATTGGACTCCTCTGAAAAAATTAACAGAATTCCATATGTAAAATTAGTCACATAATACAAATACAGCTCTATAAACTGGGTACTTATTGATAATAATAATTGCAGTATCATAATTATAAATGAGCTGACAGTGCAAACATAGATATCAGGGATTCCTGGATAGATTGGAGGGAGGAGCACGTTAAGTCAGAAGGTACTTTGCGCCGTCAATGCCGTACCATCAAGGTTGTTCAGAGAGATAACCACATCAAGGTCCACTCCAAGGATCTGCCCCAACTTGTTCACCAATGCCGCGTCATTTGATGGGAAAACAGCCACATGGTCACCTGACTCGTATCTGCAATCCCACAATGTCACAGGTTAGACTTTGCCCATACTATGACTATGATATACTTATGATACATAGAACCAGTATGAATCATCTTGATTAGCCGCTGAGTCACCTGATCTTGGAGCCGGAAATGTCGAGTTCAAGGTGCATCAGGTGCCGATCGCCTCCTTTGTTGAGTTTACGGTTGACGGTGACCGGGGCTAAAAAGGGGTTCTTTGAATCAAATGGCCTGTAAAATGAGAGGGGGGGGGTCACTGTTATGCAAGATAGTGACACGGTGCTTTAAAAATAGTACCATGTGTCAAACAAAACATTGTGTGAGTACATGTGTGTCTTATTATGCTTTTGTTGTGAAAATGTATGTTTCAGTATCAAATGTTTACATTAGGGCGGCACGGTGGTCTAGTGGTTAGCGCGCAGACCTCACAGCTAGGAGACCTGGGTTCAATTCGATAAGCGGTAGAAAACAAATGAATGAATGGTTGACCCGGGAGCTGCATGGCGGGCGAGTGGTTAGCACAGCTAGCCTCACAGCTATTAGACCAGGGTTCAATTCCACCCTCGGCCATCTCTGTGTGGAGTTTTGCGTGGGTTTTCTCCGGGTTTCCTCCCACATTCCAAAAACATGCTAGGTTAATTAGCGACTCCAAATTGTCCATAGGTATGAATGTGAGTGTGAATGGTTGTTTGTCTATATGTGCCCTGTGATTGGCTGGCCACCAGTCCAGGGTGTACCCCGCTTCTCCCCTGAAGACAGCTGGGATAGGCTCCAGCATGAATGAATGTTTACATTAAATCAGTGGTTCCCAATTATATGTGTTTTTTTTGCAGCTTCCCCCCTTTGGGGGCTGAAATTATCTTCAGGGAGTGCCTGCCGCCCTGCCCCCACATGAAAAACTTCTCATGAAACATCTATCCATCCATTTTCCATACCGCTTATCCTCACGAGAGTCGTGGGTACGCTGGAGCCTATCCCAGCTGTCCTCGCGTTTTATTGAGTTTTACGATTTTAAGCGTTTTACTGAGCAATATTGCCTTAAGTCAGGGGTCTCAAACACGTGGCCTGCAGGACACTAGTTTGAGGCCCCCGCCTTGATATGAAAGTTTAATGTTAGTGCGGCCCGCGCAAGTTTGATGTGGATGCTGTATGGTATCATGTACCCAGAAAAAAATATTACGTTTGATTAATGTTCATGTTAAAGGTTAAATAACTGTTAATAGTTATCCTCCCTATCCGTGTGGAAGTGGTAAGTTTTTGGCTATTTAAGTTTAAAGGAAATAACTTGAAGGCTACCGTTTAGGTCGCTAGCTCTCTAGTTTGCGAGTTAGCATGTGTCTCAAGACCCTGCAGTTGCGCAATATGTTGTAAATAAAAAGAGTATAAATGTGACTATAGTCGTGTTTTGTCATGTCTACAGGGCTCTAATAATGCTTTGTTCATTTTAATCTGAAAAAAATAATTTGTCTACCCACCAACTATATGTGGTTTCTTAAGTTTTTATTATTTGCAGTTTTATTATTATTATTATTATATTTATTTATTTATTACTGATTGATTTTCTTTATTCTTGATTTGTTTATTTTTCATCTTATTTTGTGCAGAAAAATAAAGATAAAGATATTTAATAATAATAAAGATATTTGATAACAGTGGAATGTTTTATCAGAGCTTTTCTTGTAGAAAATCTGAACCAAAGCACTGAAAAAGTTTGTATATTTTTCTGTTTTTAATAAATGTGTTTTTGGGTTTTTTTTTGAAAACCTGATGCGGCCCCGCCTTGCCCAGACCCTAGCTCCAGTGGCCCCCAGGTAAATTGAGTTTGAGACCCCTGACCTAAAGGGTTAATAATGAAACATTTTTTTTTGGTCCAAGTGCATTCAGGTCTAGTGTCCACCTTTTGACCAAAAGATCCGTACTAGCAATGTCAATGACCTCTAGTTCATTTTAATCAAACCAAAAACGCACCAAAAATCTACAACATTAAAAAATGTCCACTAGGGGGCAAAAAGTTCAAATTACCTTTAGTAACTGCAGACATGCTCATTTCTCTGGCATCATACTTACGGCTTCTGGACCTCAAAACTCTTCAGACGGCCAATCTCTCCAGTGAACACTTTATTCATGTTGATGTCGGCGTGCTCCTTCAGCTCATATTGTCGTATGCTACTCGAGAACAAAGCAGTCGGTTATCTTGAAACATTTAACATTTCAGAGAAAGTGTCATGCTAGAGCTTCTTGTGTAACATTGTGTGATAGGATTAAGCGGCGGCATATTTGACTTGTGATGTTAACGTTTCTGTAAATCAACCTCGAGTCATCTCCTAAGGCTTCCACTCCAAAGTGCTCGCAGACTGCGGGCCAAAACTGCTCTCGCCATGAGACAAAGTCCTCTTCCAAACTGAGAGCCAAAAGAAAAAGATGTTTCAATCAATATTAATAAGTAACAACCACAGAGATTAATATTAAAGTCAGTGTAACTTTTTTTTTTACTACTTACTTGCCATCATCATCTCCTAAACCAAGGTCAAAGATGCGCTTGGCTCCGAGTTCTTCCAACCTTTTATCCACATATTTCCCCATTGCGTTGTAGTGTTCATATGTCTTGTTGCCCAAAGAAAATACCTACAAGAAGCCATTTTGACATTTTGATGATAGGACATTGCTACATATTTCATGAGGCAGATGACATGTTATATACAAAAATACGGAAAAAGATCCAAAATTAACTGTGACTTGGTGTTTAAAAAAAAAAAAATCACTACAGTGGCAGAGTGACTATAAATCCAATGCATTCCTCCCAATGGGATAAAATTATAACTTTGTAGGAAATGGTTTGAATTTTTTAAAAACTGACAGAGAGAACAAAGAGTAGAAACATTCACTAGCATCAACAGAGTTGCGCAATCTCACGGGCCACTGAACAAACTGTTTGACCCAGTATGTTCCTCATTATGGGGCATGACCACCAAAATCGCTAATTACTTACTGAATCACTTACCATTATTCTTCAGAGCTGTTTGACTATATTCCTATCTATTTATTTCAATAAAAAATATATTGATAGAAAAAGATCTATGATAAAAACTCACCGTGTAGTTGAGTCCAGATAGGTCTTCGCCATTTTCCTGCAGCCAGTCATAAAAATCCTGGGCGTTATCTGTGGGGTCTCCTTCTCCGTAAGTTGCCATGCAGAATATGGCTAATGAGTTTTTGATCTCAGCTAGACGAGACAGTTCACCCTGAACAACATGACATCAGGGACAGAAAGCTTTGACTAAAACAATGGTTCATTATAAATATTGTGCTATAAATATTTTTATAATATAATTTACCATGTCATATTCCTCTGGGTCGGCAGCCATTCCTTTCATGCCGTAGCGTTGAGCATCTTTCGACAATCTGTTGGCAAATTCCTCTGCTGTGCCCGTCTGGGAGCCATAGAACACAATGATGTTCTTGCTCTGGAGTTAGGTGGACAAAGGTCAGAAATAAAAGTTAGGACAGTAGGATTAAATATTTTAATCATTTGAACATGCATCAGATTGCAATTGAATGCATCACATAATCAGTTCACAGTTCCACATGTCCAAAAGGAGTAGGAAGAAGCAAAGCTTATTAAATCCTACCCCTCCATCTGGTACTTTTATAATCAGTAACTGTTACATTTGTTCACTTCCTGCTTTCTATAATACAGTTTAAGTTTTTTTTTGTTTTTTTTTTTAATTTTTAAATTATGTACCTCGTACCGAAGTATGAGGTGATGTGACCATACAACGACGTAATGTGTACCATAGTAAGTGTCAATATAGTGATATATATAGCACATGATGACTGGTTCAAGACTCTTCATCCTTGTATTTAGCAAACATAAAACTAACATACACTGACAGTAGAATTAAATATTTTTAGCTAATTTACATAGTGTTCCTGGTTTTGTTGCCAAGTGGTACTGGTGCACTGCACAAAGTGGGTGGAACTACGGAGACTACAGGTATGTCCAAATTCTTCAACTTCACTTTAAATCAGTAGCCAGACGGCAGAAACTTGGACAGGATATCAGGACAATAAAATAAATGATTGAGGCCCGGACCTCAACCCTACAGAACATTTGTGAACTCGGCATAAAAGCAGAGTCTGAGCCAGGAAACCTACTAATTTAAATGAACTAACAATTATCCAAAAAGTCATTCAGAGTAAAAGAAACTAGGGGACAAAGGTCTTTTCCACTAGCGTCATAGTATTCGAACAATTTGTGGCAAAAATCACACAATTTTTTTTTTATTATTCTTTCATCTTAATCCAAAGTATGACATATGCGTGGTTGCATCAGCAGGCAGGCCCCATTCAGTAGTGAAGTTGTTCTGAGTCTTATGATTACTTTTAAGTGTGAATACGCCACATTTAAAGCCCATGTGACCGTATGATGATGTGCACCAAATGGTTGCGTCACACTTAGGTGCACCACAATTAAGGAGATCCGACACAAGGCCTCCATTAGAAATTGCCTTTATGAAAGATAATAACTCTAGCGTTTCCCACAGAACTACATGACATCATCGGGTAATAAACTGTATGCTTTGGCATACATATTAGAATAAAACCATTTCAAAATAGGCTATTGTATTGAGTCGATTCAGTCTGCTGTCATAGTCTATTTGCTCTATGTGCTGTTGTGTTATGGATGTTCTGATCGGGTATTGATATTAGGGACGATATCAGCAAAACAAAACAAATATTGGATTAAAAAAAATATCAAGGGGAAACTCTCACGGGGACAAGCAGGCATAAAAGCAAAGCCCAAATGCTGAAAGAAGTAACTGTTGCCGATTATTGTTCTCTGAGGAATACCACTTGTGCAAGCCTTTTTGAACATTCAACACTATAAAAATGGTAATGGTTTTATTTCATTTGAACATGCATCAGATTACAATTGAGTGCATCCCATAATCAGTTCACAGTTCCACATGTCCAAAAGGAGTAGGAAGAAGCAAAGCTTATTAAATCCTACCCCTCCATCTGGTACTTTTACAATCAGTAACTGTTACATTTGTTCACTTCCTGATTTCCTAATATAATTTAAGTTATTTATTTTTTATTTATTTTAATTTTTATCCTAACATAATTTTAATTTTATTCCTAACATAATTTTAATTTTATTCCTAACATAATTTTAATTTTAATCCTAACATAATTTTAATTTTAATTTTAATTTTAATTTTAATTTTAATTTTAATTTTAATTTTAATTTTAATTTTAATTTTAATTTTAATTTTAATTTTAATTTTAGTCACGTACCGAAGTACAAGGTGATATGACCATACAATTACATAATGGGTACCATAGTAGTGGTAATGGTTTTATTTCATTTGAACATGCATCAGATTACAATTGAGTGCATCCCATAATCAGTTCACAGTTCCACATGTCCAAAAGGAGTAGGAAGAAGCAAAGCTTATTAAATCCTACCCCTCCATCTGGTACTTTTACAATCAGTAACTGTTACATTTGTTCACTTCCTGCTTTCCATAATACAGTTCAGGGTTTTTTTTGTTTGTTTTTTTAAATAATGTACCTCATACCGAAGTATGAGGTAATGTGACCCTACAATGACATAATGGGTACCATAGTAAGTGTCAATATAGTGATATATATAGCACATCATGACTGGTTCAAGACTCTTCATCCTTGTATTTAACAAACATCAACTGCTTGTATTGTTTCTTGAATTGGCTCATCGTTGTGCAAAGTAACCAACAGAGGTATGTATGATTGTGCTGATATCAGCATCAGCCAATATTCAAAGCTGCAATATTGGTATGGAATTGAACCAACCAACCAACTAGTTGTTGCTGTATTATACTCCTAATTATAGTCATTTTTGTCATTTCCTGTTCATAGTTGACTCCTCTCCGCTGTAACAGGAGTTCTATTAAAATGTACCTCAAGCACCTCAAAACAAGCGTTCCCACAAACTATGGAGTAACAATCAAAACAATAACTCATTTTAGTGCCTTGCTTAAGACAACCTTTACAGTGCTAAGGATGCTGACTGACAACTTGACTCAACAAGTCCAAAATACTTTTGTTTTCTTGAACGTATAAACCCCCCCCCAGTCCCAGGGCACTACTCCTTAAGGACTCCGATACATTCCTACAGTTTTTTCCCACCGATGGTTATCGAGGCTAACATTGAGAATCTGCAGCATCGACGTTGTTTTGGCGAACAGGACTTACCGTTTTCTTCATTTTCTCAATGAAACTCGTCTCTCTCGTTGTGGGTGCTCTGGGGAACAAAACATGTGTTACACATTAGGGTAATATTAACTAATACATGGATAATTATTATAATCGGTTAAATATGTGTTTAGTGGCAAGTTGTCATGTCAGTCATGTTCTAAAAATAAACATTATTAGAAAGAAAGAAGGGGAAAAAAATATTCAGATTTTTTTTTTTGTCATGCTACTTTTAGAGCCACCATCTTTACTTTCAGTTCAGTGTATGGGTAGATGAAGACTATTTAACCACATAGATGACGTTTCAATAGATTACATCAATATACATTTTCATTTATCACTACAGCCTTGTCCACAATGTTGCTTAATTATTATTTTCTACAAATCAAACAAGCGAGTGGCAAAATAGGGTAGAAATCAAAGCAAGAAGCAAAATAAAAGGTTGTGCCGCTTCATTCATGATCAAGGGGATCGGCGGCAGCTGCAGTTCAATCAACGGTGCAATAAAAAATTTGTGTATTTTATCAGCGCATCAAAAAAAAATGCAGAGTACATGCACACAGAAGTATCGACTGACACATATGTATATAATTCATCATTGCTATATTCTCACTTCTTTAAAAAACTTCAATAAATACAAAAAATATATAAAAAAAGTAACATCCGGCCATATAACAAATAGCAATATAGATTATTTACACATCTTTCTGTGCATTCATATATGACTTTACTCATCTGTACACACTAGTCATTATTTGCACTATGACCCATTGATCATTGCACTAAAATTAATATATCTGCTCCTGCATATACTCCTGTGCAATACCTTGTGTATATTTTGGATATCTTGTATACATCTTGTATATACAGTAAAGTCTCGTTATATCGATATCGGTTATAACGAATTACTGCTTATTACGATACTATTTTCATTTCCCGGCAAATTTCTAGTCTTTTATGATATAATTAGTTCCGTTGGTACGATACCCGGTTATTATGATAATCCGGTTACTACGATGCCCTTTTCATCTCCCGCCAGCCAATTTGGTCTGCTTATATCGATACAAAAGCAGCTTAAATCAATCTTTGCTTCAGGATTTCAATACCAAAAAAGAACACGGCAAACTGCTGCTTCCAGTTTATTTTTCACACTTCCACCACCAGAGCGCAGCACACACACCGATTCCCGCACTTCCTGGTTCACAGGTCATGCTCAACCCGCCCCACATAGCTGGCCAAACACATGCCTGCAACAGAAGAACCAACTGACATAGCATACACACCTATTCCAACGAAGACACAAGCGTACAAATACATGTATTTAATTGTGTTGTATTCAGATATCTTTTTATCGCTTGCAATAATCACTGTTTTTCATATGTACATGCTGGCGTTCGTTGGTTCCTCTGTTGCAGGCATGTGTTTGGCCAGCTATGTGGGGCGGGTTGAGCATGACCTGTGAACCAGGAAGTGTGGGAATCGGTGTGTGTGCTGTGCTCTGGTGGTGGAAGTGTGAAAAATAAAGTTGACTGGAAGCAGCCGTTCGCCGTGTTCTTTTTTGGTATTGAAATCCTTAAGCAAAGATTGATTTAAGCTGCTCGACATTGTTCTATAGTATAGAACAATGAGTGCATTATTGCCCACTTTTAATGCAGTTCGGCGCAGGATCGGATATATCGACAGTCCGGTTATATCGATATTTTTTCAGACTCCCAACAATATCAATATAACGAGACTTTACTGTATCTTGTTAAATTGTCTTTTTTACTCTACTTTATATACTTTTTTTGTTTTTTTAAACTTGACTACTGCACTGAAAAAAGAAGCTCTCCAATTTCGTTGTACATCTTGTATAATGACAATAAAGCCCATTCCATTCCATTCCAGCAATAATTTCTGTTCTGGTTGAGTTAGTTTGATGCCGTCCGTTGAGCCTCAAGGTGCTCACCCATGTTCTTCTCTTTCAGTCACCATCTTTCCTTAACGCTATGAGCAATGTCTCCAGATTGTTATGACCTTTTTTCATATAAATCATATTTTCACCATATAAATTGAGTATCAAGTACCCCGAGTTGATACAGGTATCTTACTTAGCTGTAAATAGGACATGTAAAAAAACTCTTCATACACCGTCATGTATCGAGAATGCACAGCTTAGCCAAATTGCCTTAAACTTAAGGAACCCATTAGACATTTCAGACATGAGAATTGGATGCCAAACGCTATAAAACAGGCTCCTGTGGTTCACACTTGTACTCCAGATCGCAATGTAAAAAGCAGACATTTTGCCCTCAAGCTCCAACATTCCTGTTAGATTTACCAGAGACTTTCCGGACATTATCAGATCAGGTCTGGGAAGTGTCTGGACTGAGATGCAGCAAAGGTAAACCAAACCGTGGAGGACACGGGGACAACTGGAGAGTCTTAGTTTTAAAAAAAGCTAACTTTCTGTGCAGCTGCCAGCTCAAAATGTTTGACTCCCAAGTTCTTCTTCTCTCTGTCGCTGTCACAAAAATGAAGCGGAAACCGAAAAGTATTTATCATTTTTTTTGGGTCCGGTTAGAACTTTGACACCCGTATGTGAACTAACCATTACAACATGCTTTCAAAACACTTTAGCAGAACAAGCTCATTGACCCAAACAGTGAGGCTTGTGTAAGCTAGGTTTTCTTTTTTTTTTGTGACTCATTATTGATGAAAACATTACATTTTGTGGTTGAAAAGATTTATTCTTATATAACTTTCTGGAAACACTGGAGTCAAACCAATGCAGTTCATTTCTAAGCATCGCACCGCTACGCACCTCGAAGTACCGTAACGTTACGGTCACAGTGCGTTTTCGAAGCAGGTTACTAACCTTTCAGCAGCATCTCTCCTGTCCTCCGGCAGGGAGAAAACGCAGCCCATGGCATGTAGCCCTGCAGCTCAGCTCGGCCGCTATCACCGTTGGCAAGGCAACGCCACACGATAGAATAAATACAACCCCAATCCAGAAAGACACTAAAAAAAAAAAAGCTTCACAAAAGACGAGGTCTGCCTTTACCTCGGAGGCTCCAACATTATTTGAACTCGGCCTCTTCCTGTGCTGCTCCCCGAGTCTTGTTACGTCTGTTTCTCATAGTCGCTCAACAACACTGCAAAGCCCTTGTCAGTGTCTGGACACAATGGTGGGAAACTGACTTCCCCATAAAATGCAGCAGAGTTGCAGACCCCGCTCTTTTTGACTCGTACCAACACACACACTGAAGCACTCCGGGGCTGAAAATGCCTCTCCCCTCGTTCCCCGCCCCCCTTTTTTCCCCTCTCCAGCCTGAAAGGTGTTAGAACGAAAAAGTCTACAAGATCCATTCTGAGGATTTGGCTAGTCAACTAACCAAAGCCACTCCTCTGTGGACCACTAAAGAAGGGGTAGTGGTGGGGGGGCTGAATGGTAGATTTTTTTGTCCCCCGCCGCCAACTCACTGGAGGAGAGAGGGGCATGCGATTGCTATGGCAACAACATTTATCATAAAAGGATTCCATTTGTGACAAGGCTCTGCTCCAATGGCAGAGTAGCTTAGCTAACGCGCACACACACAAAAGAAAAAAGCAGGGGAGAGGGGAAACATTGGGGGGGGGGGGTAACTTGGGGGAAGAAAGGGTTGCTTGTCTTTCGCCTCAACTTTCCACCTTTGGAGAGGCCTCACAAAAGAAGCTTGGCTCCTAGCCTTCCGAGGGGTTCAGGGCCAAAAACAAAAGCACAGGAAATACATGGAAGACTACGCCTCCTTCAAAACAGTTAGGTAATCATCGCTCTCTTGAACGGCGACAGCAGGCCATCTTGGCACTTGTTTCATTTTTATGCTCCCTTCCTGTAACCCTGCAATTCCACAGATAGCCTAAAAACAACACACGCATCCTGATGGTCATTCCTTTGGGAATCAGGATTCACGCACCAAGTCAGGATCTTACTAAACCAGGGGTCTCAAACTCAATTTACCTGGGGGCCACTGGCGCTAGGGTCGGGGCGAGACTGGGCCGCATCAGGTTTTCCAAAAAAAAACGCATTTATTAAAAACAGAAAAATGAATAAACTTTGCTTTGGTTCCGATTTTCTACAATAAAAGCTCTGATAAAACATTCCACTGTTCTCAAATATCTTACTTTTTATTTTTCTACACAAAATAAGATGAAAAATAAATAAACAAATCAAGAATAAAGAAAATCAGTCAGTAATAAATAAATAAATATAATAATAATAAAAGGGCAAATAATAAAAACTTAAGAAACCACATATAGTTGGTGGGTAGACAAATTATTTTTTTCAGATTAAAATGAACAAAGCATTATTAGAGCCCTGTAGACATGACAAAACACGACTATAGTCACATTTATACTCTTTTTATTTACAACATATTGCGCAACTGCAGAGTCTTGAGACACATGCTAACTCGCAAACTCGAGAGCTAGCGACCTAAACGGTAGCCTTCAAGTTATTTCCTTTCAACTTAAATAGCCCAAAACTTACCACTTCCACACGGATAGGGAGGACAACTATTAACAGTTATTTAACCTTTAACATGAACATTAATCAAACGTAATAATTTTTTCTGGGTACATGATACCATACAGCATCCACCACATTTGGCCCGCGGGCCACGTGTTTGAGACCCCTGTACTAAATCTTCCTTCAGTGGCTCAACTTAGACCACAGGGTCAGCATATCGTCAGGGGATAGGTTATTTGTGTTGTGGTAGGGGTGGGACTGTAATTATATTTAGTTGTAGGAGAGTTGAGTGGAAACAAACCAAACCTCCATCGCTCTGCTGATAAGCGACTAGGAAAGGGACCAACCCAGGGAAAGCTGGCACGCTTTGACATAAAGGAGGAAGCGGCAGAACAAAACAGACAGACAACTCAAAAGTTCTCATACAGACCATGAAAAGCGATCCGGGTTTAAAAATGAAAGGCGAACTAATACTTGTTTGACTGCACAGCTCAACTGGAGTTTTTTAGTTTTTTAAAAAAAAAGCGCTTGGATTTATGATTGCCTTTCCAGATCAGGGAAATGTGGTCACTAGCAGCTTAACACCAAGAGTCGGACATGCATCCCTTTCCTGGCTGCTCACTATAATATGGCGAAAAGCAACACTTCTACATGAATAACAATAAAAAACACCATCTATATACGTATCTATGGCTAAGTATTGAATTGCTGTGGGAGAATGACACAAAACAATTGAGAACCACTGGCCTATATGAAGTATTTTCAAGCATAAAAAATATTTTATAGAAATATAAGGCATTCAATACGACATATAATCAATGTCTTTGAATTAAAAAAAACTAACTCAAAGACAGGCTGCACGGTGAGCGAGTGGTTAGCGCACAGGCATCACAGCTCGGAGACCCAAGTTCAATTCCACCTTCGGCCATGTCTGTGTGGAGTTTGCATGTTCTCCCCATGCATGCATGGATTTTCTCCGGGTACTCCGGTTTCCTCCCACATTCCAAAAACATGCTAGGTTAATTAGCGACTCCAAATTGTCCATAGGTATGAATGTGAGTGTGAATGGTTGTTTGTCTATACGTATGTGCCCTGTGATTGGCTGGTGAGCAGTCCAGGGTGTACCCCGCCTCTCTCTAGAAGACAGCTGAGATAGGCTCCAGCACTCCCGCGACCCTCGTGAGGATGAGCGGTAGAAAACAAATGAATGAATGGTTGACCCGGGAGCTGCATGGTGAACGAGTGGTTAGCACACAGGACTCACAGCTAGGAGACCCGAGTTCAATTCCACCTTCGGCCATGTCTGTGTGGAGTTTGCATGTTCTCCTCGTGAATGTGTGGGTTTCCTCCCACATTCCAAAAACATGCTAGGTTAATTAGCGACTCCAAATTGTCCATAGGTATGAATGTGAGTGTGAATGGTTGTTTGTCTATATGTGCCCTGTGATTGGCTGGCCACCAATCCAGGGTGTACCCTGCCTCTCGCCCGAAGATGGCTGTGATAGGCTCCAGCACCCCCACAACCCTCGTGAGGATAAGCGGTAGGAAATGAACAAACGGCTCTGGTGGCAGTCAGCATGCTTCCATTATTAAAGTGCATGTGTGCAATAATCATGCTGTCTAATCAGCATCTTGATATGCCACACCTGTCAGGTGAATGGATTATCTCGGCGTCGCAAACAATATTCTAGAGGAATAGGCCTTGTGTGTACATAGATTTTAGTTAACGAAAGATGAGAGCAAAAACAAAACTTGTGTTTATATATTTGTTGTGTTTACTGTGTTAGCTTCTTTCCTGAGTGAACAATGGGGAGGGTTACTCGCTGGCAAGTCACTTTTATTGCAAATGTTGCAAAACAAAGCAGTGATCCTCAATCGAGCAGGAACATCTGAAGAGGGAGGAGTGAGCTGGTATAGCGTATAATAATTTTTCTGTAAGCGTTATGGGTGTCGCCATTATTCACATTTATTTTCTATTGTAACCACCGCAAATAGCAGGGATCTACTGTATAACAACAGAGCGCATTATTTATGTGTTTGGGTTGTGAACGCTAAACGTACAAGTCAGAGGTACGGCTGCATAAGAATCAGCTGTAAATCATTACAGTCATCCATTGTAGAGACATGCACTGGGTATTGGACGACTAGCAACCGTGCTCATAAAGTCTGAAGTGGTTGCAGAGGGTCCACCAGAGCCCGACGCAGACCCGCACACAACAAAAGGTCCTCCTGCACTAAACCTGCTCCATAGTATCTGCATGCTGAGGTCTTACTCATTCCCAAATTTTGTCCACATTTGCAAGTGCAGCAGGTTGGGAACAGGGCTTTAGCCGTTGCCAGACGGGATGATCGCATCGCAAGCCTCAAACTCACCACACCCTGTCAAGTGCTCGCCCCCAAATGCCACACAAGCGCCACACTGGAGAGACATTTTTTTGAGGCACGACGGCGCAGGGGATCAGTCGATACCAATATCAATACCAAGCTTTTTACCACTTCCACTTCGATGGGAGCACATACATCATACAGTATATTTCAAAGAAACAAAAAAAAACACTCACATTGTTTCAAGCTTCTTGAATTCTGGGATGGGTTCAGGCTTCTTGCGGGACATCAACCAATATATGACAAGACCAACAATCAGGGAGAAAAGGAACAGGTCAAGGTTGCTGAAGAGGGGCTCGTCCTCATCAGTCATGGCTTGTGTTTGAGTGGTGGTCTCAGCGTCCATGTCTGCTATCCGCTAGCCAGGGAGAAAAAAAAAAAACAGGAAAACTTTTCTTAGAATATATACATATACTTTTTAAAATCTCATTATAGGAATGTATACCAGGAAATAAGAAATGAATGTGCAGATCTTCCAGAATCTGCACCTATTCAGGCTGTATTTTAGTGATGTTACAATGTTACAATTCCTCGGCTTTCCAAAATGGTCTGTTCTAATTAGGGTTGGGCAATATGGACCTTAGCATATATCACAATATTTTTTCGTATAATAAAATACACAACAAAGTGGCTAACCTTTCTAATGGGATGTCAGCCTCTGCACGCATTGCTACTAAATCGTCAATAACTAGTAATGCCTGTCCTCGTCATTAAGGAACATGTAGTCACCCATGCAATTCCAACTGCATATGTCGATATTGTCGGGGAGGGCAGGTCTACAGCTTGTATAAAATAAATAAATATAATAATAACAATAAAACAGCAAATAATAAAAACTTAAGAAACCACATATAGTTGGTGGGTAGACAAATTATTTTTTTCAGATTAAAATGAACAAAGCATTATTAGAGCCCTGTAGACATGACAAAACACGACTATAGTCACATTTATACTCTTTTTATTTACAACATATTGCGCAACTGCAGGGTCTTGAGACACATGCTAACTCGCAAACTAGAGAGCTAGCAACCTAAACGGTAGCCTTTAAGTTATTTCCTTTAAACTTAAAAAGCCAAAAACTTACCACTTCCACACGGATAGGGAGGATAACTATTAACAGTTATTTAACCTTTAACATGAACATTAATCAAACGTAATAATTTTTTCTGGGTACATGATACCATACAGCATCCATATCAAACTTGCGCGGGCCGCACTAACATTAAACTTTCATATCAAGGCGGGGGCCTCAAAATAGTGTCCTCCGGGCCACATTTGGCCCACGGGCCGCATGTTTGAGACCCCTGGTCTAAACCCTCAGGCACCATTTCTTTCTTGATTTGTTCACCAATGTGATTAAGATATTGCAGACAATTACCAACCTCATATTTTCAAACTAGCGTCCTGCGGGCCACATTTGGCCCGTGGGCCATAAGGTCTACAGTTTGTATTCGGGAACACCCGTATAAGGAAGTGCGGCTCACTGTCACGCCACAGGGAACCAGTGTTAAAAAAAAAAATCCTTGAAACCAAACATTCAGAGCCATCCCAAACCTCGTTCAGGGCTTATTTCCGAATGTGTAAACCTCATTTATCTGAAACTTTGGCATAATTTAACATGATAATATAAAATTTTAACTACATTTATTGTTAAGAAAAGTAGAAAGAGCATTATAGGTCCGCTTTAAGTTTAAAGACCAGCAATCGGGAGATGGTTGTGATTCTAAGAAGGAAACAATGGAGGTGAATGAACAAAGGAGGATGGTATAGAACTGGTTAAACTGCACAGAGAAATATGATGACTAACAGATGTGACCAATGTTCTATGTTCTATGTTCTCGATACAATGGCAGCATTTGTGTAGACGTTATTGGACAATTGGCTCAACTCGTGACTTTGCAGGTTACCGGCGTGAGCGGCACGGGAATACTTTCAATGTCGCTGCAGACTTGCCAACATGAACAAATTTAACGTACTCCTTTTAATACACTCGTATGTTTCGCACCTCTCCATTTTGTTGCATTTCATAGAGAGAAATAAAATCATAGAGATAAATAAATAGATATTACTAGTCCTCAATAATATTTGCAGTGAAAGCATTTGTCCCCTGGGGGGGCATAACAGAAAATAACTGACAACCGCTACTGAACTACAACAGTAGCACCCCCTCCAAATTTGTGTGCTTAAGTAATAACCTATGCAAATGAGGCGTCAGCTGGAAGCCTGTTAGCACGTTCCCGAACGTCATTCATTCATTTTCATTTTCTACCGCTTTTTCCTCACAAGGGTCGCCGGGGGTGCTGGAGCCTATCCCAGCTGTCTTCGGGCGAGAGGCAGGGTACACCCTGGACTGGTGGCCAGCCAATCACAGAGCACATATACACAAACAACCATTCACACTCACATTCATACCTATGGACAATTTGGAGTCGCTAATTAACCTAGCATGTTTTTGGAATGTGGGAGGAAACCGGAGTACCCGGAGAAAACCCACACATGCACGGGGAGAACATGCAAACTCCACACAGAGATGACCGAGGGTGGAATTGAACCCTAGTCTCCTAGCTGTGAGGTCTGCGCGCTAACTACTCGACCACCGTGCAGCCCAAAGACAAAACAAAACAGCCAAAAACGTACCACTTCCACACGCAATAGGAGGAGAACTTCTTTTCACTCTATCATGTTGGACTGGAGCCTATCCCAGCTGTCTTCAGGCGAGAGGCGGGGTACACCCTGGACTGGTCGCCAGCCAATCACAGGGCACATATAGACAAACAACCATTCACACTCACATTCATACCTATGGACAATTTGGAGTCGCTAATTAACCTAGCATGTTTTTGGAATGTGGGAGGAAACCGGAGTACCCGGAGAAAACCCACGCATGCACGGGGAGAACATGCAAACTCCACACAGAGATGGCCGAGGGTGGAATTGAACCCTAGGTTCCAACATACCCGGCGACCGAAGTGAGGAAAAGCAGCGTTGAAGATGTATTGATCTTGATATCTTTCTGTTATAAATAATCTGTTATGAATAAAGGCATATCTCATCTTTCTGTTAGATGTCTTATCAAAGTTGAAAGATAATATTTCCATTAAACTACTGTTTTTAAATCAAGTGAGTCACATTTAATGACATTGCAGTACATTTTTTTAGTGCATTTTTAAGGACATCAACTGAACAGATAACTTTGAATGCTTTGATGTCCTATCTCAAGGTCGATAGCGCGAGTTGTCATGGCAACATGTCTCAATGAAAAATATACCTGCTTTGTGAAAACGGAGCTGTATTATTCTTAACTTTAGTTACAAATTCCTTTTTAAAAGTGTACTTTTTAATCATTATTATTTTTTATATGACTTTCTAAAACCTCTCTACAGACAATATGGACCAAAGAAATGTTTTGTGTTTTTATTTGTCCAACTTCTTGACAGATACAATAGTTCCAGTTGAGATCAATTTCAACATTTATTTCTTTTCCGTTTAGCACGCTTCCCAAGCAAAGGGCAACAAGGAGAAAGTTAACTATTAAAAGGGTAGTCGAGGTCAATACTTTGCTTTAATATTCCGCAAACATATGCAGTTGAATAACTGGAATTACGCTCTTTAATATGTTGGCCTATGACCTTTGCCAAAACATAACCCTCAATATAAGTTCTCTAATGCTGCAAAAATAGCCAGTAGAGCAGGGGTCTCAAACACGCGGCCCGCGGGCCAAATGTGGCCCGCAGGACACTACTTTGAGGCCCCTGCCTTGATATGAAAGTTTAATGTTAGTGCGGCCCGCGCAAGTTTGATATGGATGCTGTATGGTATCATGTACCCAGAAAAAATTATTACGTTTAATTAATGTTCATGTTAAAGGTTAAATAACTGTTAATAGTTATCCTCCCTATCCATGTGGAAGTGGTAAGTTTTTGGCTATTTAAGTTGAAAGGAAATAACTTGAAGGCTACCGTTTAGGTCGCTAGCTCTCTAGTTTGCGAGTTAGCATGTGTCTCAAGACACTGCAGTTGCGCAATATGTTGTAAATTTAAAAAAAGTATAAATGTGACTATAGTCGTGTTTTGTCATGTCTACAGGGCTCTAATAATGCTTTGTTCATTTTAATCTGAAAAAAATAATTTGTCTACCCACCAACTATATGTAGTTTCTTAAGTTTTTTATTATTTGCAGTTTTATTATTATTATTATTATTTATTTATTTATTCCTGATTGATTGATTTTCTTTATTCTTGATTTGTTTATTTACAGTGAAGAAAATAAGTATTTGAACACCCTGCTATTTTGCTATTTCTCCCACTTAGAAATCATGGAGGGGTCTGAAATTTTCATCGTAGGTGCATGTCCACTGTGAGAGAGATAAACTAAAAAGAAAAATCCAGAAATCACAATGCATGATTTTTTAACAATTTATTTGTGTGATACAGCTGCAAATAAGTATTTGAACACCTGTGTATCATCTAGAATTCTGACCCTGAAAGACCTGTTAGTCTGCCCATTAGAAGTCCACCTGCACTCCATGTATCATCCTGAATCAGATGCACCTGTTTGAGGTCGTTAGCTGCATAAAGACACCTGTCCACCCCATACAATCAGTAAGACTTTAACTTGTAACATGGCGAAGACCAAAGAGCTGTCCAAAGACACCAGAGACAAAATTGTACACCTCCACAAGGCTGGAAAGGGCTACGGAGCAATTACCAAGCAGCTTGGTGAAAAAAGGTCCACTGTTGGAGCTATCATTAGAAAATGGAAGAAGCTAAACATGACGGTCAATCTCAATCGGAGTGGAGCCCCATGCAAGATATCACCTCGTGGGGTCTCAATGATTCTAAGAAAGGTGAGGAATCAGCCCAGAACTACACGACAGGACTTGGTCAATGACCTGAAAAGAGCTGGGACCACCGTTTCCAAGGTTACTGTAGGTAATACACTAAGACGTCATGATGTGAAATCATGCATGGCACGAAAGGTTCCCCTGCTTAAACCAGCACATGTCAAGGCCCGTCTTAAGTTTGCATATGACCATTTGGATGATACAGAGGAGTCATGGGAGAAAGTTTTATGGTCAGATGAGACCAAAATAGAACTTTTTGGTCATAATTCCAATAAGCGTGTTTGGAGGAAGAAGAATGAAGAGTACAATCCGAAGAACACCATCCCTACTGTGAAGCATGGGGGTGGTAGCATCATGCTTTGGGGGTGTTTTTCTGCACATGGGACAGGACGAGTGCACTGCATTAAAGAGAGGATGACTGGGGCCGTGTATTGTGAGATTTTGGGGAACAACCTCCTTCCCTCTGTCAGAGCATTGAAGATGGGTCGTGGCTGGGTCTTCCAACACGACAACGACCCGAAGCACACAGCCAGGAAAACCAAGGAGTGGCTCCGTAAGAAGCATACCAAGGTTCTAGCATGGCCCAGCCAGTCTCCAGACCTGAACCCAATCGAAAATCTTTGGAGGGAGCTCAAACTCCGTGTTTCTCAGCGACAGCCCAGAAACCTGACTGATCTAGAGAAGATCTGTGTGGAGGAGTGGGCCAAGATCCCTCCTGCAGTGTGTGCAAACCTGGTGAAAAACTACAGGAAACGTTTGACCTCTGTAATAGCAAACAAAGGCTACTGTACCAAATATTAACATTCATTTTCTCAGGTGTTCAAATACTTATTAGCAGCTGTATCACACTAATAAATTGTTAAAAAATCATGCATTGTGATTTCTGGATTTTTCTTTTTAGTTTATCTCTCTCACAGTGGACATGCACCTACGATGAAAATTTCAGACCCCTCCATGATTTCTAAGTGGGAGAAATAGCAAAATAGCAGGGTGTTCAAATACTTATTTTCTTCACTGTATTTTTCATCTTATTTTGTGCAGAAAAATAAAAATGAAGATATTTGAGAACAGTGGAATGTTTTATCTGAACTTTTCTTGTAGAAAATCGAAACCAAAGCAAAGTTTATTAATTTTTCTGTTTTTAATAAATGCGTTTTTTTTTGTTTTTTTTTTTGGAAAACCTGATGCGGCCCAGTCTCGCCCAGACCCTAGCTCCAGTGACCCCCAAGTAAATTGAGTTTGAGACCCCTGCAGTAGAGCATACATTCAACATTAGATGTTTGGAATTAAAGTGGAAACTTGTCAAGGTCAACCTGCTGAAGTCCTACTCGTCCATATTATGAAGTCCCAAGTGATAGATTGACAGTCATATTAAACTTAGTTGCTAATTCACATGTAACAAAGGAGGCTTTAAATGTCTGCTAGGTCACATGGAAGATGGATTGGACACGAAGCAGAAAATCGAGCATTCGACAATCAACAAAATTCCTTATATGAAAATGTTCCTCTCAAAACACCTCAGTTTACTTGACTGAAGTGCAGCTAAACACAATTTCAAAACACACGGCGAGTGGTTTTGATTTGTTTGTAACAAAACGTCCAAAAACGGTATAACCAGCGGTACACTACTATTATCCACCATAGGATATACACTTTAAGTCATATATTATATCTTATACAACGGCAAGCAAACCTTGACTTTAGCCTCACATTGCGTAACTAGGTCTACACTTTTAGCCATTTTAGCCTCAAGTAAAACAAACATCCTGTATTATTTAGGGTTTAAATGGCAGTGGCTTACCAAAGTCTACTTCCAATCAACTGCCATTCAGTCAAGATAAAGAGAATTGAATTAATCTTGAGAGAAATGTCATGCTTACCTTTTCGCCGATCAAATTCACGTTCACAGTGCACTCAATGCGGAAGGAAACTTTACGCCATGTAGGATCATACCATCTCAGTGCTGGACGCGGGGGTGCTCGCTTTGGGTATTTAACGTAAACTATAGAAAGCGGTATTTTTTCTCGACTTTTCCAGCAATTATAATGTACTTTGATATTGAATTTTGTCGAATGCGACAGTGCAAAACATTTTTTTTGTATATTTAAAAGCCGAAACGAATTTCGAAGTAAGCCTCCCTAGAAAAACATTACCCAATATCTTTACACTATTGTAACCCTCCATGATAGATTACTGCTGAGGCACTGTAGAGCAAGAGTCACTGTTATGTAATCTAGTCAGCAGAACACATTGTGTATCAATGACGAAGTGACACATGGGCTCATTAAAGTTGTTCTCCTTAAATATGGCATCTTAATACTGTATTCCAAACGCAGAATCAGCCCTTTAAAATTAAAAATTTTTTAAAGCCCTTAAAAAAATTTACTGTATATAAAAAATATATACAAATAATATGTATATTAAAAAAATGCATTTATTAAAAACAGAAAAATATACAAACTTTTTCAGTGCTTTGGTTCCGATTTTCTACAAGAAAAGCTCTGATAAAACATTCAACTTTTCTCAAATATCTTAATTTTTATTTTTCTGCACAAAATAAGATGAAAAATAAATAAACAAATCAAGAATAAAGAAAATCAATCAATCAGTAATAAATAAATAAATATAATAATAATAATAAAACGGCAAATAATAAAAACTTATGAAACCGCATATAGTTGGTGGGTAGACAAATTATTTTTTTCAGATTAAAATGAACAAAGCATTATTAGAGCCCTGTAGACATGACAAAACACGACTATAGTCACATTTATACTCTTTTTATTTACAACATATTGCGCAACTGCAGGGTCTTGAGACACATGCTAACTCGCAAACTAGAGAGCTAGCGACCTAAACGGTAGCCTTCAAGTTATTTCCTTTAAACTTAAATAGCCAAAAACTTACCACTTCCACACGGATAGGGAGGATAACTATTAACAGTTATTTAACCTTTAACATGAACATTAATCAAATGTAATAATTTTTTCTGGGTACATGATACCATACAGCATCCATAAAGTTTGCTGGATATCTCGACTGGCCACAATAAAAGGCCCATCCAAATGTTCAGTTTTCATGTGAGGTGAGGGGTGGCGGAGGCTGTGGTCTGTGGAATTTGGTTCGCTCCTCTGCAATGGCTGTGAAAGTTTGCTGGATGTCTCGACTGGCCACAATAAAAGGCCACTCCAAAAGTTCAGTTTTCATGTGAGGTGAGGGGTGGGGGTTATTTAACCTTTAACATGAACATTAATCAAACGTAATAATTTTTTCTGGGTACATGATACCATACAGCATCCATATCAAACTTGCGCGGGCCGCGCTAACATTAAACTTTCATATCAAGGCGGGGGCCTCAAACTGGTGTCCTGCGGGCCACATTTGGCCCGCGGGCCGCGTGTTTGAGACCACTGCTGTACATTATCTCTCGAGGTGAAAGAGTACAAAAAGGAACTTTTTACTTGAAAAATAATGACTCCACTATCTTGCAGTTTCATTTTTATTTTATTCATTTGAATTTTAAAATTAAAATCATTGCTTTGCAGCTCAGTTAAACAGCAAATACAATAAAAGCAGTCAGTCTTAAACACTAGAGCGAAAACGAGACAAACGAGTTTAAACATATAGAAATTTATGTACATTTTTCAGTTATACGCATCCTCGGCACACACACGTGACCGTTACAGCATGATGCATTCATGGCCGAGGGCATCGGTTCAATTTCAGGCCAGAAGAAGATCCGGTGTAAAACTAAATCAAAGACTCTTTGGTTTTTGATTCTTTCTCTTGAGCTTCTGATGGACCACAGCAAGTGTTGTGAAGAAGTTACCCATGAATAGAACGCAGAAGCAGAAGCTGCACATTAACACCTGGTAAAAAAAACAAAAAAACAATCAAAGTGGGCACCGCTATGAAAACAGAAGATTGACTGTGTGTCAAATTTGACAAAGTTTTTTTTTATCTAGAAAAATAAACACATAATAATCCAATGGTTAGCTAATTAAACCATGAATATATGAGAGCTAAATCGTTCCCGTTGAATAAAAGCATAGCGATGGGGTGCAAAGTGGCTGACCTGCCATTCTTTGCAGTCTGGGAGTTGAGCCATTCTGAAGAGAGACAGGCCATTGAAGAGCTGCCAGAACTACAAGACAAAACACGAGCTCTTGAGGTTCTGTTTTGTTTTTAGAAGCGAAAGGCAGAGCCGACAGAAAAGAAACATCTTATCTGATCACATGGTACGGTAAATATGCAGAACGCCGACTGACGTGACTCATATGTGGGTAATCGTCCGCGTCACTGTAGTCTAAACCGTGACAAAGCATAATATGTCATGCAGTCTCATTAGGACGTGTGTCAACACTTTACTCACGTGACCGAAAAACAGGAACGGCAAGAGAAATGTCAGCCCTTTCCACATCCATGACTGAAATCCCTCTAAGAATAGAAATCAATTTATTAGTGGTGTACTACTGTAGTACACACTACAACAGTGGTTCTCAAATTGGAGGTACTGGTAGCACTAGTACCGGTACGATTGAACGGTGGTCAAGTGTCCCACATTCCAAAAACATGCATGTTATGCTAATTAGCGACTCCAAATTGGATGTAAATGTAACCCGCCTCTTGCCTGAAGTCAGCTGGGATAGGCTCCAGCATACAACCGCGACACTAATGAGATTAAGCAGTATTCATTTGTATTTGAATTTAAGACCACAACATCATCAATCCCAAAAGAGGGCAACTATTTTTTTTTTTATTATTATTATTTATTATTTTTATTTCCAAATGTTTTCAAATAAGATCACTGGTTAGGGGGCTAATAAAAAAAAAGTTGGAGAACCACTGCACTACATTATAAACATACTGTACTATACATTCAGGGTGGAATTGAACCCGGGTCTCCTAGCTGTGAGGCCTGCGAGCTAACCACTCATCCGCCATGCAGCTCCCGGGTCAACCATTCATTCATTCATTTTCTACCGCTTATCCTCACAATGGTCGCGGGGGTGCTGGAGCCTATCCCAGCTGTCTTCTGGCGAGAGGCGGGGTACACCCTGGACTGGTGGCCAGCCAATCACAGGGCACATATAGACAAACAACCATTCACACTCACATTCATACCTATGGACAATTTGGAGTCGCTAATTAACCTAGCATGTTTTTGGAATGTGGGAGGAAACCGGAGTACCCGGAGAAAACCTGGGAGAACATGCAAACTCCACACAGAGATAGCCGAGGGTGGAATTGAACCCTGGTCTCATAGCTGTGAGGTCTGCGTGCTAACCACTTGACCGCCGTGCCGCCCCGTACTATACACAAGTACACAAATATATTACATTAATTGTAAAAAAAAAAAAAAAAAAGCTCATGCTGTGTTTGTAAACCTTACCCACAGTCAGATCCATGTTGTGTCTTTCTCCGAGTGCTCGGAGTCTGTATAGACATCCACTCTGATAATAACACTGCAGACACTGAACAAAACCTACACATTCACAAAGATGCGCTTAGGTGCCTGCACAACCTGATATGACCAACTTTATCAAGACTTGAGCTTACTTTGATAAAGGGAGTAAGCCAAGAACTGGTTCCTGAATACCTTGTACAGGTTGCCATCTGGCCTTGAGAACAGAAGGAAGAACATTTGAACTTGGAAAAATATAAACGCAACCCGGTTATAGCACCACAGGTGTGCTTTTGACTGGCCACAATAAAAGGCCACTCAAAATGTTCCGTTTTCATGTGAGGTGAGGGGAGAGGGAGGCTGTGGCCTGTGGAATTTGGTTTGCTCCTCTGCAATGACTGTGAAAGTTTGCTGGGTATCTCGACTGGCCACACTAAAAGGCCGCTCCACATTTTTAGTTTTCATGTGAGGTGAGGGGTGGGGGAGGCTGTGGCCTGTGGAATTTGGTTTGCTCCTCTGCAATGAAAGTTTGCAGGGTATCTCAACTGGCCACAATAAAAGGCTACTCCAAATGTTCAGTTTTCATGTGAGGAGTGGGGGAGGCTGTGGCCTGTGGAATTTGGTTCGCTCCACTGCAATGACTGTGAAAGTTTGCTGGGTATCTCGACTGGCCACACTAAAAGGCCGCTCCACATTTTTAGTTTTCATGTGAGGTGAGGGGTGGGGGAGGCTGTGGCCTGTGGAATTTGGTTTGCTCCTCTGCAATGACTGTGAAAGTTTGCTGGGTATCTCGACTGGCCACACTAAAAGGCCGCTCCACATTTTTAGTTTTCATGTGAGGTGAGGGGTGGGGGAGGCTGTGGCCTGTGGAATTTGGTTTGCTCCTCTGCAATGACTGTGAAAGTTTGCAGGGTATCTCAACTGGCCACAATAAAAGGCCCATCCAAATGTTCCGTTTACAAAACACGACTATAGTCACATTTATACTCTTTTTATTTACAACATATTGCGCAACTGCAGGGTCTTGAGACACATGCTAACTCGCAAACTAGAGAGCTAGCGACCTAAACGGTAGCCTTCAAGTTATTTCCTTTAAACTTAAATAGCCAAAAACTTACCACTTCCACACGGATAGGGAGGATAACTATTAACAGTTATTTAACCTTTAACATGAACATTAATCAAATGTAATAATTTTTTCTGGGTACATGATACCATACAGCATCCATAAAGTTTGCTGGATATCTCGACTGGCCACAATAAAAGGCCCATCCAAATGTTCAGTTTTCATGTGAGGTGAGGGGTGGGGGAGGCTGTGGTCTGTGGAATTTGGTTTGCTCCTCTGCAATGGCTGTGAAAGTTTGCTGGATGTCTCGACTGGCCACAATAAAAGGCCACTCCAAAAGTTCAGTTTTCATGTGAGGTGAGGGGAGAGGGAGGCTGTGGCCTGTGGAATTTGGTTTGCTCCTCTGCAATGACTGTGAAAGTTTGCAGGGTATCTCAACTGGCCACAATAAAAGGCTACTCCAAATGTTCAGTTTTCATGTGAGGTGAGGGGTGGGGGAGGCTGTGGCCTGTGGAATTTGGTTCGCTCCACTGCAATGACTGTGAAAGTTTGCTGGGTATCTCGACTGGCCACACTAAAAGGCCGCTCCACATTTTTAGTTTCCATGTGAGGTGAGGGGTGGGGGAGGCTGTGGCCTGTGGAATTTGGTTTGCTCCTCTGCAATGACTGTGAACGTTTGCAGGGTATCTCAACTGGCCACAATAAAAGGCCCATCCAAATGTTCCGTTTTCATGTGAGGTGAGGGGTGGGGGAGGCTGTGGTCTGTGGAATTTGGTTCGATCCTCTGCAATGGCTGTGAAAGTTTGCTGGGTATCTCGACTGGCCACAGTAAAAGGCCGCTCCAAATGTTCAGTTTTCATGTGAGGTGAGTGGTGGGGGAGGCTGTGGTCTGTGGAATTTGGTTCGCTCCACTGCAATGGCTATGAAAGTTTGCTGCATATCTCAACTGACCACAATAAAAGGCCACTCCAAATGTTCAGTTTTCATGTGAGGTGAGGGGTGGGGGAGGCTGTGGTCTGTGGAATTTGGTTCGCTCCTCTGCAATGGCTGTGAAAGTTTGCTGGGTATATCGACTGGCCACAATAAAAGGCCAATCAAAATGTTCAGTTGACATGTGAGGGGTGGGGGAGGCTGTGGCCTGTGGAATTTGGTTCGCTTCTCTGCAATGGCTGTGAAAGTTTGCTGTGTGATAAAACTGTATATTTTGAATTTTGGCCTTTTATTGTGGCCACATCTGTGCAATAACCATACTGTATTTCAAGGTTAATTTATCTATATTTACCCACCATGTCAGCATTACACCAGACAAAAAAGCTGAGACGTAGTGATGGAAAACCCACCAGCCTTTAATTCTGTAACGTAAATAAAACATAAATTAGCTGCCAATCTCAAACATACAATGTGTATGTGTACAACAACTTTGGGCTGACCTGGAGCCATTGGAGATGAGGATGCTTTCCCTGATGGTCAATGTACAGTAATACCACACCAGCAGGAAATTAAGGATCGCATCAAGAAATCTGAATCATGGACAAAACCCTCCATGTTATACAACACATATCCACCTCTTTAAATCAGTTTTTAATGTCTAACTTTTTATACCTGACTACTGTGCCCCGCTTTTACCCATTCAACTATATTTTGAATATTTTGAAAAGTGCTATACAAATAAAATGTATTATTATTATTATTTATTACTTACTGTACATGTACGTGTGTGGATGAACTACATGAATTGGGAAAGAAAGGCACAGCTGCTGGATGCTTACCTGTAGCTCACAAAGAAATAGCATACAAAGGAGAATAGCAGCAGGACAACAGTGAGGTACAGCTTGAACTTCTCATATTCATCTTTGTAAGCAAATCTGGCAAAAAAAAAATAAGATTAAGATTAAGATATGCCTTTATTCGTCCCTCAGTGGGGAAATTTGCATTGCACAGCAGCAAGAGTACACAATCAGTTAAGCAGTACAAAATACACAATATAGAAAAATAAACAATATAAACAACCAAAGTATTATCAAAATCAACAGTTTTACCCAGAGTTATACACAAAGACAATCATTCAAAATCTTCCATTGTGACAAAATTTTTGGGACCTTTATGAATACATCACATGACTTAAACCAGGGGTCTCAAACTCAATTTACTTGGGGGCCACTGGAGCTAGGGCCTGGGCGAGACTGGGCTGCATCAGGTTTTCCCCCAAAAATTTGTATTATTTATTAAAAACAGAAAAATAAATAAACTTTGCTTTGGTTTCGATTTTCTATATAGCGCAACTGCAGGGTCTTGAGACACATGCTAACTCGCAAACTAGAGAGCTAGCGACCTAAACGGTAGCCTTCAAGTTATTTCCTTTCAACTTAAATAGCCAAAAACTTACCACTTCCACACGGATAGGGAGGATAACTATTAACAGTTATTTAACCTTTAACATGAACATTAATCAAACGTAATAATTTTTTCTGGGTACATGATACCATACAGCATCCATATCAAACTTGCGCGGGCCGCACTAACATTAAACTTTCATATCAAGGCGGGGGCCTCAAAATAGTGTCCTGCGGGCCACATTTGGCCCGCGGGCCGCATGTTTGAGACCCCTGACTTAAACTAACCCATAGAAGGTAAACAAAGGAAACCTGCACTTACTTTGATTGTTTGCTGAGAAGAGTGACGTTTACATTTCCGAGAACCAAACTGAGGTACAACCTGAAACACAAAATGTCCTTATTTTTACTCACGTATGTCAATTTAATTAAGACTAAGATATGCAGGTTATTGTCACTTCAGTTGTCACCCATTTTTCTTGGGGAGGAAGGCTTCCATTTCAGACAATGTATTGGGTCGGATTTTTATTTTCTCTTTGATTTGATCTAGGCTCTTTGCGTCTTCTTCGGACAGTCCTTTGCTGCATCTAGGTGATGACGTAAGAACACATGACCAGGATATATGAGACGCATGTCTTGCTTTCAGTGTCTATAGCAATATCTTTTCAGGCATGCATGTGTTTGTGTTGACAATTACTTTTTCACAAGTGATGATATCTCCTTGAGTCTTTCTCGATGATGGGAAATGGCGCGAGAGCAGCTGTTTTGCAGTTTGGAAATTTCATCCAATTTCTGTAGGTACAATCGATGTGTCTCCTGGATGATAGCAAAAAGAATTAGGTCTTAAATACAAGAAAAATGTGCAGTCCATTCATTCATTCATTCATTCATTCATTCATTCATTCATTTTCTACCGCTTTTTCCTCACAAGGGTCGCAGGGGGTGCTGGAGCCTATCCCAGCTGTCTTCGGGCGAGAGGCGGGGTACACCCTGGACTGGTGGCCAGCCAATCACAGGGCACATATAGACAAACAACCATTCACACTCACATTCATACCTATGGACAATTTGGAGTCGCTAATTAACCTAGCATGTTTTTGGAATGTGGGAAGAAACCGGAGTACCCGGAGAAAACCCACGCAAAACTCCACACAGAGATGGCTGAGGGTGGAATTGAACCCTGGTCTCATAGCTGTGAGGTCTGCGTGCTAACCACTCGTCCGCCATGCAGCTTCCAGGTCAACCATTCATTCATTCGTTTTCTACCGCTTATCCTCACGAGGGTCGCGGGGGTGCTGGAGCCTATCCCAGCTGTCTTCGGGCGAGAGGCGGGGTACACCCTGGACTGGTGGCCAGCCAATCACAGGGCACATATAGACAAACAACCATTCACACTCACATTCATTGGAGTTGCCAATTAACCTAGCATGTTTTAGCATGCAAACTCCACTCAAACTCCACATAGATATGGCCGAGGGTGGAATTGAACGCTGGTCTCCTAGCTGTGAGGTCTGTGCACTAACCACTCTTCCACCGTGCAGTCCAACTATACTAAATTTTCTTTTGGAAATTGTCTATAAAAGCAAAACATTAAGTATAATATATGAAGTAACTTCTTCAGCAATCTTCAGTTTGCATCCACTGTATTGAGCGGTTTCTTACCTGAGCGTGCTGATTTTCTTCTTCCAGGCATCCCCACTGCTGCATAACATCTGTTAAACCTTGAGGCATTTTGCGATTCCTTTTTGCGTTTGTAAATAATCCGATTTTTTTGATTTTTTTTTAATGCAAGCAGTAGAAAATGAATGAATGAATGAATGAAATGACTAGCAAAGGTGAGCTGAAGTAATACTCCTTAGGGTGTGTGTGTGTGTGTGTGTATGTGTCATAATAATGGATGTTTATTGCAGAGAACTTTGACTTGGAGAAAAAAATTCAGACTTGGACATTGTTCGAAGTTCTCCGTTTATCACAGTGCTCTGTTATCAAATGAAAAGCTTTGAGTGGAAGGTAAGGCTGACAAAAACTGTACAAGAAATTGTGACCTAATAGTACCTTGCCAGCAGATTTGGAGTATATCATCATGGGTTAAATATTTGCTTAAACACTTAGTATTCTTACTCATATATAATGCCTGACAAATTCCACAAAGTAGCATAAAGGCAGTGATTCTACTGTTTGAGTTAAGAGCTAGTACAATTAAAATGTTGCCAGCCATGTAAATAAAACACAAATAGCTCACATTAACTTTCTTTTGGATGCAACTGAAGAACACTGTTTTAATTTTCAGGGAAAACAAACTTATTCGGTTTGTTTGGGTTCAAATGAAATATGAAAGTAAATGTGACCAAAAGTATATATAAAAATATATATAAAAATTCTATTATATATTTATTATATATATATTATATTATATATATTTATATCTATATAATATTATATATAATATATAATATTCACAAAATATTCGCTCTTTTGTTTTCTTCTGAACTGAAAATATTATATGAATCACTGAAACTGATATTCAAAAACAGAAAAGCACTGAAAACCTTTCATACATTGGAGAACGTTCTAAAACGTTCTATTTTGTTGTTCTTATTTTCAAGCAATATCCCTCGCACATTCCTTTCTTTGTTATTTATTTTTTTATTTATGTTGATATTTTATATCTATATATATATTTTTTTATATCTGACTGCTGTGCCCCGCCCCGCTTTTACTCATGTTTTAATTGTGTATTAACGAATGAATGTTGTATTTTGGTGTGTCTTCTACACTGTTTACTTGCTTTGATTCAACTCCATTCTTCTGTAAAGTGTCTTTGAGTATTTTGAAAAGCGCTATACAAATAAAATGTATTATTATTATTATTATTAAAAATGTATTATTGTTCTGTAGAATTGCACTTTTATGTTCCTGTAATTCTGCTTATACTGTTTTATACTGTTTTGTAATAGAAGATTGTAATAAAATATATATAAAAAAAGAAAAAATACGGTTGCATTCCCAGTCCGATAGAGGGCAGTAGTGCGCTCTTATAGTAGATTATAAGCCACGTTCTGTGCGTATTTATTGACAAGAAGACGACGAAGAAGAAGAGTGAAACAAACAGCTGAGCGGTAGAAGGTTATGCACACAACTGCGAGAATGAAGCCGCACAAACGGTGACAACACACGGTATAACTGCCCGGTTATACACCAACTATAGCCGTTTGGGAGTAAAACCTCAATGTATTGCGAAAAAAGTGGATATTCGGACACGTTCATGACCAAGGTAAGCGTCGGAATTGTCAGTGTGGACGTGAAGTTAGCGTTCGTTAGTCAGCAAATGTAATGGACTCTTAATCGTTATAAACCGGAAATGTATATTTCAAACTCGTTTTTGTGTGTGTTTTTTTTTTACAAGGAAGATGTATGGCGCTGTGTACGTCGTGTCCACGGTGACAGGCTACCTCCTCACCTCAGCTCTGTTGCTAAAATGTCCTACTCTTCTCCATCGGAAGAAGAGAGAGATGTTCCACGGCAGGCACATTTCTCATCGTGGAGGTAAGTGCACTTAACACCGTAGTGTTTAAGTGCACTTTGACAGTCTGGTGACATCCAATGCAAGGTTTCAAATATTATATATATATATATATATATATATATATATATACTGCATTCAATACCTCTCATATTCTGTTGTCTTATCTCAAATCTATATTAATGTGATTTGATGTGCCTAATGTTGTGGACAGTGACTGTTCATACCAACCTTACTTCTTGTTGACGCTGCAGGAGCAGGAGAGAACCTGGAAAACACAATGGCGGCTTTTAAACAGTAAGTTGATGCACGAATCCCACTGGCAGTGAACAAAAAATTTACAGTCGAACAATATGCGTTGGTGCGTGCAGCGCGGTGAATCTCGGCACAGACATGTTGGAACTCGACTGCCACCTGACAAAGGATGGGCAGGTTGTGGTATCGCACGACGAGCATCTGCAGAGAGCGACAGGCATGGATGCGTACATCTGTGACATGCCGTATGCGGTGAGTAGCAGTAATGGTAATGGTTTTATTTCATTTGAACATGCATCAGATTACAATTGAGTGCATCCCATAATCAGTTCCCAGTTCCACATGTCCAAAAGGAGTAGGAAGAAGCAAAGCTTATTAAATCCTACCCCTCCATCTGGTACTTTTACAATCAGTAACTGTTACATTTGTTCACATCCTGCTTTCCATAATACAGTTTACGTTTTGTTTTTTTTTTTAAATAATGTACCAAAGTACGAGGTGATGTCTCAAGGCTTTATAAGCACTGCTCCATCAACCAGTTCCAAAGTCGCAAGGTTATGGGTTCAAATCTCGACTCAAACCCGTTTTCTCAAAAGAACTTTTCCTGACCCCGTTGGTAGACTTCCTGGTATCTGGAGGCTTAAAAGTGAAAGCATAAATTATGCGGTTGCTGCCGAGAGGTCTGCCCCCCCCCTCCCCCCCCACAGCAATCACAAGTGCGTCTCGTTATAAGCCACGACGGTTGCTGACCACTGTGCTAGACTATATATTCAATCATAGCTAACGTTTGTAGCTAAACTTTGCCAAATTGCTATCATTAGCTGACAACAATTAAACATAACTATTGTTACAACAAGCATAGGGAGGCACGGTGGTCGAGTGGTTAGCGTGCTAGGAGACCAGGGTTCAATTCCACCCTCGGCTATCTCTGTGTGGAGTTTGCATGTTCTCCCCGTGCATGCGTGGGTTTTTTCCGGGTACTCCGGTTTCCTCCCACATTCCAAAAACATGCTAGGTTAATTGGCAACTCCAAATTGTCCATAGGTATGAATGTGAGTGTGAATGGTTGTTTGTCTATATGTGCCCTGTGATTGGCTGGCCACCAGTCCAGGGTGTACCCCGCCTCTCGCCTGAAGACAGCTGGGATAGGCTCCAGCACCCCCCGCGAGGAAAAGCAGTAGAAAATGAATGAATGAATGAACATCAAGCATAGTTTACGTTATGTTTAATTGTTGTCATGATAGCAATTTGGCAAAGTTTAGCTACAAACGTTAGCTATCATTGAATGTGTAGTCTAGCACAGTGGTCGGCAACCGTCGTGCCTTTATAACGAGACGCACTTCTGATTGCTGTGAGGCGGGGCAGACGTCTCGGCAGCAACCGCATAATTCATGCTTTCACTTTTAAGTCCCCAGATACCAGGAAGTCTACCAAACGGGGTCAGGAAAAGTTCTTACATATGTTGCCGGTCACTTTTGAGAAAACGGGTTTGAGTCGAGATTTGAACCCATAACCTTGTGGGTAACAGCAGCGATATTAAGTTACCAAATATGGTAACCTGCACCTCCATATTTGACATCATATGTGTGATTAACTTCTGTTTATTCCGTGCAGGAGTTGCCTCCCTACCTCTGCAAACTGGGTGTAACCTTTGAAAGGGGTGAGTATGGCCAAGCTGGTGCTGTCATGCGGATATGAATGATGAAATGACTCTGACTTGATGATATAGAAAAATGATAAGCACTCCTGCAGGGTCTGTTAGATAATTACAATCCTTTTTATATCGTAAGGAACGGCCTTGGGCCGCTTACTGCGTCAACTTGACCCTCTTATCAACCTGTCCTTGTGTGTGCAGAATGTTTCTGCGAGGGGGGAGAGGATAAACGCATCCCTCTGCTGAAGGACGTTTTCGAAGCCTTTCCTGAAACGCCTGTCAACATTGACATCAAGGTCAACGATGACACACTCATCAAGAAGGTGTGTGTGAAGCAGATATTTGTCCTGAACTGGTCTATTGTTGATAGTATTTGTGTGGCAGGTGTCCGAGATTTTAATTTTAATTTTAATTTTAATTTTAATTTTAATTTTAATTTTAATTTTAATTTTAATTTTAATTTTAATTTTAATTTTAATTTTAATTTTAATTTTAATTTTAATTTTAATTTTAATTTTAATTTTAATTTATGGGTTAAATTAATTTTTTTATTTTAATTTTATTTTAATTTTTATCCTAACATAATTTCTGTTTTTTTAATTTTAATTTTAATTTTTGTCACGTACCGAAATACGAGGTGATATGACCATACAGTGACATAATGGGTACCATAGTAATGGTAGTGGTTTTATTTCATTTGAACATGCATCAGATTACAATTGAGTGCATCCCATAATCAGTTCACAGTTCCACATGTCCAAAAGGAGTAGGAAGAAGCAAAGCTTATTAAATCCTACCCCTCCATCTGGTACTTTTACAATCAGTAACTGTTACATTTGTTCACTTCCTGCTTTCCATAATACAGTTTAATTTTTTTTTTTTTTTAAATAATGTACCGAAGTATGAGGTGATGTCTCCATCAACCAGTTCCGACGTCACAAGGTTATGGGTTCAAATCTCGACTCAAAAGTGACCGGCAACATATGTAAGAACTTTTCCTGACTCCATTGGTAGACTTCCTGGTATCTGGGGGCTTAAAAGTGAAAGCATGAATTATGCGGTTGCTGCCGAGAGGTCTGCCCCGCCTCACAGCAGCCACAAGTGCGTCTCGTTATAAGGCACGATGGTTGCCGACCACTGTGCTAGACTATATATTAAATAATAGCTAACGTTTGTAGCTAAACTTTGCCAAATTGCTATCATTAGCTGACAACAATTAAACGTAACTATTGTTACATCAAGCATAGGGCGGCACGGCGGTCGAGTGTAGAGTTTGCATGTTCTCCCCGTGCATGCGTGCGTTTTCTCCGGGTACTCCGGTTTCCTCCCACATTCCAAAAACATGTCCAAACATTCCAAAAATTGTCCATAGGTCTGTTGTTGATAGTATTTGTGTGGCAGGTGTCCGAGATGGTCATCAAATACGACAGGGAGCATCTTACAGTCTGGGGCAACGCTAGCAACCAGATCGTCAGGAAGTGTTACCAAGAGGTATCGGTATTATACGTACATCCCGTTCAGTCCAATATGGAACCGTAAGACCATCTCGTGTGCAATGTTTTGCAGAACCCTCGCATTCCGGTGTTGTTCAGCTTTCCCAGAGTGTTGCAGTTGTTGGGCCTCTTCTACACCGGCCTTCTCCCCTTTGTTCCATTAAAGGAGCAGTTCCTGGAGATCCCGATGCCCAGTATTATTACCAAGTAAGTGTTTTGAGTGGAGCGCGGTGTTGCATAACACACACACGGTCTGGTTGGACATTGGTCATAACCGCCAAAAACATGCATCAGAAGCAGATAGCAATAGTCAACAAATACTTATTGGATCGTAATCGGGTCAAAGGGGAAGCTGTTCTACACGGTGTGGATATCAAATCAAATCAACTTTATTTGTATAGCACTTTTCCTGCAAAGACATGCAACACAAAGCGCTATACAGAATTAAAAACAATTACCACAATTAAAAGGAAAAACAATTACTACCTCCCACCCTCCATACTAGACACACACACACAGTAGGGAGACATGGCATGGCACTGAGGATCGAGGAAACGCCCCCTTTGGGGCCATCCACACTGGGAGGAGCCGCAGGCCGTGCCATCGGGGGACCAGCACCCGGGCCCCCCTGACTCCGACAAACGGGCGGACCCCCACGTCAAATGGAGGAACCCCCAGCCGGCCGGGTTGAAGGGACCCAAGGATGGCACCCACTCAGCAGACCCGACACAGGACCCCCAATGAGGAAATACTGGAGTTAAAAGCTAAAAAGACTAAGAGCATAAAATAGGACTAAAAAGATAAAAACGTAAGAAAAGTTCAAAAATATTAGTTAAAAGCCTGATTAAAAAGATGTGTCTTTAATATTTTTTTAAAAATATCAACAGTCTCCACAGTCCTGAGCGTCTCCGGCAGGCTGTTCCACAGGTGGGGGCCATAGTGGCGAAATGCTGCCTTGCCGTGGGTTTTTGTTCTGGGTTTTGGTATTGTTAAAAGGCCAGTCCCGGAGAACCACAGGGTCCGCGGGGGTGGATATGGTAAAAGCAGAAGGTGCAAGGCCGTCAAGACATTTAAAAACCAGTAAGAGAATCTTAAAAATATAAAGTAATATAAAATATAAAGTATACTGACATGTCCATGAAGTTCACTCGTGCATTTTCTCGTATCTGTTTGGGTTAGCCCAAACTTCCCTACCGCTGTTATTCAACAACACAATCCTAGTCCATCAAGCAAGTTACCAGTAAGCGAGTTCACCGAGCTCACGATCTCATTCCACATCACTGAATCCTTTATCTTTAAGCACCCTGTCACGGCGTCCACGACCAGCCCAACTATGAAAAGAGTGGACTCTACTCCCTTGACTCACTAGTTAAACATTACGTAACAGAATATAATATTATTTAAGTCGCATGCATATTTTGTCCTCCATAATTGGATACAAAAAAAATTATTAGGAAAGCAGGAAGTGAACAAATGTAACAGTTACTGATTGTAAAAGTACCAGATGGAGGGCTAGGATTTAATAAGCTTTGCTTCTTCCTACTCCTTTTGGACATGTGGAACTGTGAACTGATTATGGGATGCACTCAATTGTAATCTGATGCATGTTCAAATGAAATAAAACCATTACCATACATATCATAAAAAGAAAATTCCACACCTTGTGACCCCGGTGTATGTGCATCGTCATGCCACATATTTATGAATGGTCACATCATTGCATAACTGAGAGTATAAATGTTCCATTCAATAATCCCATAATGCCACTTAGACCAAAGGTTATTTGACTTGCAGTGTAAATTGTATAATAAATTAAATAAATGTATTTATGTATCATCTTTTCTCTTGTTACAGGCTATATGATCCACACAGAATAACCAAAAGCCAGCGTTTCATTACCTGGCTCGCAGACAGGTGACTTGCTCATCACTTTTTGTAGCCTTTGCGGCTTATATTGTTTTTTTTTAAGTGCTATATTTGCTATTCCCGCAAATGTTTTTTTGTTGTTTCCTCCAAACAGCTTATTGATGAGGAGAGCTCTCTTTCAGCATCTCACTGCCAGAGGAATACAGGTAAGATACTATCGCTTCATTTTTCCTTTTGCGTACTGTCGTGTGTGTTTGTCATTGCACATGTAACACCTTAGTGTATACCATAGCGCGGGGGTCTCAAACACGTGGCCCGCAGGACGCTAGTTTAGGCCCCCGCCTTGATATGAAAGTTTAATGTTATTGCGGCCCTGCGCAAGTTTGATATGGATGCTGTATGGTATCATGTACCCAGAAAAAATTATTACGTTTGATTAATGTTCATGTTAAAGGTTAAATAACTGTTAATAGTTATCCTCCCTATCCGTGTGGAAGTGGTAAGTTTTTGGCTTTTTAAGTTTAAAGAAAATAACTTCATGTTAAAAAAAAAAGTTAAATAACTGTTAATACTGTTAATTTTAATCTGAAAAAATAATTTGTCTACCCACAAACTATATGTTGTTAAGTTTTTATTATTTTCTGTTTTATTATTATTATTATATTTATTTATTACTGATTGATTTTCTTTATTCTTGATTTGTTTATTTATTTTTCATCTTATTTTGTGTAGAAAAATAAAAAGTAAGATATTTTTATTTTTCTACACAAAATAAGATGAAAAATAAATAAACAAATCAAGAATAAAGAAAATAAAAAGTAAGATATTTGAGAACAGTGGAATGTTTTATCAGAGCTTTTCTTGTAAAAAAATTGGAACCAAAGCAAAGATTTTTCATTTTTCTGTTTTTAATAAAAGCGTTTTTTTTTTTTTTTTTTGAAAACCTGATGCGGCCTAGTCTCACCCAGACCCTAGCTCCAGTGTCCCCCAAGTAAATTGAGTTTGAGACCCCTGCCATAGCGTGTAGTTATACCTCTTTATGTCGGGTTCCAGGTGTACATTTGGGTGCTGAACGATGAAGAAGATTTCCAGAGGGCATTCGCTTTGGGAGCCACAGGAGTTATGACAGACTTTCCAACCAGGCTAAAAGACTTCTTGGATCAGACTGACGTTGCCAAGCCTCGATAACACGCCTACTCCATACACCTCAAGCCCTTTAGAGCACACATTATCACCGTCGTGCTTCAGCATTATAAAATGTATACACTGCTATTAAGTATTTTATTCATTCATCCATTTTGATCACTATTATTCATTCATTTATTTTCTATGCCGCTTAATCCTCGCCAGTGTCGCACGGGTATGCTGGAGCCTATCCCAGCTGACTTTGAGCGAGAGGCGAGGTACACCCTGGACTGGTCACCAGCCAATCACAGGGCACATATAGACAAACAACCATTCACACTCACATTCATACCTACTATGGACAATTTACAGTTACCAAATAACCTTAAAAAAAAGTTGAATTATTTTACTTGAAAGTAACTTGAATTTGTTAGCATAATTTTTTTTTTTTTACTCAAAATGTCTCCAAGAAGTATGCACTGATACAATAGCGGTCTTAAAAAAAGTCTGCCATGACAAAAAATAGTCTAGGTGGGCAGCTTTTTGATTTTAATTGACAAGGCCGGTGTGGGCATTAGCCAATATGCGAGTAAACACACTGGGAAGTTGCGTTGAATTTCTACAAAGACAGTGTTGTAATGCCATCTTTTTCACTTTGCACAAAAAAAGGGTGTTTATAATCTGTTGATTGCAATGAGTGTTGTTATCTGTGGTAGTTTTTTTTTTAATAACACAAGAATGTGTCCTAATGATTGACTTTCTTTATGTGGGGAAAAAAAATAATTTGAGGACTATCAAACATTCTGTAAACAAGAATGTCAGATTAGTGCCAGCGCTTTTTTTTTTCCTCCATGTGCTCTTTGGTTTAGCCAGTGAGTTTAACTTTTATATTGATTAATATTTAATATAGAGTGAGTACCTCCCCCCCAAAACATTGTGTTTTGCAAGAATGTCATAGGATCTACCAGTATTACAGGTCTCACAGTCACTGATCGTTTGTGTTTTGTTTGTATTTCATGTCTTTCTTGCATGCTCGTGTGTAATATTCACTGGTGTCTTTATTTTAAGTCCTCAGGGTGTTCACACTTTCACTTTCTTTTCCACGTTATACAAATGGATATGGGGTTTATTGTAACTGATTTGTGGAAATATTGTGTAAGCGCATCATGCAATAAATGTGATACAATCTATTATATTTATTTGAGTTATTCTTTATTAGTTTTTAGCATAATTCATATATATGATGTTATTAATTCAATATGTAGTGTATGAAACTGGTAAATTAACTCAAAACTTATTTTGTAATACCACATTTGATGGGAGATTTCCAGATATTATAGTGACTCGCCACCAGGTGGCGATAACGAGTTAATATAGAAGTACAGTACAGTAGCTGTGTAATGAAAACAATTGCTCGTAATAGAAGGAAAAATGCTTGTCCTTACGATGAGTTCGACCGTGTATGGTTTTCACCAAAGCCCGATTTATTTGTTTATATGCACTTCCACGATACCTTTTAATAGGATTTATAAATATACTATTTATAATGGGCTGTTGCTCTAGTCTGAGCCAATCGGCTCAGTGTTGCTATGTTGTATCACTTCAATGACTGGCCAATACACATGTCATTTATTTGTCAAGCCACACCCCCTTTGCCAAAGAACAAACAGTCAGGCTGGAAAATGTTTCTCGTCAAAATATACTTGCTGTTGCACCGACGAAGCTTTGACATTGAGACTGAAGTAAGAACAGGAAGTTAACATTTATTCGATCAAGCCTGTAAATAATAATGCCTTTGTATGGGCTTTAAAGCCGTATAATCTCGGTAAATATGCACATATCATAGCCACAACATAATGCTAACCACTATCTCAACACTGTATCAACTTTGATGCATCGTAATACTGTGCGCATGCGCCAAGTTTGTTTTTAATGTACTAATGTATTTATATACACAGCAAACCACACTACAAAAGTCGTCTAATGACCAAACCCAGTACATTATAATAATCAACACCGATATATAATAAACACTATAAAAGGTACAAAAGGAGTAAATACAGTCCAAGAAACACAACCCCTGCTAAAAACGAAGCAATAACGGAAGTACAAGGAAGAGAACCATCTAGCTCCGGCTGACCGTGTCTCTACACTCTTTACCCTCCTCCTCCGTAAACTGTGCTGGGCATCGTTGCGCGTCAAAACATTGCGTCTGTGCACGACTTACCAGGGCCCAAAAGAACAGGAGGCAAGAGACAAGAAAACGAGAGGACATTTGCAGTATACGGAACACCAAGGCAACCTTTAGGATTGGCATTGCTACTACGAAAACGAGGAGGTGCGACATTTTTTTTAGGCTACGCGGAGGTGCCCTTTTCTCCCCCTCAAAGGTACAACTATTTTGTGTGCGTTGTTTTACTTTGCTGCATTTCTATGTGTCAAACACTATTATAATATCAGTGTAAGTTTATAATGAGTGTTATTAATGTTGCCAAAAAGTATTATTTTGTGTCGTGCTTAAAAGGTCGACGTATTTGGGCTGGTGTTTTTTTTTTTTTTTTTTTGGGAGAGGATAGTATGGCAGCCTAGCTCTATAAATAATACATACACTTTATCCTCACATTGTTTATTCTCTCTCCATAAGTGCGTGTCACATGATCCGCGTGAACGCGCGTGGCTGTCGTGAACCCCGATACATGACAACACATACGTAAGTGGTCTAGCCGGGTTATCCTATATAACCCTCTCAACGTCACCACCCGGGTCACTGCAGATGCTCAAACCTGTCAGTGTTGAATGGTGTGTGTGTGTTGTGTGTGTGTGTGTGTGTGTTGTGTGTGCGCGCGCAGGATTGCTGAGCTCAGGCATCCCTGCCATCTGGGTTCCGTGTGGTGGCTGAAGTTCTGGCCCAGATAAGTGTGCCACTGCCTGTGACCTGATTCATACAGTAGGCAACACACACACACTGCCGGCCCTCAGCCTGCCCCCCCCCCCCCCCAAATTCACAATGGCGTGTCTTGGTTGGTGTGTATTGATGACACTTGTGTAGAATCATGTTCACGCTGTAAACATGATGCTTCCTCCGTGTGCGGATATGGTTATTGATTATGGGTAGTTTCATTTCATTGGCATTAAATGCCTCTTACCCATTAGAATTTGGAGTCAACTTTGTTGACAAATTGTGCATGTTGATTAATTGGTTAATCAAGAGTTATTGCGGGCTGCAATAATCCCTATGTGTACTATAATATATCCATCCATATATGTTCTATAATAATAATAATACATTTTATTTGTATAGCGCTTGGTGGCATGGCGGTCGTGTGGTTAGCGCGCAGACCTCCCCATGCATGTGTGGGTTTTCTCCGGGTACTCCGGTTTCCTCCCACATTCCAAAAACATGCTAGGTTAATTAGCGACTCCAAATTGTCCATAGATATGAATGTGAGTGTGAATGGTTGTTTGTCTATATGTGGCCTGTGATTGGCTGGCCACCAGTCCAGGGTGTACCCCGCCTCTTGCCTGAAGACAGCTGGGATAGGCACCAGCACCCCCCGCGCGACCCTCGTGAGGAAAAGCGGTAGAAAATGAATGAATAATACATTTTATTTGTATAGCGCTTGGTGGCATGGAGGTCGTGTGGTTAGCGCGCAGACCTCACAGGCTAGGAGACCAGGGTTCAATTCCACCCTCGGCCATCTCTGTGTGGAGTTTGCATGTTCTCCTTGTGCATGCGTGGGTTTTCTCCGGATACTCCGGTTTCCTCCCACATTCCAAAAACATGCTAGGTTAATTAGCGACTCCAAATTGTCCATAGGTATGAATGTGAGTGTGAATGGTTGTTTGTCTATATGTGCCCTGTGATTGGCTGGCCACCAGTCCAGGGTGTACCCCGCCTCTCGCCCGAAGACAGCTGGGATAGGCTCCAACGACCCCCCGCAACCATCATGAGGAAAAGCGGCAGAAAATGAATGAATAAATAAATGAATAGCGCTTTTCAAAATACTCAAATACACTTTACAGAAAATGGAGTTGAATAAAAACAAGTAAACAGAGTAAAATATATGTTAAAATACAACATGCAACTCTATGGCGGGTGGTGGTAGGCGTATGCTGGAGTCTATCCCAGCTGACTTTGTAAGTGAGGCGGAGTACACCCTGGACTGGTGGCCAGCCAATCACAGGGCACATATAGACAAACAACCATTCACACTCACATTCATACTTATGGACAATTTGGAGTCGCTAATTAACCTAGCATGTTTTTGGAATGTGGGAGGAAACCGGAGTACCCGGAGAAAACCCACACATGCACGGGGAGAATGTGCAAAACTCGTGATTCGAACCCAGGTCTTCCACTTATGTTAATATATATTATTTTTTAATTGAGTTTGTTTTACTGCTGCTAACATGGAATGATGTATAGTAATAAATGATGTATCGTGATAATAAAGCCATTTCAATGGCGAGCAGTCATGTGGTTCCTGGACAGTGGAACACGTTTATGTGGATGCCTCACACTGGCTGACTCACATAGTTTGTTGACATGGTTTTCCTCCATTCATGCATATTTTTTACTCAGATTCTTATGTTTTCTTGTGATATTTTATCCATTTATGTAACAGAGCAGTGGCAATAATTTTGTTATTTTACAAATCATTTCTATTTTGGGTGTTGTGTGCCCCAATAAAGTCCAGTTTCTTATATGCAAGCTGTAATGTTTTATGAATGGCAACAGGTGGTTTGTTCTGTCTGTCACTATGCGTCGCTGGTATAGATAGATAGAACAAAGATGATTTTTTTAATGTAGCAATTTTTTTTAAATGCAATTGTATGATGTTGCAATGACCTCCCATGGCACAAAGTGACACTGGCTGGGAGTCACTGATTTAAGGGATTATGTGCATAAGCATAGTTATAGGAGATGGGACAAGGCAGGGCTCTACATTAAAAACAAACATTACTTGCCCATGGGGAATCCTTAAGGTGAGAACTACTTGCCCGAACTTGCCCCATGTAAAATGAAAAGACTGCCATAATGATATCATCTAATTTTTGTGGCATCACATGAGAATCTCAAATAAAGATTAAATGATTATTATTTCTTGTGGTTGTTTTCCTACATAGATCATGACGTTGCATGGAAATCTGGATTGTCAAGAGACTTCTAGGCACTTTGCCTTGATAAAATACTTGTTTAGGAGGCACTGTTTCATCAGTTTTTGGTGTTTTCCTTTAGAACAGGGGTCTCAAACTCAATTTACTTGGGGGCCACTGGAGGTCCGGTCTGGGTGAGACTGGGCCGCATCAGGTTTTCCAAAAAAAAAAAAATGCAATTAGTAAAAACAAAAATGTTTTAAAAACTTTACTTTGGTTCCAATTTTCTACAAGAAAAGCTCTGATAAAACATTCCACTGTTCTCAAATATCTTACTTTTTATTTTTCTACACAAAATAAGATGAAAAATAAATAAACAAATCAAAAATAAAGAAAATCAATCAATCAGTAATAAATAAATAAATATAATAATAATAATAAAACGGCAAATAATAAAAACTTAAGAAACCACATATAGTTGGTGGGTAGACAAATTATTTTTTTCAGATTAAAATGAACAAAGCATTATTAGAGCCCTGTGGACATGACAAAACACGACTATAGTCACATTCATACTCTTTTTATTTACAACATATTGCGCAACTGCAGGGTCTTGAGACACATGCTAACTCGCAAACTAGAGAGCTAGCGACCTAAACGGTAGCCTTCAAGTTATTTCCTTTCAACTTAAATAGCCAAAAACTCACCACTTCCACACGGATAGGGAGGATAACTATTAACAGTTATTTAACCTTTAACATGAACATTAATCAAACGTAATATTTTTTTCTGGGTACATGATACCATACAGCATCCGTATCAAACTTGCGCGGGCCGCACTAACATTAAACTTTCATATCAAGGCTGGGGCCTCAAACTAGTGTCCTGCGGGCCACATTTGGCCCGCGGGCCGTGTGTTTGAGACCCCTGCTTTAGAAGTTGTTGAAGAATTAGACGATATTGGCAGGGACGCCATGATAGATGTTTTCGTAGTCAAACGATCGCTGATTGGTTGATCGAGAACAAGAACAGGTATTCAAGTGCACTTGCCCGACGGGAATATCACTGATTGGATTTACTTGCTTGAATTTTGTTTTAACTTGCCCCGGGCCATCGGTACATTGTTATTGTCGAGCCCTGCAAGGTATCATTGGCATATGCACTGATAGTGGGTGAGTCACTGCAAAAAGACATAGTCCAAATACCATATATGCTGTGAAAATGGTCATCAAAACAACAAAGCCAGTGGTCTAAGACGAGTTTAGGGTGTGTTATTCGTGCAGTTTTCAACATAGAAGAGAATGTGAATTCTTAATATGCCAGCTCGTGTCTATTTGTGTCCTCTCTTTAAGGAAATATCACCTGAAAAGAGACGAAACATGATGGAAACACATGCAGTATGATTGAGGAGCTTTGCCCCATCAGTGAGATTTGATATGCGCGGTGGCTTAGTGATGTCATGCTGCTGTATACTGGGCTTGGCAACACTGATCGGGGAACCGGCAGTGCTGAATGGGCGTCGTGGGTGCAGTTTGTGTGCAGCATGGAAAGACACACCGCAACTTCTCTCTCTCTCTCGTTCGCTGTCCCTGTCTGACTCGCATCCCTCTCTTTGCGACCGATCGCCGTCACAAACGGCAGCGGCAACAACGGCGGCCGGCATCAGTGGGTTACATAACAAAGGTTTTTTTGTTGGGGATATACAAGGGCCCTTTCGGATGGTGAGACTCGTGGCACGTAGCCCTTTTGTGATGACACTCCGAAATGACCAGAACGGGCAGCTCGGTGACCTCAAACGATGTGCGACAGGACTGATGAATAGACAGTGGCAGCAGAGAAAAAAAAAAAAAAACGATAGAATTGTGCGGCAAGGCCTTTAGGCTGCAGATGAAGAGATGACACAGGCAGGCGGAACCAAAAGAGAAAGTGATCAAATAGACGAGCGCAGATAACACACACTGTGCTTGTGTGTTTGTTAGCGGTGCCACCTTTGATTACATCTTCTGCTGCTTCTGCAATCATTTTGTGGAGTCATCTAATTACTTCTTCCATATCATAATTGATTACAACCATGATAAGTCCATTTCTGCAAAGTTGGATTCCTTATTTATTAATGGGATATTTTCACAAGTAGACCTTCTAAATATATTTGAACATTGTTAGAACCCTCTAGACATGACATAACACCCCTATAGTCACTTTTACACTCGTATTACCCAACATAGACACATTCATTCATTCATTTTCTACCGCTTATCCTCACAAGGGTCGCGGGGGGTGCTGGAGCCTATCCCAACTGTCTTCGAGGCGGGGTACAATCACAGCCAATCACAGAGCACATATAGACAAACAACCATTCACACTCACATTCATACCTATGGACAATTTGGAGTCGCCAATTAACCTAGCATGTTTTTGGAATGTGGGAGGAAACCGGAGTACCCGGAGAAAACCCACACATGCACGGGGAGAACATGCAAACTCCACACAGAGATGGGTGGAATTGAACCCTGGTCTCCTAGCTGTGCGGTCTGCGCGCTGTGTCTATGTTAGCCGTGCCGCCCAACATAGACACAATAAAAGAGAAAATATGACAAAATATACTCATACATGTTAGCAATAGGATAGTTCCTTATTGGTGTTTCTTTTTTTCCCTCTATTTTCTTCTATAGGGGTTTTAAACCTCTTTAGAGCAGCGTGCAAGACAGTATTATCATCGTGTAGTACCTTGATATCATCCTCTAGTACAGGGGTCACCAACCTTTTTGAAACTGAGAGCTACTTCACGGTTACTGAATCATACGAAGGGCTACCAGTTTGATACGCTCTTCTGAAATAACAAATTTGCTCAGTTTGCCTTTAGTTATACATTATTTATAATGATTAGTAATACTCACCTATGTAAAGACACTGATCATGTTAATGATTTCTAACAATGATTATCAAAAATGACAACAAGGTGGGAAACAGATATCAATATTCAACACTTTATCTCTATTAATCACAGTATTTGTTACATTTTCAGATGATCACTTACATCACTACATTTTAGCAAAAAATATCCCATTTGCACAAGCCACTGACATGCCCTGTTAACAAATCATGAACTATGTTGCAACATGTTTCAAAAAGTTAACAATTATGTAATGTTAAACAAAATCAACTTACATATTTTTAAATATGTAATACATTTTTTATTTCACATTTTGAACTAGTGGCCAAGTCTGTGTTATGTTTAACAAAATTATAACTTTTAAATGTCATGAACACACTTTTAAATTGAACACAATTCTTCAATATTTTAATTCAACTTTGCCATGGCACTACCATGTTGTCACTGACTACATCTGGTATCCGTCCTTGGTTAGTGGGAAGACTGGCATTGCATGCTGTTCACCAGTGTGTTGTAATCTGGTGTGTAACTTGACACTGCAACTGTGAGTGAGTCTCTCAGATGTGCATCAGTGAGGCGTGTTCTGTGTTTGTTTTTGATGAAGTTCATGTCAGAAAATGCTGATTCACAGAGATAGGTTGAGCCAAACAGGCTGGCAACCTTCATGGCTGCTGTGCATACTCCACTGTACTTCTCTGTGTCAACAAGGCGCCAAAAGTTTGGTGCAGCCTGGTAGGCTTTGAGATGGAGATCATTTTGCAATGTTATAATTTCAATCTCCACCTGTCCAGCATCCAAGTTGAACGTTGCACTTAACTGCTCAGCAAAGCATGCTGTGTCCCCATTCATGAAAGGGTTGGAAATGAAGAACACACATGGTTCAAGCTGATGAAGGTCACAAAACCTATTCTCAAACTCTTGCCCAAGTCTGTTTATTACTTCAATGTACTTTTCTGCCACTTTTTCAAATGTCTCAGATGCAGAAGCATTGTCTTTCAGCACTGACTGCACAGAGGGAAAGTGCAGAACTTTTTTTCTCTGTAAATCTGCAGAGAATGCATTCATTTTGGCTTTAAATGCATTTAAAGCACTTATCATATCGACAACAGTCTTACCTTTGCCTTGCAGCTGGCAGTTCAGGAGGTTTAGTTTCCCAGTAATGTCCACCAAAAATGCAAGGTCAAGTGTCCACTCTGTGTCCTCTAGCAGTGAGACATCTTCGCCTTTGGACTGCATGAACTCTTTGATTTCACGCAAAAGAGACAAAAAACGATGCAAAACTCGTCCTCTGCTGAGCCATCTGATTTCTGTGTGTAGCAGTAGGTCCCCATATTCTGCTGACATCTCCTCTAATAGTACCTTGAAAATCCTGTGCTGCTTTGCTTTGGAGCGGATGTTGTTTATGATTTTCACAACGAGAGTCATCACGTGCCCAAAGCCGATCACTTTCGCACACAACGCCTGCTGGTGAATGATGCAATGGTAATGCAGAAATTTGGGGAAGTCTGGGTCACGTTTACAGTGAGCGATGAAACCTGTCTGTCGGCCGACCATAGCAGGAGCCCCGTCTGTTGTCACCGCTACCAGCTTTTCCAATGGCACCTTTTTCTGCACGAAAAACTCCTTCACCGTGTTATAAATGTCAACTCCTCTCGTAGTTGTCTTTAAGGGCAGTAGTGTCAGGAGTTCTTCTTTTGTGGAGAAATCATTAAACACCATCCGGATAAAAACCAATAACTGCGCTGTACTGCTGCTGTCCACGGACTCATCGCACTGGAGGCTAAACCACTTGCACTTCGCCAGATCCTGCTCCAACTGATCGACCAAGTTACTGGACATAGCTGATACTCGTCTTGCCATCGTAGATGCCCCCAGTTGGACGTCGGAAAGAGTGGAGATTAGGTCGCTTCCATTTTTCTCGTCTTTAAATACAGTGTTAGCAATTAATAACATCGCTTCTTTGACAACTTCTCCATCTGTAAATGCCTTTTTTTTCTTGATCAGAAAATGTGTAGCTCTAAACGAGGCTTCGGTTGCTTTTTGTGAGTTTTTGGCCGGCCTCGTAAAAAAAGACTGTTGCTTACCCAGAGCGGTCTTTAGCTCACGGGCTTTTTCTGCCCGTAGGGCGCTTGCAGGTGGATATTTATCATGGTAGCTTTTGTGACACGTATTGAAATGTCTCTCCACATTGTGCCGTTTTGCTGTCGCCACGGTCGTCCCGCAAATCAGACACACGCAGGTTTCTTTTACAGTCGTAAAAAAGAACTCCTCTTCCCATTCACTGTGAAAGAGATACGTTTTCTTTTTTTTTTTCTGCCATGTTTTTGGGGTACGAAAGTGCATACAGCGCCCGCTAGCTTACTCTCCACATCCCACAAGCTCTACTTTACTGCCCATAGGTAAATATTGTGCGCGTTAACCTTAAAGTATTTTTAAGATAGTATTTTTTAAATCTATATACATACAAGTGTGATTAAAAAAATAATAGCAACAGAACAAAATTAATTTTTAGACGCAGCTCTCTATGAGATGTGCTATTTTTGGAAACGGCCCGCGGGCGACTCATGTGGTCCTTGCGGGCGACCGGGTGCCCGCGGGCACCGTGTTGGTGACACCTGCTCTAGTACCTTGATATCATTGCGTAGTTCTCTATTTTCTTCCATAGGGTTTTTAAACCTCTTTAAGAGCAGCGTGCAAGGCAGTATTATCATCTTGTAGTACCTTGATATCATTGCGTAGTGCTCTATTTGTCTTCCATAGGGGTTTTAAACCTCTTTAGAGCAGCGTGCAAGACAGTATTATCATTGTGTAGTACCTTGATATCATCCTCTAGTACCTTGATATCATTGCGTAGTTCTCTATTTTCTTCCATAGGGTTTTTAAACCTCTTTAAGAGCAGCGTGCAAGGCAGTATTATCATCTTGTAGTACCTTGATATCATCCTCTAGTACCTTGATATCATTGCGTAGTGCTCTATTTGTCTTCCATAGGGTTTTTAAACCTCTTTAAGAACAGCGTGAAAGGCAGTATTATCATCTTGTAGTACCTTGATATCATCCTCTAGTACCTTGATATCATTGCGTAGTGCTCTATTTTCTTCCATAGGGTTTTTAAACCTCTTTAAGAGCAGCGTGCAAGGCAGTATTATCATCTTGTAGTACCTTGATATCATCCTCTAGTACCTTGATATCATTGCGTAGTGCTCTATTTTTTTCCATGGGGTTTTTAAACCTCTTTAAGAGCAGCGTGCAAGGCAGTATTATCATCTTGTAGTACCTTGATATCGTCCTCTAGTACCTTGATATCATTGCGTAGTGCTCTATTTTCTTCCATAGGGTTTTTAAACCTCTTTAAGAACAGTGTGAAAGGCAGTATTATCATCTTGTAGTACCTTGATATCATCCTCTAGTACCTTGATATCCTTGCGTAGTGCTCTATTTTCTTCCATAGGGTTTTTAAACCTCTTTAAGAGCAGCGTGCAAGGCAGTATTATCATCTTGTAGTACCTTGATATCATCCTCTAATACCTCGATATCATTGCGTAGTGCTCTGTTTTCTTCCATAGGGTTTTTAAACCTCTTTAAGAGCAGCGTGCAAGGCAGTATTATCATCTTGTAGTACCTTGATATCATCCTCTAATACCTCGATATCATTGCGTAGTGCTCTATTTTCTTCCATAGGGTTTTTAAACCTCTTTAAGAGCAGCGTGCAAGGCAGTATTATCATCTTGTAGTACCTTGATATCATCCTCTCCTTTGCAATATTCTCTCCAGCTCGGAGACTCCGAGACGTTCCCAAGCCACATGAGGAGAGCGTTGTGGGTATGCCCTCACGTTCTCTGCCAGCTGGACGTGCCTGGAACTCCTCCAATGGGAGGCACCCAGAAAGAAGCCAAATCAGATTAATGACTAACTGAACTAACTTGAGAGCCGATTGAAATTTAAGTTTAGTTTAAGCTAAAACCAAATAAATACATATATATAATATAATAAATGTTGATATTTGGTATTGGGTATGTCTGTAAAAAAGGGATTGTTTCCATGACAACTGAAGGATAATGTGCATGGATTATATCTGGCCCGTGATGAGGTGTGTCACGTATGTGACACTTTAATCCCTCCCACTTTGATAACATGTACATTTGAGTACATATGATGCACCTACACATGTTCATCCAGGCATTACAGAGAAATTAAGGAATACAAATATAACAAATGTAATGGTTCCCATTGGATTTACTTGTCGCTAGTTCTGTTTCATCTGTGTGTGTATCAGGGGGTTGACTCCTGACATCTGTACTGAGCACTGCTTTGTGCCCAAACCCCACACCTCCGGCACCAGGTCAGAGGAAGGCAAAAAAAAACAAAAAAACATAGCAACTAAACAAGGACCTGTTTCACGCTTTATTTATACCGCACCAATCCCACAGTCCCATCATGACTGGAACCTTTATCAGCCTCTGGCGTACATTAAAAATAATCATAAGGTAAACCAGTAAAGAGGTCTTCCGCATGTGTTACTTCTGGACTGACAGATCTCCTTCCATTTGGAGCTTTATTCGTTTGGCCAGATGCTTCCTTAAATACTGACAGGAAGTGCTGTATGTCGTGACTCTCATTAGTGCAGTGGTTCTCTTTTCATGCTCGACCCAAAACAGGGGTCCCAAACACGCGGCCCGTGGGCCAAATGTGGCCCGCAGGACACTAGTTTGAGGCCCCCGCCTTGATATGAAAGTTTAATATTAGTGCGGCCCGCGCAAGTTTGATATGGATGCTGTATGGTATCATGTACCCAGAAAAAATTATTACGTTTGATTAATGTTCATGTTAAAGGTTAAATAACTGTTAATAGTTATCCTCCCTATCCGTGTGGAAGTGGTAAGTTTTTGGCTTTTTAAGTTTAAAGGAAATAACTTGAAGGCTACCGGTTAGGTTGCTAGCTCTCTAGTTTGCGAGTTAGCATGTGTCTCAAGACGCTGCAGTTGCGCAATATGTTGTAAATAAAAAGTGTATAAATGTGACTATAGTCGTGTTTTGTCATGTCTACAGGGCTCTAATAATGCTTTGTTCATTTTAATCTGAAAAAAATAATTTGTCTACCAACCAACTATATGTGGTTTCTTAAGTTTTTATTATTTGGTGTTTTATTATTATTATTATATTTATTTATTACTGATTGATTGATTTTCTTTATTCTTGATTTGTTTATTTTTCATCTTATTTTGTGTAGAAAAATAAAAAGTAAGATATTTGAGAACAGTGGAATGTTTTATCAGAGCTTTTATTGTAGAAAATCAGAACAAAAGCAAAGTTTATTCATTTTTCTGTTTTTAATAAATGCGTTTTGTTTTTTTTTGTAAAACCTGATGCGGCCCAGGCTCGCCCAGACCGTAGCTCCAGTGGCCCCCAAGTAAATTGAGTTTGAGACCCCTGCACTAGAGAAACTGATAATATTTGTTTATTTAGCTATACGGCTAAAGACTGAAATTGAAACTGAAACCAGAAAAATGCAACAAAATGGAGAGCATACCAGTGTATTCAATAGTCAAATTGCATGTTATGTTAAGTACTATAAATTTGTACATGTTGGTAGGTGGCATTTTGAAGTTGTTTGGGTTGCCTCTGAATGCTCGGTTTCAGTGAGTTCCGGCTGACTTATATGGGCATATCCATATATCCATATAGTAGCTGTATAAACTGAGTGGGACCAATCCCAGGGCATGCCCAGGGAAGGGCCGTGGGTGAAATAAATTAAAATCCAAGGGAAATCCAAGGAAAAACAGCTGGAATAGGTGAAGATTCTGGAAGATATCGAAAGCTTTCTCAGTTATTACGTGTCGCTGCTCAATAGGAGTCCACAACTCGATACAAAAGGACAGAAAATGAGCATAATAGGTCCATACTAGGTCCCCTTTAAATTACTGTTGTTTTACATCATGAAACGCAACATCAGGACACTTACACTACATTATTACAATTAGTATACAACACTGTCTTGGTTAACATCATTAATTCCTTACATAAGGAGCTATTCAAACCAAAACATACTCTAAGCAAATACAATTTTTCCCATAAGAAATAATGTAAATTAGGGTTAGGTCACAATGTTCGGGGATATATCATGATATGACGATATACAACAATATAAAACTTATATTCAGCTGAGTCTTGTCTAAAAGGCTACCAACCTTAAGCCATATTAATGAAATACACTACATTTCAAAGTGTTTTATGCATGTAAAACTTTCATTTTAAAACTACAAAAACACATTTTGTGTTAACATTTTTGAGACTTAGCACAGAACAACAGAGTAAACCGTTGATGAGAATATAGACGGACGACAGAGCTGACTTGCGGTTCCTGTTTCCACCTATTAGCAAACTAACAAGGATGTTTTGTGATCGACAAATACAGTAAAAACACAGTTGGACTCATGCAGAGTATCAATTACTTAAAGAGACCTGCATTATGTATGCTAATCGGAAAATATAGGCAAATCTAGGCAGAAAAACATGCAAACCGAGGCTTACACTAAGGGAGGTTCCACTGTATACAGGACAATACACCTTGTACTTAAAAATCAGCCATATTTTTGTCAAGTAGCACAGGTTAACTGTCCAAACAGAGATTGAAAATACTACAGCCAACGTCTAATTGTCACCTTATCCCTCATTTGGAATGGAAATCCAAAAATCCAAAAAGTCAAAGACAGTTAACCGTGTCGTTTTGCACATGTACGCTTGGTCAGAACATCCGTACTTCCAACCATTGGACATAGTCCAGTCCAGCTCACTAATCTTCTCAGTGCACCATGCACACCAACACCAAGTATTTGAAGGCCTCTGTCTGTTTGCTATCATGGAGCGAGTACAGCATGAGGCTCACGGTTATGTTAGCCTAAGCAGATTAACTCAGCGGTCCTCATAGTGTAGACGACCATGCAGTGTGCAAGCTAACGGTTGCAGCTTGGGTAAATGGGAAGCGTGCCTGCGACTGTGGACAAACACACCAATGCAGCTGCTGCGGTAGTTCAAAGTGATTCCATCTGGCGCCAACACGCTGATGGTAGCTGATGGAGGAGGTTTGATTGGGCCTGCAGGATTTCCTTGATGTTTTCAGCTTGAAACCCAAGACATATTCAGCCTTGGCAAACACCTTCTGTTCTATCGGATTGATTATTTCCACTACCCGTTGCACTAGAATTGCCAATTTTCCAGGAATCAAACAAGCTAAATAGTCAACGGGTGTCAAGTTTGCTCACAGGGTTGACTCTCCTGAAAATGCTATCTCTAGCATTTTGCACAGAATAGCATGTCTCATGCTCTACCCCAATGAAGAACTATGAATGGATCAAGAAGGTGTAGTGTTTATGCCTTTGTCTGTGTTTATGTGGGTGACCGTAAATACCGTATGTCAAATTGTAGCACAGTGTACTTTAAATATTAAATATGTGTTGTTACACCCGCAAACGTAATAACTGCCCACAAACGTTAATACATGAAAATAGGCAAGAATCTAAAGAACAAGAATATAAGTGGCCTGTTGAAGACATTTAGTGAGCAACTTGTACTGTATAAGCAGAAGATTCTTTTAGTATTCATATTTTTCCCATTCAATTAAATTCAAATTTGCTTCATTGGTGTAAATATCACAACAATATTTACAAAACACCAAGAATCAATTCAACAAAAATGAATGAATTTCATGAATTAAATCAAGAAAAGATTGCATTGTACTGTTAAAGCTCTGTTTGTTGGCGTAGATTTTTAGTATTCATATTTTTTCCACATTCAATTAGATTCAAATTTGCTTTATTGGTGTAAATATCACAACAATATTTACAAAGCACCAAGAATCAATTCAACAAAAATTAATGAATTTCATGAATTAAATCAAGAAAAGATTGTGTTTTAGTTACAGTATATTATTATATGTGTGATTTTGTGTGTATATGGGGAAGAAATAGTCAAAAGAAATAATAAAATATAATAATAACAATAATAGCAATAATAATTTTATTAAAACAATTGCAATTATCACAATTATGTTATCCTTTTATTTATTTTTTTTTTTTCCCTTTATTTGGGCAAATATATGAATCATGACAGTGCATTTCTTTCTTTTAAATGAAAAATAAATTATAATTTAATAATTAAATAATAATAATTAATATAATAAAAATATAATATAATAAAAATAATAATTCCTTTAATGTATTCAAATGATACTCTTTGAATAATATTTTTTCCACAAAAAAAAAGAAAAAAATAATAATTATAAAATCCTCTAAAGGACATCTACACCTTCTCCCTCATTAAAAGAAGAAAGAACAAACAACAACAAAAACCACAAAAATCATTATTTTGTCTCATATTACATTTGTGGGAAGTTATTACATTTACAGTTTTTCACTTTCCCACATATGTAATAATTTTTTTTTAAATTCAGTATTATGTTTGCAGTAGGCAAATTTTATTATGTTTGTGGGAAATTTATTACATTTGCGGGATTATTACATTCAAAGCTGCAGATTTGTATTACATTTGTGGTTTATTACGTTTGTGGGCAGTTATTACGTTTGTTATTACGGTGTAACATGTGTTTTAGAGCGTCAGTAATATGCCAAATGCTTTAAAATGGCCTCCACTGATCCATCAGCAGCTCCACACATGCATCTGTGTTCATGGAGGCGACTCTTACGCAACCATAAGGACCATGACCGCTTTCATTCCCGCCCTGTGCTCAGGTGTTTACCTCCCGACCCACCGCGCACCACGGCCCTCACCTGTGTGTTGCGGTGCTTCCCTTGTGAGCCGACCTGGGCCGGCAGTCCCTTTTTGCACCGCCCGCCAACACCGCCCATGGTCAGAATGACGCGCTCCAAGACTTTTCAGGCTTACCTGCCAAGCTGCCATCGGACCTACAGCTGCATCCACTGCCGGGCCCACCTGGCCAACCACGACGAGCTCATCTCCAAGGTAACTGGCAGGCGACTGCTGGACGTGGATAGCATCGAGTTGGCCTAAAAAGTAAAAAAAAAAAAAGAAGTCAACTTAATAGATGCGCTTCATATGTTCCAACTCACGTGGCTTCACTTTTAAAAGACGAATGGTTGAATTTACAAGCTTTAAAGCAATTGGAAACATTCTAAACAGTAGAGAGAGGAATTATACAACCCTTGCACGTCAGGTACTATTTGGTTAGTGGTTTGAGTGACTTACAGTATATTATGAATGAATCACTTTTCCCCACATGCAATGAAAACAGCACTCACCTAACACACACTTTTGCTTTTTCCACTTTTCTGACCTATGAATGTTGTCAGGATGTTTTATTATTGGGTTAAACTATGCCTAAGTTGCAGCTAATGAGGTTTGGGCATTTGGAAGTGAACCCTGAAAGAAGTTTGGGATGGCTCTCAAAGCTCGATTTCAGAGAATTATTTTCTAAGACGGGCTCGCTGTGATGTAATAGTGAGCCTAACTTCCTTATATGGGCGCACAGCTGTGCTGCACCATGAACATTTCATCATATTAGTTAGTGTGACCAATCACAGCAGAGTGGGTGTGTCCGGAGATGGGCTGTGGGTGGATAAATTAAATTAAATTAAATTAAATTAAATTAAATTAAATTAAATTAAATTAAATTAAATTAAATTAAATTAAATTAAATTAAATTAAATTAAATTAAATTAAATTAAATTAAATTAAATTAAATTTTTAGTCTAAAGTTTAAATTTAATTTAATTTAAAATTTACTTTACTTTAATTTAATTTTAATTAATTTTTTAATAGTCAAGAGATTTAATTTAAATTAAATTAAATTACATTACATGTTTTAATAGTCTAAAGTTTAAATTTAATTTAAAATTTAATTTACTTTACTTTAATTTAATTTAAATTTAATTTTTTAATAGTCAAAAGATTTAATTTCATTTCATTTCATTTCATTTCATTTCATTTCAACATAATTCCAAGGAAATAAAGCTTCAGTAGGTGCAGATTCTAGAAGATCTAGAAAGTTTTCTATGCAGGTTATTGTGTGTAGCTGCTCTACAGGAGCCCACAACTCAACACAAAGGGCTGAAAAATGATCATCATAGGCCCCCTTTAATTATATCGTCTGTTCAAGTCCATATGAAAGTGTCCGTGTGTGTTGCGGCTCTAACCATGTTGATTTCTTATCGTCTCTGCAGTCGTTCCAGGGCAGCCAGGGCAGAGCATACCTGTTCAACTCAGTGTGAGTGTCCATCTTTTGTTCTTTGTTTCCTCCACCTGTTTTCAATTGGCTTAAATTGGCTGGTCGGAAAAAAACTCCCAAGCACGCTACCCTCGGGAGACAAGCAAGTTTCCATACGCTGTTGTTGCAATGCATATTGTTCCACAAAGGGTGGTAGTATTTCTTTGAGGGGAGGGTGTGTAGACTGAGCCAGTGCATGCCTCATGGGGCTGCCATTGTAGGTACAGAATAAGGACGTTTGAGTCCACACTCGGCAGCCAGGTTTTCTGTGGTCTGCGAGTGAGTAGGTGGGATTCAATGACTCACTCACATTAGTCTAAAGTTTCTCATGTTTCTTTTTTTATACCCGTTCTCGCTCTCGCAGGGTGAATGTGGGGTGCGGTCCCGCAGAGGAGAGAGTCCTGCTCACAGGCCTCCATGCTGTAGCAGATATCTACTGTGAGAACTGCAAGACCACGCTGGGTTGGAAATATGTAAGTGTCCTCGAGTGATTTGCAACGCTGCACACAAACTGCTTCAAAAGGTTGCAGGATGATTAACAGCCCTGTCCTAATTTTATTTGCGCCTCTTATTAAATTGGGACCTCCGTGCGGCTGTAGGCAGCTTTCAGGAATAGAAATGATGTATTTTTATTTATCTTCAGCGGTGAGAGCAAAGTAATACAATTTGTGGCCTCTAATGACAGCAATGTGAATGGTCCTTCACTCCATTGAACTTTAGTACTTTTACACTAAATCAAACAAATGTATTTTTTAAAACCACAAATTAAAATTAGGTATGCTGTATATGGTTTGCTGTATAAATTGATGACTGACATGTGTTATAATAATATGCAACATTTTGGCAAAGCCTATTTAAAAATGTAATCTAAGCCGCTACTTTTTTTTTTTACCCCAAGCTTTGAACCGTACAGCTTATGAATAAGATGTAATAACTCACATTCATATCTATGGACAATTTGGAGTCGCAAATTAACCTAGCATGTTTTTGGAATGTGGGAGGAAACCGGAGTACCCGGAGAAAACCCACGCATGCACGGGGAGAACATGCAAACTCCACACAGTGATGGCCGAGGGTGGAATTGAACCCTGGTCTCCTTGCTGTGAGGTCTGCACGCTAACCACTCGACCTATATATATATATATATATATATATATATATAACACTAAATTCATCACAAAGCAACTTAACACTCAACAAATATACAAGCATGTACCAATATGGCTGCACAGCGGTCGAGTGGTTAGCGCGCAGACCTCACAGCTAGGAGACCCGAGTTCAATCCCACCCTCGGCCATCCATCTGTGTGGAGTTTGCATGTTCTCCCTGTGCATGCGTGGGTTTTCTCCAGGTACTCCGGTTTCCTCCCGCATTCCAAAAACATGCTAGGTTAATTAGCGACTCCAAATTGTCCATAGGTATGAATGTGAGTGTGAATGGTTGTTTGTCTATATGTGCCCTGTGATTGGCTGGCCACCAGTCCAGGGTGTACCTCGCCTGAAGACAGCTGGGATAGGCTCCAGCATCCCTGCGGCCCTTGTGTGGATAAGTGGTAGAAAATGAATGAATGAATGAATGTACCAATACAAAGTTGAGGAATGACCTCTTGTAATTTCCAATGTGTTGACAAGCCCGTCATGAGTTTTCTTCACAACTCATGATGGGCTCCTTTCCAATAAAGAGCTGTGTCGACCTCACCAACTCGTGCGCATGTAAACCTTTACTTTCGGCGTGTAGAATGAAGCTACAGTATGGTCAGATGTCAGATGTTGTGGAGGGAAATTGGTGCATGCATGCTATGGTCCTCATATATCAGCAGAACCGAGCGTGTGCTGCTGTCAGAGGTGAGCCTTGTCAGCATGGATGTGTGAGTTTACACTGACTCAGAGGTGGACACACACACACACACACACACACAAGCACACAATATCCTTGTTGTTTAAGCTCCTGACTGCCGCTATTGACCGCCTGTCTGGGCCTCACCTCCGACTGTACCATTCCCAGGATAAACATTTCCCTAAACCCATTTCATGGGTGGTTATTATCTTTAGAGGAGTTTCTATTCCTGTGCCGACCGTACAAGGTGGAGAACATATGGCCAGCAGAAACACACACACACAGGTTGAATAGTACTTAATGGAGGGCGGGTGGTTGACTTTCATATCAGTTGCAGCTGTGTCGATTTTCTGCCATCGTCAAAGTTCTAGAGGGGAGGCTTGACCTAGTGGCCTTATACGCTAGAAATATGATCATGTGCTTCACGGCGCTCTAAAGCCACACGGCCAAAGACAAAACAACAACATTGAGAGACTCCACAGTGAAAGGCCTTTGATTCTGCAAGTGGGAATGCTTGTTTGTGTGCTATAAATGTGCCCTGTGATTGACTGATGACCAGTCAAGGGTGTATGTACCTCCTCCTACCCAAAGTCAACCGGATAGGCTCCAGATTACACGTTATTCTAATGATGTGTGTCTAATGGGTGCTGGAGCCTATCCCAGCTGTCTTCAGGCAAGAGGCGGGGTACACCCTGGACTGGTGGCCAGCCAATCACAGGGCACATATAGACAAACAACCATTCACACTCACATTCATACCTATGGACAATTTGGAGTTGCAATTAATGTTTTTGGAATGTGGGAGGAACCCGCAGAAAACCCACACATGCACGGGGAGAACATGGCCGAGAGTGGAATTGAACTCGGGTCTCCTAGTTGTGAGGTCATTCATTCATTTTCTACCGCTTATCCTCACAAGGGTTGCGGGGGGTGCTGGAGCCTATCCCAGCTGTCTTCAGGCGAGAGGTGGGGTACACCCTGGACTGGTGGCCAGCCAATCACAGGGCACATATAGACAAACAACCATTCACACTCACATTCATACCTATGGACAATTTGGAGTCGCTAATTAACCTAGCATGTTTTTGGAATGTGGGAGGAAACCCACACATGCACGGGGCAGAACATGCAAACTCCACACAGAGATGGTGGAATTGAAGCCTGGTCTCCTAGCTGTGAGGCCTGCGTGCTAACCACTCAATCACTGTGCAGCCCACGGTAGAAAATAAATACATAAACATATAAAATAAGCATTTTTTATCCAAAACATGTTTACAACCTTCTAAATATTAATTTGTTCATTTTCTACCGCTTATCCTCACGAGGGTCACGGGGGTGCTGGAGCCTATCCCAGCTGTCTTCGGGCGAGAGGCGGAGTAAACCCTGGACTGTTGTCCTTCTAAATATGTTTTAAACATTATTAGATCCCTCTACACATGAAGCTAACCAGATACAGTTTTGGTGCGACTGCGTGTTATATAAGTAACCTCCATTGCACCAGAAGGAGACCTTTTGGGGATGTGTATCCGAAAGTCCGGCAACGCCATGCACATGTTAGTGTTGACTGTCTTTAACGGTTAACGGTGATATGAATTAACCGTCAGCTCTCCTGTCCATCCAGGAACACGCCTTTGAGAGCAGCCAGAAGTACAAAGAGGGCAAGTTCATCATCGAGCTGGCCCACATGATCAAGGACAACGGCTGGGACTGAGCGACAAGCTCGCCGGGACACGACCGCAGTGGAAGAGGATGGGGTTGGGTGATTGGATGGGGAGGGTGGGGGTGGGGGTGGGGGGGTGTAGCGGGTGAGTGTGTGACTTTGGTTTGGCTGATTTACCATTAACCTCTCTGTAAGTCCCTGCCCATCCCTCCCTACAACACCTCTTACATACAAACCGACACTCAACACGTCAGGTCGCGGACACCCAAGCCGGGGCGGGCTAGTGAGCTGCTAGCAGGTGTAGATGACTAGATGGCTAACGACTGCATGAGACAAGACTCTTACTGAAACCTGATTCGGTTGGCTAGAGCGTGCGGTCAAGTTAAAACCAGCACCCAGCAGTCGGCCTCGCTTGACTATTCTGCCACCCCTCTAGATAGCGACGACCTAAGATGATTATAGCAAATCGACATCATTGGGGCGGTGCCAGCTGGGGCCGGTCATGAGGTTTGGCACGGAGGCCCGAGCACATGGGTCACAGCAGGTGGGTGCGGGGGATTGACGCTCACCAGGCTAAGTTTACTAAACACAAAAACAGGAGAGGGGGCAAGATCCTGCTCCAGTTCTGCAGGGGGCTTTTTAATGACCCCCATCTCGGGGTGGCCAATTTGAAAGAGATACAGCAGGAACTGCCTGGTAAAGCCCATCGCAGCCGAGAAGGCCGAGTTGGTTTTGAAATTAGTCGTGTAAAGCGATCTGCGGATCTTTGTGTAGGTATAGCAAAGATATCGAGCGGTTCCCAAAGTTCCTTCAAAAGCTCGACAGACGAGAGCCATCGGAAACCGTGACCATCGACTACCTTGATTCAAAGAAATGGCCAAAGCATGACGAGTTTCATGGATTTAAAGGTGGAATTATTTACATCACCACATTGTTTCACATCGTAATGTGCGGTGTCTGTGCATTCTCCATTACTTTGTTTACATTTTTTTTCTGGTTTTGTGCCAGTCACACAAACATATATATATATATCAATATATATTGATATGTATTAGGGCTCTCAAAAATAAAAAAATCATTATATAAAATCTGTTAGCATAATTAATGCATACGCAGTGTAGCATCGCCACAGAGTCAAACAGTTTTCTAACTTTTTTCTGACCTGAACACATCAACAGCAATGTAATTCCGACACTATATAAAGCATAGATCTCCATCCCGCAAAAAAATTTCTAGTCCCATCGTCATTGGAACGACCACGAGATGCATTCAATGTCTTTATGATGCGTGTAATGTGTGGTCTGAATAAACGTGTATATTGTAAGGTTTAATGCAAAAGTACAATTTGCTGCATTTAAATATAATACACGAAAAACATGTGAATTCAACTTCAATGGTGTCATGCAAACACGTATTGCTCATAATAATAAATTGACAATAAACAAGAAACAATGAAGTCTGTAAAATTAAATACTAAAAAAAAATCCAAAAATTGTTACAACTATAATGATGAAAATGGTAATATTAATGATGATTATAATAATGGTGATAATAACAACAACAATAATAATGGTAATAATGATACAGATTATAACAATAATGATAATAACAATAATAATATTACAATGATAATAATAACGGGGGAAAAAAGACTGTGAAAACAAGACATTTATAACCTTTTGCTTCAGCCTACTCCTTTTGGGCTTGTGATCAGATAGTTGAATAAAACTGTAAAATAATGGAAAGTTATATTTTGATTTATGTAAGAAATGCACTGTAATGTTTCATATATTTGCCCAAATAAAATAAAAAAAAATAAAATAAAATGATTCACGGTAAATAGATTTTCAGACATGCGACCACGATTAATCTGAGTTAAAATTGTAAATAATTTGACAGCCCTAATATATATATATATTTACATATATATATAAACATGTCCCTGCGTTGATTATGAAGAACAATGACCTTGTGTTGCTGGTGGCTAAACAATATCTGAGTACAATGGAATACAATACTGTCTATTCGGTTCACACACACACTACTGCATAAAGAAAGACTCACCTGTTGATCTCCATAATGTACCAACATTAAAAAAGTACATCAGTTTTTACGCCATGTTACTTTTCTAATGTGTATATCTCCTTGACAAGAGGAGTTCTACAATGCATGAGGCTTTTTTCCCCTCCTCCCTCCTCCCTCTGTAAATTGAGTGCTACCCTGATGGAAATGTTTCAAATGAGCGAATCCATTTCATTTTCCATCTGGTAAAATACACCACAAATATACGTACATACAGTATGCATGAGCTTAAGTGCAGGGTAGTCTTGAGCGCAAGTGGTGTCATTTCTGTGCAATCCAGTCACAACAAGATTTACAGTATCTATAAAGGATCCGGGTTCCAGGAAGTAGAACGTGTCACCTCAGGATTCATGTGATTTGTCCACTTGTTCCTGAGCTTTTTAAAAACAGGAACATTGCCGTAAAAAGTCCAGCCCCTATGTTAGAGTCTGGTACAGTAATATATTCAGACCTGTCACAACCAAAGAAAGCACCCGTCAACACGACCCTGACCAAACAAAATATTCGATTTTGCTTGGACGACGTTGTGCAAAAATGATGGTGTGTGTATGTATAGCTAAACGCTAAGACTGCGCATAGACTTCTCTGTCATATGTATCTTTTATTTTGTAAAACAGATCTTAATATATGAATATATTGTATTTTACTGTATTCACCATTCATGTCAACCTCTGTGTTACTGAATGTAAATAGCGTCCGTGTGTTATCATGTTTTTATCTGCAAGCCCTATGATGATGAATGAATTTGATTTGGGTCATATCACATATTCTCACCGGTTGGCTCTAAAAATGACTTTTTTTTTTCTTTTTCTACCCAAAATGTTTCAATTTTAAAGTTCTTTGAAAAGAGGGATGCTGATGTTGACTTCATATTATTGGATCATCATCTTAATAAAATGCACCTTGATATATGTACGTAAAAATGGATGTTTATTCCTTTAAAAGCAAGTACGGCGCAACCTCGGTTTTCGTCATTCGTCATAAACCGAATCAATTTACCCATATGACGTCATGTCAATTCAAATGAATGCATTCCAGCCACCCAAAAGTACAAAACACACTTTACAGACAATAATTATATCTACATTTACATACAGCCAACTAAGCAATACACATATAATTGATGAATAAAATGGACATTTAACAGCACTTTTACCTTTAATGAAGACACTTGTCATGAATGGACGGAAGTGTAGACGGAAGTATGGACGGAAGAGCCACACGGTCGCAGTTTCATTTTAGTCCATTACAAACTTAACTTTAAAGACTGTTAGACCTGTTTAGTTGCTCACTTGAATTTTTTGTAAAGTTCAACAGGAGGTACAATCACTACACACATTGACCAGCCTCACTTTTTGTGATGTGTCTCACGTAAACCGTTCCCCCTGCGACATATGTCACAGGTTCCTACCTTGATATTACAAACCCATTGCAACAGACGATACTTTCGTTAGAGGTTCCTACTTGATATTACAAACCCATTGTAACAGACGCTACTTCCGTTATATGTACAATGTTTTTTAATTTAATTCAGTAGTGTTTTTTCACTTTCTTTATCGAAGTTCTGTCACGTTGAACTTATTTTCAACAAAACACAAATTTATGTAACTCTTACATCTACGTAGTGCTCTTGAACGCCTCACCAGAGTACTGCGTGCTCTGCTTTTTGAGAAAGGAAACTGTGTGCGTTCTATGAGCAAATACTCTACTCTACCTCTAACACACACACAGTAAATAAGATCATATACAAAAAGATAATAGACAGTCCTATTGCTTACTTGTGTTGTTAATTCTGAACAGAAACATTAGAAATGACATTAACACAACAGCAGAGGTGTCTTGGCTAGTCACTATATTGACAGTTACTATGGTACCCATTATGGTACCAAAATTAAAATTAAAATTAAAATTAAAATTAAAATTAAAATTAAAATTAAAATTAAAATTAAAATTAAAATTAAAATTAAAATTAAAATTAAAATTATGTTTGGATTAAAATTAAAATTATGTTTGGATTAAAATTAAAATTATAAAAAAAAAATTAAAAAATTAAAACCCTTAAATTATGTTAGGATAAAAATTAAAATAAAAAAATAAAAAAAACTTACTTAAATTATATTAAGAAAGCAGGAAGTGAACAAATGTAACAGTTACTGATTGTAAAAGTACCAGATGGAGGGGTAGGATTTAATAAGCTTTGCTTCTTCCTACTCTTTTTGGACATGTGGAACTGTGAACTGATTATGGGATGCATTCAATTGTAATCTAATGCATGTTCAAATGAAATAAAACCATTACCATTACCATTACCATATTTTTGACATGTGATCCAAGACACAGCTCTTTGAGTCCAGGATCAACTGAGGAATTTGTTTTAATCTTGTTGTGCTTAATCTAACTGTGTCATGACACAGATAGCTCGAAAAACTAATTCTTCCTACTTTTTTTGATGATTTTTCTTCATTTATTCATTTCTGTCTCCATCCTTTTCGGACGTGTTGAACGGGTGTGGGTGTAAATATTGTGCTGCACATGAACGTAAGCATCGTATGTAAGCTGGGTAAACACAGTCAGGTGAATGGGCGAGTGCATCGTTTGCGGAGGAGTGCGATGTAAGAGTCACTCCTGTTAGTCACACATGAATCGAACCTCTTGTTGCGTGTACTTTATGTTTATGCCTCCCACTGTCCTCCTCACTCGGATTCCCACTCTGCTCCACTGCACTTTTTTTTCTCCATCTTTCATTGTCTCTCCTCCATCTTTGACTAGGTGGTTGTTGTTGCTGCTTGCAATGATCCTCCGGGGCTCTCCGTCTCGCTCTGTCCGACTTGGCTAAACCGCTGCAAATCTCACTGCAGCAGATGGTGCAGTGTTTGCATCGGGTCGGGTCTCCTAGCAACCTCGTCTCTCTGTGTTATGTTTAATGAGAAGGCAGAGCAGAAGAAAGAGGAGTCATGCTCGGCCTGCCTCTTAGGCGCTTCGTCGTTTTCACGTCTACCGTCTGTCTGCATGTGAAATAACAGAGCAGGCGACTTAACCGTGTGTCTCCGCCATTGGGTATCGATTCCATGTGACGTGTAAGAGGAGCACAGCAGGACAGAGACGACGTGATCTCGCATATCCTGCTGAATATGTCACCCCATGTGACCTACATTTGTGTTATGACGGCTGGGGAAGATCACATCTGGGTCATGTGGTGTTTAAAGACGGCACTGCCCCGCATTTATGCCGTTGGAAACATCTGTTTACAAAACTTTATTCATACGTCGTCTTTATCACCGCAGCAGTGAGCATTCCAGCACCTTATAAGCACCTTGGATGGAGGCCTGGTGGTAGAACATCACCAGGAGCAGACATCTCGGAAATGTAACACTGACTCAAGTACTGTATGATAAGTAAATCATATCTGGGTCACTCTGCTGCCTGGAAATAGTACTTGTTATATTGTCTGAGCAAGACCTCCAAAGTGTGGGGCATTACTAGCTTGGTAATGGTAATGGTAATGGTAATGGTAATGGTAATGGTAATGGTAATGGTTTTATTTCATTTGAACATGCATCAGATTACAATTGAGTGCATCCCATAATCAGTTCACAGTTCCACATGTCCAAAAGGAGTAGGAAGAAGCAAAGCTTATTAAATCCTACCCCTCCATCTGGTACTTTTACAATCAGTAACTGTTACATTTGTTCACTTCCTGCTTTCCTAATATAATTGAAGTTATTTATTTTTTATTTATTTTAATTTTCATCCTAACATAATTAAGTTTTTAATTTTAATTTTAATTTTAATTTTAATTTTAATTTTAATTTTAATTTTAATTTTAATTTTAATTTTAATTTTAATTTTAATTTTAATTTTAATTTTAATTTTACAATCAGTAACTGTTACATTTGTTCACTTCCTGCTTTCCTAATATAGTTTAAGTTGTTTTTTTACCGAATTATAGAGGACAAAATATGCATGCGACTTAAAGAATGATATTATATTCTGGTACGTAATGTTTAACTAGTGAGTCAACGGAGTAGAGTCCACTATTACATTTGTTCACTTCCTGCTTTCCTAATATAATTTAAGTTTGTTTTTTTATCCTAACTTAATTTTAATTTTAATTTTAATTTTAATTTTAATTTTAATTTTAATTTTAATTTTAATTTTAATTTTAATTTTAATTTTAATTTTAATTTTAATTTTAATTTTAATTTTAATTTTAATTTTAATTTTAATTTTAATTTTAGTCACGTACCGAAGAACGAGGTGATATAACCATACTATGACATAATGGGTACCATAGTAGTGGTAATGGTTGTATTTCATTTAAACATGCATCAGATTACAATTGAGTGCATCCCATAATCAGTTCACAGTTCCACATGTCCAAAAGGAGTAGGAAGAAGCAAAGCTTATTAAATCCTACCCCTCCATCTGGTACTTTTACAATCAGTAACTGTTACATTTGTTCACTTCCTGCTTTCCATAATACAGTTTAAGGTTTTTTTTGTTTTTTTTTAAATAATGTACCTCGTACCGAAGTACGAGGTGATATGTAATTTTCAATATTTTCATCTATTGTGAACCCCAGTTGTGTTGTTAGTTGTGTACTCACACTAGCTTAGGGGTGTCCAAACTTCCCCCCAAAAAATCAAGAGCATTGAGGAGCTATTTTGATAATTTTCATTTTATAAAGAGGAAAAAAAAATGAAGGATTTTTTAATTGGAGTTATGGTGAGCGACAGGTTGAAGACCCCTGCAATGGTGGTACACTTGGTGTGTTTTCTAACTGTTTACAAAGATCTCTTCCCAGCGGCATCTAATGTGTTCATCCATCACAGGAAACACACCCACGTAATCACTATAGCGACACTTACACAGGAAAAAAATAAATAAAATAAAAGCAACAACAGCCACAAGCCATGTCGTGATGCTACTGAAGCTACAGTAATTCATTGTTTTCATTTCCACTCCGTGCACATAAACACAATAGTGTATGACTTTTCCTGCAATTCCTCTACACTTTTGTCCTTCTTCTCACCCAAAGTGTCTTCACCTCCAGACAGTCCTAATCAATGAGTCCATGAAGCAGCTCCTTTGTTGTCTTTGAAAGCACCGTTTGCCTCCGAGGGAGGAATAGTACTCTCTTTTGCTGGTCTGTTAGCTTGGGTACAAATGTCTGCATGCATCAGCACAGGGGTCTCAAACACGCGGCCCGCGGGCCAAATGTGGCCCGCAGGACACTAGTTTGAGGCCCCCAGCCTTGATATGAAAGTTTAATGTTAGTGCGCCCCGCGCAAGTTTGATATGGATGCTGTATGGTATCATGTACCCAGAAAAAATTATTACGTTTGATTAATGTTCATGTTAAAGGTTAAATAACTGTTAATAGTTATCCTCCCTATCTGTGTGGAAGTGGTAAGTTTTTGGCTATTTAAGTTTAAAGGAAATAACTTGAAGGCTACCGTTGAGGTCGCTAGCTCTCTAGTTTGCGAGTTAGCATGTGTCTCAAGACCCTGCAGTTGCGCAATATGTTGTAAATAAAAAGAGTATAAATGTGACTATAGTCGTGTTTTGTCATGTCTACAGGGCTCTAATAATGCTTTGTTCATTTTAATCTGAAAAAAATAATTTGTCTACCCACCAACTATATGTGGTTTCTTAAGTTTTTATTATTATTATTATATTTATTTATTACTGATTGATTGATTTTCTTTATTCTTGATTTGTTTATTTATTTTTCATCTTATTTTGTGCAGAAAAATAAAAATTAAGATATTTGAGAACAGTGGAATGTTTTATCAGAGCTTTTCTTGTAGAAAATCGGAACCAAACGTTTGTATATTTTTCTGTTTTTAATAAATGCATTTTTTTTTTTTTTTGGAAAACCTGATGCGGCCCAGCCTTGCCCAGATCCTAGCTCCAGTGGCCCCCCCAGGTAAATTGAGTTTGAGACCCCATGCATTAGCACATCAGGGGAGAATCCACATCCACGGCTATCCACAGGCTTCCTGCCGTTTAGAGGTCAGGGTCTGCAACATAAATGATGCATTCAAAGGCCTTCACGTCTCATGCCACCTGAAGGCAGCACAGGATGACAGTAATAAATACAGTGGTGCGAAAAATGCTTACTGATTTTCTTATTTTTGTCAAACTTAAATGTGTTGAGTCATCAAAAAAAAAGTCAATATTAGTCAATGACGATGACATATGATTTTTTTTAAAATTAAAACCTACATGGTCCTGTGTGGAAAAGTTATTGTTATATATTACATATTGTTATATAAAATATATTATTGAATATATTCGTTCATTCATTTTCTACCACTTTTCCCTCACGAGGGTCACGGGGGTGCTGGAGCCTATCCCAGCTGTCTTCGAGCGAGAGGCGGGGTAAAATTAAAGCCTACCTAAAATAAAAAATAAAAAATAAAAAATAAAAAATAAAAAATAAAAAATAACAAATAACAAATAAAAAATAAAAAATTAAAAATAAAAAATTAAAAATAAAAAATTAAAAATAAAAAATTAAAAATAAAACTATATTAGGAAAGCAGGAAGTGAACAAATGTAACATTTTGTCGGAGCCTATCCCAGCTGTCTTCGGACAAGAGGAGGAGTACACCCTGGACTGGTCGCCAGCCAGCCAATCACAGGGCACATATAGACAAACAACCATTCACACTCACATTCATACCTATGGACAATTTGGAGTCGCTAATTAACCTAGCATGTTTTTGGAATGTGGGAGGAAACCCACGCATGCACGGGGAGAACATGCAAACTCCACACAGAGATGGCTGAGGGTGGAATTGAACCCTGGTCTCCTAGCTGTGAGGCCTGCGCACTAACCACTCAACCGCCGTGCCGCCCTGATCTGATACATTTAAGTGTAAAAATATTGTATATAAAATATGCTATGCATTGTTAAGAGACAGCAAGTCTTCCTTAATTGAGGCCGCCATTTATCCAGTGGGATGTTTGTGACGTGATTCCATGCAGCAGCAGCAATGGTGTGCAGGGCTGCTGTTGTGTCACATGGGTAAAGTGGTGGTGGTGGTGCCTGCTAGAAAGACAAGCCGAGCTATTTATAGTCTTTGCAGTCCCTCGCTGGGCCAGCAGAAATAAACAAATGCTTCCACTTCACTTTTGGGAGGTGAAGTAAGACCACTCATTCATATTTGACATATTTTTTTTTTACTTCAGTAGTGTGTGCAGTTTAAGCACTATCACCAGCATCATGTATATTTTATTTTAATTACATTAAATTATTTTTATTTGTTGCTATGTTAATGTAATTTACCCAGGGCCTTCAGAATCAGGAGTGATGGCCCACTTCATATTTAAGGTCATTCATTCATTCATTTTCTACCACTTATCCTCATGAGGGTCGCGGTGGGTGCTGGAGCCTATCCCAGCTGTCTTCAGGCAAAAAGCAGGGTACACCCTGGACCGATCGCCAGCCAATCACAGGGCACATATAGACAAACAACCATTCACACTCACATTCATACCTATGGACAATACAATGAACTCAGATTAAAACGAACAAAGCATTATTAGAGCCCTGTAGACATGACAAAACACGACTATAGTCACATTTATACTCTTTTTATTTACAACATATTGCGCAACTGCGGGGTCTCGAGACACATGCTAACTCGCAAACTAGAGAGCTAGCGACCTAAACGGTAGCCTTCAAGTTATTTCCTTTAAACTTAAATAGCCAAAAACTTACCACTTCCACACGGATAGGGAGGATAACTATTAACAGTTATTTAACCTTTAACATGAACATTAATCAAACGTAATAATTTTTTCTGGGTACATGATACCATACAGCATCCATATCAAACTTGCGCGGGCCTCAAACTAGTGTCCTGCGGGCCGCATTTGGATCCCGGGCCGCGTGTTTGAGACCCCTGCCAAACAGCATTCATATCAAACTTGCGCGGGCCGCACTAACATTAAACTTTCATATCAAGGCGGGGGGCCTCACACTAGTCTCCTGCGGGCCACATTTGGCCCGCGGGCCGCTTGTTTGAGACCCCTGCTTTAAAGCGTCTTTTCAGACAGTTAATGAGGCTTATAGTCAACCCAATGAACGGCGAGTGAAGCAGACAACAGGAATAAGACTTGATCCTGGATCCTCTAATCTTTTGAGATTATACTAATGTACCCGAAAAAGTGCGTGGAAGACTTCAGAAGCTGCCAAGACAACAAAAGGCCAGCGTATTTTATATACCTGTACAAACTTCAGCTTTAGCTCTGATTGAGAGCATCTTTAGTTTAAAGCCGAGCAAGCACTTAAAATGAGTCGATGCTTTTAGTGGGAAACAAACTACACCCCTGAAAAATCAATAAGGTGCATTACAAGTTTGGCTCTGCTTGGATTTGGACATGTAGTTTGGTTTACCAACGGGAACGCTATGCATGTACAGCCGTGCAAAAACATCGCACAAAACGTAGTGTCAGCTGAGACAGGAAATTCGACAGCGAGCGGAACACTCCAGCTGATCACATGTCAGACCCATAACCCAAGTTTTACCGATCTCAGCTGAAATCGAGCATCATACTTATTTGGTAATGGTTTTATTTCATTTGAACATGCATCAGATTACAATTGAGTACATCCCATAATCAGTTCACAGTTCCACATGTCCAAAAGGACTAGGAAGAAGCAAAGCTTATTAAATCCTACCCCTCCATCTGGTACTTTTACAATCAGTAACTGTTACATTTGTTCACTTCCTGCTTTCCATAATACAGTTTAAGGTTTTTTTGGGTTTTTTTTGTAATAATGTACCTCATTCCAAAGTACTTTTACAATCAGTAACTGTTACATTTGTTCACTTCCTGCTTTCCATGATACAGTTTAAGGTTTTTTTTCGTTCTTTTTTAAATCATGTACCTCGTTCCGAAGTACTTTTACAATCAGTAACTGTTACATTTGTTCACTTCCTGCTTTCCATAATACAGTTTAAGGTTTTTTGTTGTTTTTTTGTAATAATGTACCTCATTCCGAAGTACTTTTACAATCAGTAACTGTTACATTTGTTCACTTCCTGCTTTCCATAATACAGTTTAAGTTTTTTTTTTAAATAATGTACCTCGTTCCGAAGTACTTTTACAATCAGTAACTGATACATTTGTTCACTTCCTGCTTTCCATAATACAGTTTAAGGGTTTTTTTGTTTTGTTTTCTTTAAATCATGTACCTCGTTCCGAAGTACTTTTACAATCAGTAACTGTTGCATTTGTTCACTTCCTGCTTTCCTAATATAATTTAAGTTAGTTTTTTTTATTGTGATTTTTATCCTAACATATTTAAGTTTTTTTTTTATTTTAATTTTAGCAAACATCAACTGCTTGTATTGTTTCTTGAATTGGCTCATCGTTGTGCATTGTTATTTTTATTTATTTATTTTTTTTAATTTTCATCCTAACATAATTTACATTTTTTTAATTTAATTTTTTATCCTAACATAATTTACATTTTTTTTTATTTAATTTTTTATCCTAACATAATTTACATTTTTTTAATAAAATTTTTTATCCTAACATAATTTACATTTTTTTTATTTAATTTTTTATCCTAACATAATTTACATTTTTTAAATTTTAATTTTATGACCATCCAATGACATAATGGGTACCATAGCATAGAAGTGTTTCAAATGTAGTTCTTCCCTGAGATCATATTTCTCCTCTCTTGTAGAGAAGTATTGGATGACATTTTTAGCTAATTGGTTATTTTTAGCCTTATGCATTATTTTAGCTGTTTGAAGATGAACTATATCAGCAAGTTGAAGTATTTGTGATTTTAGAAATAAGGACTTAGTATGTTCTCTGTAGGCGGCATTATGAATTATCCTTACTGACCTTTTTTGCGGTACATTTAGCGAGTGAAGATTGCTTTTATAGTTATTAGCCCATATTTCAACACAATAAGTAAGATATGGTAGAACCAGAGAGCAATAAAGAGTGTGGAGTGATTTCTGATCGAGAACAAATTTTGCTTTGTTCAATATTGAAATATTTCTGGCTACTTTATGTTGTATATTTGTAATATGAGGTTTCCAGCTCATATTTTCATCTATTGTGATCCCCAGAAATTTATTTTCGTTCACCCTTTCAATGTCTACACCGTCTATTTGTATTTGCTGGTTCGTGTCATTTCTGCTTAGCAAACAGCATGATTTTAGTTTTATTTAGGTTTAAGGACAATCTATTCTTTTTAGTGTGACCCTTTCTTCTCTGACCTTTCTAATGATTTCGTCTGTACTCCCTCCAGAACAAAAATCAGTGGTATCATCCGCAAATATTTGGAGATATCACTGATGTACAAGTTAAACAGTTTTGGCCCCATTGTGTGTTGTTTTGTGCTGCAAGCCAATAAAAAAAACACTCCTACCTTCCAACTCTGAAGCTGAACTGAAAGAAAACCAGACACTTACTTGTGTATTGACAAGTTGAAATATTTATTGTAAAAACTGAAAAAATAAAAACAAAACCACCAACATAGTTTTTAGTATACGGTCCAAAGACACACGAGCGAGTTTTTGATTGACTACAGTGTGAGGCGGTTCGAAAGGCTTTTGGCTGAGTCGACGCAGGTTAAGACTACACGACCCCTTCATCGCTCAAAGTGCGTTTGTTTCGTCTTCTAAGACACCTTAATTACTGCGTTTTAATAGTATCCCAAATTGGACTCACCAAGAAGGTACTGTCGTGTGACGGAACACAAGTGAAGCGATTATTCAATCTAATAACGACATCACTGCAGTTTGAACCTGACCTTTACTTCACCTTGGGAACTAATACTAGTTCCCTACTAAAAAACTTCACTCTAAGAATTATTGGCAAATACTGTTTAATTCGAGTCTACGCAAAACCCGGTGAGAGACAACTAGTGTCGGAATTAGGCTGAAGACACACAAAGACACCACAGTCATGAGATGTTCTCTAAGTGAGCTCTTGGAGCAAAAGGATGACCTGCCCCACTTTACATTTTTACATTCCTGACTCCACAAACAATGATGCGCTTGAAAAAACGGAAAGATGACTTATGTACACACAGCTATGTGGTCTTCAAGCTAAGGAAGCGGTCCACCCCCCCCCCCCCCCCCCAAAAAAAAAAATCGTGTTTCAGGGGCAATGTGTGATAATTCAGCTCAATCGTTACAGTTAAAGAAGAAAACAGTCTTAATTACAGCTGCATGTCAATAAATGACAACATGGCGGAAACGTTAGTTTGATTTCAGAAGTTCAATTCAGACCAATTCAAGACTCGGGATGCTCCGATTCCCATCATCCAGGACTGAAATTGTACGATAACGATCACATGGATTAATTATACATTTTCTCTATTGATACGAAAGAACCTTAATTTCAAGAACGGTTGCTCTCGTCTAATTAATTTAATTAGCATTCAGATTATTAGCGTCACCGTCTAACAGTCATTCATTCATTTTCTAATGTTTATCCTCACGAGGGGGGTGCTGGAGCCTATCCCAGATATTTTCAGGCAAGAGGCGGAGTACACTCTGGACTGGTGGCCAGCCAATCCCAGGGCACATATAGACAAACAACCATTCACACTCACATTCATACCTATGGACAATTTAGAGTCGCTAATTAACCTAGCATGTTTTTGGAATGTGGGAGGAAACCGGAGTACCCGGAAGAAAACCCACGCATGCACGGGGAGAACATGCAAATTCCATACAGGGTGGAATTGAACTCGGGTCTCCTAGCCGTGAGGTCTGCACGCTAACCATTTGTCCACCGTGCAGCCATCCCATTGTTTCCATATTTTAAAATGTACTCTCCACACAGAGATGGCAGAGGGTGGAATTGAACTCGGGTCGCCTAGCTGTGAGGCCTGCATGCTAACCACTCGACCGCCATGCCGCTCCAGGGTCAACCATTCATTCATTCATTTCACAAGGGTGTTGATGGTAGGAGCCTATCCCAGCTGTCTTGGGACAAGAGGCGGGGTGGCCAGCCAATCACAGAGCACATATAGACAAACAACCATTCACACTCACATTCATACCTATGGACAATTTGGAGTCGCTAATTAACCTAGCATGTTTTTGGAATGTGGGAGGAAACCGGAGTACCCGGAGAAAACCCACGCATGCACGGGGAGAACATGCAAACTCCACACAGAGATGGCCGAGGGTGGAATTGGAACTCGGGTCTCCTAGCTGTGAGGCTAACCACTTGTGCACCGCGCTGCCTACCATAATCAAGTGATGCAGTTTAAATGCCGTTTTTTTCATATCTATCAGAGCATCCTTAGTTACAATATTTCACTTTTTTGGTAATTTTTGCCGTTTTATTAGCTGTGAGGTTTCGTCATCCATTGTTGAACAATCTATGGAATGTCGGAGTCTCGTTCCCATTTATTGAGATGCATCTGTTTTTTCCAAATAAAAAGCAGATTTAAAAATTCCAAAGTTTACACAATGAAAGAAGATGTTGGTGCTTTTTCCGTTGATATAAAAAAATACATTGTTAGGAATTAAAAGTGTAAATAACTGTTACTCACTGTCCTGCTATGACCTCTGATGCATTACAATGAGGGGTGTGAGCTTCCCTCCTTTGCAAGTTGGCAGTTGAGAGCGGGTTTCTGTGGAAGCAACCACTTAAAAAAAAAAAAAAAATAGAAACAAGATGAAAGTTTAACAGTTGATTTAACAGTCGGGTTTGTTCCAAAAGGTGAAAAAGGCAGAAAGTCCAGTGAAGACGTTGGACTTAACAGGTAGTTTAGAAAGGAGCGAGCGACACAAAAACTGACCTCCGGCTCCTCCCGCAGTGTCGCTTCTTCTTGTACTTCTCGTTTTCTTCCATCGACATCCGATTTGGGGGCTCACACCCCCACCCCCACCCCCACCCCCCGCTCTAGCTCTTTCCGAGCGAGTGTAGTTGTGGCAGACGTTGTGCTCGTCATGAGAATCAAGAGTCCCCACTGCAACCGCTAGGGAGTGTGTTCAAATTGGAGCACAAATAATAATAATAATAATTATAATAATAAATAATAATGATAGAAAGGGTTCAAGATCAAGTCCGGGTGATGCTTCCATTCCTAGTCTCGTTCCCTTGGCGCTGTCCGCAACGGAAGATCCTACACGTGCGTCGAAGAAGCAGGTTGAGAACAAGCACCGTTTCATTTGGCTTGATGAACAAACAAATGGAAGAGGAGAACACAAGCGAGACAAGACAGTAAGGGGAAGAGTGTATAAATAAAAAAAAGAAAAACTTTTCTTCAGGTAGAAGGCCATGTCGGGGGGGGGGGGGGGGGGGATCAACCTGAACCTGCAGAGAAGGACGAGAGCAGTTGATGACATTTAGGGCATTTCAAGTCAATCATCCGTACGTTTAGTAGGCCACTTAACCATCATGCAATTGAGAATTGAACATTTTCTTTCACTTTTTTTTTTTTTGGCGGGCAATCAGGAGCGCAGGAGGTCATTACTCGATTTCACAGTCTGACTCACGGTGTCTTAACACAAGCAAAAGGGTAAACTAACTAAAAAAATAACTAACTAACTTAAAAAAAGGGTAGCTAAGAAACATACAATACAAGTAACCAATGCAATACAACCATCACAACTACTTTAAACGGCTTCCCATCATGCATTTCTTCCCAGTAAAGCATTTCTTTGGCTATGACTGCCAGGGGGCATGTAAAAATGTAAAAATTAGAAGTAGTTTATGGTGTTATATTTAGTTGTGTTGTGGCATCATTGTTTAGACATTTGGCTATATAGATATGGCTGAATTTGTGTCAAATTGAAAGTTATGCTTGAAATGGAATTGAACTCGGGTCTCCTAGCTGTGAGGCCTGCATGCTAACCACTCGTCCACCATGAAGCTCCCGGGTCAACCATTCATTAATTCATTTTCTACCGCTTATCCTCACGAGGGTCGCGGGGGTGCTGGAGCCTATCCCAGCTGTCTTCGGACGAGAGGCGGGGTACACCCTGGACTGGTGGCCAGCCAATCACAGGGCACATATAGACAAACAACCATTCACACTCACATTCATACCTATGGACAATTTGGAGTGGCTAATTAACCTAGCATGTTTTTGGAATGTGGGAGGAAACCGGAGTACCCGGAGAAAACCCACACAGAGATGGCCGAGGGTGGAATTGAACCCTGGTCTCCTAGCTGTGAGGTCTGCACGCTAACCACTAGACCGACGTGCCGCCTAAGTTTTTATTATTTGCCGTTTTATTATTATTAAATGCGTTTTTTTTTTTTTTTTTTTGGAAAACCTGATGCGGCCCAGTCTCGCCCAGACCCTAGCTCCAGTGGCCCCCCAAGTAAATTGAGTTTTAGACCCCTGGCTTAGAGGGAACATTTTTTATGACCCCGCAACAGATTAAATTTACATTATTTCCCACAGGGTAAAAAAAAATAATCTAAATCCAAACCATTTCAACTCTGCATTATTTGAATGTGCTGCTGTGATCATCTTTTCCTCTCACCTTCCTCGTCCTCCCCCCAGCCCTCTGCTACCCCGGCCAGCTCGTAATGTTTCTTCCTCAGCTCTCCGAGACGCTCACGCTCCTTCTGCAGACGTGTTTCCAGCTCCAGCACCAAGACCTGAGTAATAAACACACACGTTGAGCACAAACACACACACTTGTCATCGTGAGGTTTCTTTCTACAAACCACTGAAAAGCAACCATCCTAAAAGGTTTATTTATAGGAGTCATACACAGGAAATTATGATGTGGACTCTGACAAGGAGTCTTTTCAGATGACAGTGTTACTGTTCGGATTGAATCCCACGGCTCTCATAGGGTTCTTTGTTTTTATTATATTTGTTTTTATTTTAAGCAAAGTTAATAAGGTTACTCAAAATTTCTTCACCTATGCTTCTCACAGCCACTAGGGGGCACATAGAGTATGCATTGTACAGTATGTGTGCACTGCAAATACAGTGGAACCTTGGTTAGCATCATGAAGGTCAGACTCAAAACATTCATTCATTTTTAACCGCTTTTCCTCACGAGGGTCGCGGGGGTGCTGGAGCCTATCCCAGCTTGGAACCTTGGTTAGCATCATGAAGGTCAGACTCTAACCAAAACATTAATTCATTCATTTTTTACCGCTTTTCCTCACGAGGGTCGTGGGGGTGCTGGAGCCTATCCCAGCTTGGAACCTTGGTTAGCATCATGAAGGTCAGACTCTAACCAAAACATTAATTCATTCATTTTTTACCGCTTTTCCTCACAAGGGTCGTGGGGGGGCTGGAGCCTATCCCAGCTTGGAACCTTGGTTAGCATCATGAAGGTCAGACTCTAACCAAAACATTCATTCATTCATTTTTTACCGCTTTTCCTCACGAGGGTCGTGGGGGTGCTGGAGCCTATCCCAGCTTGGAACCTTGGTTAGCATCATGAAGGTCAGACTCTAACCAAAACATTAATTCATTCATTTTTTACCGCTTTTCCTCACAAGGGTCGTGGGGGGGCTGGAGCCTATCCCAGCTTGGAACCTTGGTTAGCATCATGAAGGTCAGACTCTAACCAAAACATTCATTCATTCATTTTTTACCGCTTTTCCTCACGAGGGTCGTGGGGGTGCTGGAGCCTATCCCAGCTTGGAACCTTGGTTAGCATCATGAAGGTCAGACTCTAACCAAAACATTCATTCATTTTTTACCGCTTTTCCTCACGAGGGTCGTGGGGGTGCTGGAGCCTATCCCAGCTTGGAACCTTGGTTAGCATCATGAAGGTCAGACTCTAACCAAAACATTCATTCATTTTTTACCGCTTTTCCTCACGAGGGTCGCGGGGGTGCTGGAGCCTATCCCAGCTTGGAACCTTGGTTAGCATCATGAAGGTCAGACTCTAACCAAAACATTCATTCATTTTTTACCGCTTTTCCTCACGAGGGTCGCGGGGGTGCTGGAGCCTATCCCAGCTTGGAACCTTGGTTAGCATCATGAAGGTCAGACTCTAACCAAAACATTAATTCATTAAATTTTACCGCTTTTCCTCATTAGGGTCGCAGGGGTGCTGGAGTCTTCGAGCGAGAGGCGGGGCACACCTTGGACTGGTGGCCAGCCAATCACAGGGCACATATAGACAAACAACCATTCACACTCACATTCATACCTATGGACAATTTGGAGTGGCCAATTAACCTAGCATGTTTTTGGAATGTGGGAGGAAACCGGAGTACCTGGAGATGACCGAGGGTGGAATTGAACCCTAGTCTCCTAGCTGTGAGGCCTGCGCGCTAACCACTCGATCGCCGTGCCGCCCCAAACCAAAACATACTCTAACCAAATCATTTTTACCCCCTTAGCAATAATTTAAATCAGGGGTCTCAAACTCGCGGCCGTGGGCCAAATGCGGCCCGCGAGACACTTATTTGAGGCCCCCACCTTGATACCAAAGTTCAATGTTGAAATGACAGCTTAAAGCTGTGTGCACACCGGACACAATTAACATGATTTTGCCCCGCCCCATACTGTTACCCTACCCTGTTACCCCGCCCTGTTTTGCTTTGGATTAGCAATGAAGCTAAAGGCTTATGACGCTAGGGTACAAATAAATGCAAGAAATGATTTGGAATAAAAGGGAAAATACACGTCAAGATAAAGCATCTCATCAAACATGTTGTTAAAGTTACGACGCTGCTCCCAGATGGAACTGAGTACGATGCTAACTTGCTAATTGGGTCAAATTATTAAGTTTCATTAATGTTCATGTTAAAGGTTAAATAACTGTTAATACTGTACATTTGAATCTGAAAAAAATAATTTCTCTACCAACTCTATGTGGTTTCTTACGTTTTTCTTATTTGCTGTTTTATTATTATTATAATTATTTATTACTGATTGATTGATTTATTGTCTTTATTCTTAATTTGTTTTGTTTTTTTTTATCTTATTTTGTGTATAGAAAAATAAAAATGAAGATATTTGAGAACAGTGGAATGTTTTATCAGATATTTTGGTGTGGAAAACCGGAACCAAAGTACTGAAAAAGTGTAGGGTATAGCAGAAGCAAAAGCATTGAAGATAGTTTTTTTATTGATTTTTTTTTTCCAGTTTTTAATAAATGCGTTTTGGGTTGTTTTTTTTGTGAAAACCTTCACCCAGAACCTAGCTCCGGTGGCCCCCAGGTAAATTGAGTTTGAGACCCCTGATGTAAATGGAATTAATCCGTTCCAGAAAGGGATACATGAACATCGAAGGTTACTTCACTGAAATTGTGGAACAAAGACGCTATATGTGGCAGCGAGATCAACTTTTGTGGTATTTCTAAAATTCAGCTCTTATAAGTCGAGTACAGTTGTTTGTGTGACAAAAGGTCCTTGCACTTTTGTTTTGTTTTTCTTTCACTGCGGGGGCAGAGACAGCCTCAGACTGACCGGCTGAAGTGTCGGTCTGACTCAACTTCCCGCTGGATGAAAAACAATGTTGTTTCAAAATGGAACAATAAGCATATTCCAAAACAGGACTGACTATTATTTCGTGGGTGTCTCACCTGGGCGTCCATCTCTTGTCGTTTGATCTGTGTGAGCGTCATGCTGGAGAAGTCCATAGTATCTGGAACACAATGTTTCAATAACAACACAACTTTATGTGTATAATTCCCCAAAACAACCCAAAGGATGCTGAGTGGTACTAACCTTTGTCTTCAATCTGGGACTTCCCAGACTTGGTGGATGCCACAACAGCGGCAGTCGCCTGGGTGACGCCTCGCGACGCTTGCTGCAGGCGATGCAAGTTGGAGCTGTCTTTGTCTGCTTTTACCTGAGAGGGCGGCGGGAATTAGATTAGACATGGAGCACGGCGTTCATGAATCCCACCGGGGAGTTACGCTATCTTAGAAAGTTACGCTACACGCTCACCTTGGAGGCGGCAACAAGTTGCGCTGTGCTGGCGGCAATTTCATGAGAACATACCATCAACTCCTCAAACTTCCCTTTGCCCTGCACCACCAAATCAGCCGCATCGCTGCAGTGAAGAATACAAAACATGCTCACAATGAAATGCTGGAATCCTCATCATGTCGCTCGTGAAGGGTCTTAACAGGTAACACGTAAGGTAGGGGCTACTTACACCATGACAGTTGCACCCCAGCCGACTGCTTTGGAGGCAGAAATCAGGCCCTCTGTCCAGCGAGAATTCTTGGCATAAAATTCCTTAGTGGATGCCGCCCCCTGGTGGACAAAAGACAAATAGCAATCATTGATTCCTTTTTTTTTTTTAAGGAAAACAACACAGTCAAGCCCATAGAATTCATATTCATTCATTTATTCATTTTGTACAGCTTATCCTCACAAGGGTGGCTGCGGTGCCGGAGCAAGAGGCAGGGTGCACCCTGGACTGGTGGCCAGCCAATCACAGGGCACATATAGACAAACAACCATTCACACTCACATTCATACCTATGGACAATTTGGAGTCGCTAACTAACCTAGCATGTTTTTGGAATGTGGGAAGAAAACCAAAGTATCCGGAACATGCAAACTCCACACAGAGATGACCGAGAGTGGAATTGAACTTGGGTCTGCTAACTGTGAGGCCTGCACGCTAACCACTCAACCACCGTGCAGCCTAGAATTGGTCTTTTACATCCAAATTACTACATTAATATAAATTCTAGTACAGTGATATTTTAAAAGGTTTGATTCTTTTATTGGGCTGCACGGCGGTCGAGTGGTTAGCGCGCAGACCTCATAGCTAAGGTTCAATTCCACCCTCGACCAAGTCTGTGTGGAGTTTGCATGTTCTCCCCGTGCACGCGTGAGTTTTCTCCGGGTACTCCGGTTTCCTCCCACATTCCAAAAACATGCTAGGTTAATTAGCGACTCCAAATTGTCCATAGGTATGAATGTGAGTGTGAATGGTTGTTTGTCTATATGTGCCCTGTGATTGGCTCTGCCACCAGTCCAGGGTGTACCCCGCCTCTCACCCAAAGACAGCTTTAATTATCCCAATCGCGGGACACTCTCCTCCCTAGAAACCTCTTTTACCTGTTCACTTTTCAGGAAACCAAAATACTAAAAGAACATTTGGTGTTGTAATGAATAAAAACAGCAAGGTATTAGCAACGGGGATGATCCAATTCCCCCAAAAGTACTTGAATAAGTACAGAGAAAGTGTCCTGTCAAGTAAATAACATCTATAACCTACGAATATAACCTACCCGCCCACTCTCCACAATGTCCCTTTGCAGATCTTTGGAGGACAGAACAAGAGCCTTGATGGCCGTCATCAGGTCTGTGCATGACGCTAAGATCCTGCAGGGGGCGACAGAGCACAAAATGTCTTTATTAACTTAAACTGACCAAAATGTTATAATTGACATAAAGAACTCAGACACACACACACACACTTTTGTATGTTTACAAAAGCATGACACATTACGTAGCAAGCGGTTGTCACATTCTGAAGGGATTTTGTGGTCAAAGTGCTGAAATTCATTGCACATCTGCCACAAATGTGTGCATGACAGCGAGCCAGCTGGTCCGTGGAACTGTGTGACAAAGCTACTTCTCACATTTACATTACATTTTTGGGGAGAGGCCTTTTAAATAGAGACAGTTTTAAATGCAGCTTGTTGCGCTACGTAGCACGTGACGTAAACGGTTATAAATAAATAGTTACCAAACTGTAAACCTCGTAGTATTATTATTACAATCCATTTGAAGTTTGATCCCTATTAACGCTCTCTTTGAAACTAAATCTTCCCGTGCGGTAAAAAAATAGATTACCTCTCATTGACCTCCATCTTGATGCCTGTATCAACTGCTCGAGACTTGTTGAGCATTTCCTGTGGGGATACACACGGGAGTTGACTACTAAGTGTCATCACACTTGGGCACGAGGGCCATTGCTAGACATTACACACCTCGATCCTGGCAGCAGCAGATTCCACAGCTGCAGAAGTGGCCGCCATTTCCTGCTCCACGAGATCGCCCAGCTCGCCTTGCTGCAGCTCCAAACCCCGGGGACGCAGTTTCTGAATCGTTAAGGCAGAGTCTTCGTTATTGTCGACGTTGTTCACTGGTCTTGCACGTTTAAAAAAACAGAGACATTCACCTCTGCGGAAGACAGGATGGTTTGGAGGGCGGCCTTCAGATTGCAGTTGTCTGCTGTCGTCAGCCTTTCTTTCGTCTTCATGTGGCCCAGCAGAACCAGCGCCTCAGCGCCGCACGCCTTCACACTCTCTGACAGGGCTGTTGGAGGATGCACAAAATATAAGCAAGAAAACAACAATAACAAATAAACACTACTGCTATTAATCTCCATTATTGTGACATTTTTTGGCTTCATTCATTCAGTCATTTTCTACCGCTTTTCCTCACGAGGGTCGCGGGGGTGCTGGAGCCTATCCCAGCTGTCTTGGGGCGAGAGGCAGGGTACACCCTGGACTGGTGGCCAGCCAATCACAGGGCACATATAGACAAACAACCATTCACACTCACATTCATACCTATGGACATTTTGGAGTCGCCAATTAACCGAGCATGTTTTTGGAATGTGGGAGCACCCGGAACATGCAAACTCCACACAAAGATGGCTGAGAGTGGAATTGAACTTGGGTCTCCTAACTGTGAGGCCTGTGCGCTAACCACTCTACTACCGTGCAGCCAGGAATTGGTCTTTTTACATCCAAATTACTACATTAATATAAGAACAGTGATATTTTAAAAGGTTTTATTCTTTCATTGGGCTGCACGGCGGTCGAGTGATTAGCGCGCAGACCTCATAGCTAAGGTTCAATTCCACCCTCGGCCATCTCATGCACCTCAAAATAAGTTGCATAATCAGCCAAACCCCCCCCCACTAATTGCACCTACTTCAAAATATGAATTCAGTTTAACTATAGCTATAGCTCTACTATATTGTATAGCAGGGGTCTCAAACACACAGCCCGCGGGCCAAATGTGGCCCGCAGGACACTAGTTTGAGGCCCCCGCCTTGATATGAAAGTTTAATGTTAGTGCGGCCCGCGCAAGTTTGATATGGATGCTGTATGGTATCATGTACCCAGAAAAAATTATTACGTTTGATTAATGTTCATGTTAAAGGTTAAATAACTGTTAATAGTTATCCTCCCTATCCGTGTGGAAGTGGTAAGTTTTTGGCTTTTTAAGTTTAAAGGAAATAACTTGAAGGCTACAGTTTAGGTCGCTAGCTGTCTAGTTTGCGAGTTAGCATGTGTCTCAAGACCCTGCAGTTGCGCAATATGTTGTAAATAAAAAGAGTATAAATGTGACTATAGTCGTGTTTTGTCATGTCTACAGGGCTCTAATAATGCTTTGTTCATTTTAATCTGAAAAAAATAATTTGTCTACCCACCAACTATATGTGGTTTCTTAATTTTTTATTATTTGCCGTTTTATTATTATTATTTATTTATTTATTACTGATTGATTGATTTTCTTTATTCTTCATCTTATTTTGTGTAGAAAAATACAAAGTAAGATATTTGAGAACAGTGGAATGTTTTATCAGAGCTTTTCTTGTAGAAAATTGGAACCAAAGCGAAGTTTTTTTTATTTTTAATAACTGCGTTTTTTTGTTTTTTTTTTGGGAAAACCTGATGCGGCCCAGTCTCACCCAGACCCTAGCTCCAGTGGCCCCCCAAGTAAATTGAGTTTGAGACTCCTGTTGTATAGCATATCGCACACAGCATGCAGGTAAGTGACTCACACACACACACACAGTTTACCGTCAGCCTGCTCCACAGGCACCATGTGAGAAGTGGCACTGCCCTGAACAATGGTGTCGCCCACAAGGTGCCCACATCGGGTCACCACTTTAATCAAATGAGACACACCTGTGCAAAAAAAGATGCACACAAAACATAACTCACTCAGGAATTTTTGCATGCAAGACGCATGGAAGTCAAAAGACATGATTGGATGTTACCTGTGTCGTCAGCCAAGAAGGCGTCTCTGGCAGTATGGAGCTGGTCCACAAAGTCTAAAGAGGCTTGACACCTGGATGCCAGGTAGTCTGTGGAGGTGTGCGTTATTGGACATTACTACACGCCGCTAATTACGAGCCCAAAACGCGAGTAAAGCAACCTGCTGAGCTGGTGCAGCTGATGTGTGCCGGGTCATCGATCTGGGTGAGCGAGTCTTGGATGATCTTCTCTGCTTCTTCCACAGCTCCCTGCAGACTGCTCCAACGGGCCGCGACTAGCTGGCTCTCCAACGCCTGTTCCCTGCTCTCCTGCGGAGCATAAGTGTCCATCACTATAGAGATGACCGTTCACTCACACACTGATAAAAATATATTTAAGCCAAGCCATTACCAAAAAATGGCTTAATCCAAGACCTCCGTTACTGGAGGACTGGCTTTGTGTGATGAACACAATACATGACATGGAACTATTTACACGTAGATTGAGGACTGAAGAAGACATGTGTGGAGAAAAATGGGTGAAATGGACACTGTTCACGGACAAAATGGCACCATGACAGGGAATGTGGGATAGCCAAATTGTGTGCTGTGCATGTCCCCTTTTTGTTTTGAGTGTGTTTGTATTGCTGTTGACGTTTTGTTATATAAAATATTTAAAAATAAAAATAAAAATAAAAATAAAAATAAAAATAAAAATAAAAATAAAAATAAAAATAAAAATAAAAATAAAAATAAAAATAAAAAATAATACATTTAAGCCAACAGCCTCATTGGCTTTATTTACCAATAATTGACCTCTGATCTGGCGGCACGACGGTCGAGTGGTTAGCGCACAGACCTCACAGCTAGGAGACCAGGGTTCAATTCCGCCTTCGGCCAGCTCTGTGTGGACTTTGCATGTTCTCCTCGTGTATGCGTGGGTTTTCTCCGGGCACTCCGGTTTCCTCCCACATTCCAAAAAGGTTAATTGGCCACTCCACACACAGAGATGGCCGAGGGTGGAATTGAACCCTGGTCTCCTAGCTGTGATGTCTGCGCGCTAACCACGCGACCTATATATGTATATATATATAAAAAAACACTAAATTCATCACAAAGCAACTTAACACTCAACAAATATACAAGCATGTACCAATACGGCTGCACAGCGGTCGAGTGGTTAGCGCGCAGACCTCACAGGTAGGTGACCCGAGTTCAATCCCACCCTCGGTCATCTCTGTGTGGAGTTTGCATGTTCTCCCCGTGCATGCGTGGATTTTCTCCACTTCCTCCCACATTCCAAAAACATGCTAGGTTAATTGGCCACTCCAAATTGTCCATAGGTATGAATGTGAGTGTGAATGGTTGTTTGTCTATATGTGCCCTGTGATTGGGGGACAGCTGGGATAGGCTCCAGCAACCCCCCGCGACCCTCGTGAGGAAAAAGCGGTAGAAAACGAATGAATGACCTCTGACCTTGTCATTGAGCTGATTTTGCAGGGCTTCCGCCGTCTTCACGCCGCTCTCCCTCTCGCTGGCTAATGAGGTTTGGACTCGCTCAAGCTCCTCCCCCCGGACAGCCAGCTCGGTCTCTGCTTTGGACAAGGACTCGACGAGTTCTGCCTTCTCCGATTCCAGTGCAGCCAACTGAGTGCCGAGAGCCTCGCTTGACTGCAAAACATTCAAAATAAAGGCAGTGTTGAAAATACCGACCGAGTAAACAGCACCGTTAGTCAGGAAGCCTTGATTAGAACATTACGAGGCCGCCATGACGTGTCAAAATGTGGCTTCTAATGTGAAACATTGTAACACCGCAGTCTTTTTTAGTTTATTGCTTGGCACGTAGTCCCCAAAAGGAGTTTGAACGGAGGTCACGTCCACAACCAAACAGTAAAAAAAAGCCAAGTTGTGGTTGCGCAACTTGGCAAACCCAAACTATGGCAACAGCGTGACGTTTCGTCAGATCCTGTTTGCAGGAAGCTTGTGTGTCTTTTGGGGGTCGTCAACACAGTTTATCACAGCCGAGTGAGATCATGGCAAATATAAGAAAGCAAGGTCTGAAACTGATGAAGAAATGTTGAGAGTGGAAAGGAAAAAATGGATGTACTGTATTCTTTAGGGCACCTCATAATGAGATCTGCGGCACACAAGAAATAAGATGAGGGCTGTCTGTGACTGTACAGATTAGCAAGAAGGATGACGACTTAACGAGTATGGGCTTCAGAAATAGAATGACGAGTGGGAGGCTGAGAGATGGATGAGTGGGGACACAGAACTGGAAAACCTCTGGATGCATATATGAATTCAGAGCTTATTAAACATTAACTACACACATTATCTCCGAGGGTTAGATACTGCGGCTGTGTCTCTATTTGTGTAATTCTGTACTTACACTAAGCGTTTTGAGTGTATACCTGTGCTCACATCGAGTGTGGTAAAATGCACTCGGAAATGGTGACTGTACAGCAGGGGTCTCAAACTTGCGGCCTGCGAGACACTCGTTTGAGGCCCCCACCTTGATACCAAAGTTTAATGTTGAAATGACAGCTTAAAGCTGTGTGCACACCGGACACAATTAACATGATTTTGCCCCGCCCCATATTGTTACCCTACCCTGTTACCCCACCCTGTTTTGCTTTGGATTAGCAATGAAGCTAAAGGCTTATGACGCTAGGGTACAAATAAATGCAGGAAATGATTTGGAATAAAAGTGAAAATACACGTCAAGATAAAGCATCTCATCAAACATGTCATCAGATGATATTTTTTAGGATGATATTCTAACAAATGCTGTAGGAAAATAAAATAACTAATTTTGTTTAGAAAAACAAATAAGCAAATAAATTTTAGTCTTGGTTTGTTAATTTCAAATTGGCCATCACTTCATCAAAAAAAAAATAAGAATTTGAATATTTTATCTCTTAAAGCAGGGGTCTCAAACTCAACCAATAAAACTAACCAAATAATTTTTTCCCCCTTAGCAATAATGTAAATCAGGGGTCTCAAACTTGCGGCCCGCGGGCCAAATGCGGCCCGCGAGACGCTAGTTTGAGGCCCCCACCTTGATACCAAAAGTTTAATGTTGAAATGACAGCTTAAAGCTGTGTGCACACCGGACACAATTAACATGATTTTGCCCCGCCCCATACTCTTACCCTACCCTGTTACCCCGCCCTGTTTTGCTTTGGATTAGCAATGAAGCTAAAGGATTATGACGCTAGGGTACAAATAAATGCAGGAAATGATCTGTAATGAAACGGAAAATACACGTCAAGATAAAGCATCTCATCAAACATGTTGTTAAAGTTACGACGCTGCTCCCAGATGGAACTGAGTACGATGCTAACTTGCTAATTGGGTCAAATTATGAAGTTTCATTAATGTTCATGTTAAAAGGTTAAATAACTGTTAATACTGTACATTTGAATCTGAAAAAAGACAGGAATTAGAAAAGGAGGTAGCAGAGATGAGGATGCTGAGGTTCTCATTGGGAGTGACCAGGATGGATAGGATCAGGAACAAGCACATCGTACTGGGACATTACATGTTAGAGGCCTTGGAGATAAAGTCCGAGAGGCCAGACTGAGATGGTTGGGACATGTCCAGAGGAGAGATAGTGAATATATTGGTAGAAGGATGCTGCGTTTAAAGCTGCCAGGTAGGAGGCGTAGAAGAAGACCAAAGAGGCGGTTTATGGATGTAGTGAAGGAGGACATGAGGGTAGTTGGTGTGAGAGAGACAGACGCAGTGTGTTAGTTCATAATAGAATTTTACATCCATGAATAATGCTTTAATGTCTTTGAAATTAATTGTAACGGTTATATTTGGGTGCCCCTTTGCACTGATTGGAAATCTAATTCAGCAGAACTGGAGGTAGCAGAGATGAGGATGCTGAGGTTCTCATTGGGAGTGACCAGGATGGACAGGATCAGGAAGGAGTACATCAGAGGGACATTACATGTTAGAGGCCTTGGAGATATATCCTTGCGCATCTTTCCTGATCCTATCCATCCTGGTCACTCCCAATGAGAACCTCAGTATCATCATCTTTGCTACCTGTCTTTTCCTCAGTGGTACTGTCTCTAGACCAAACAACATGGCTGGTCTCACCACAGTTGTTTTCCTTTCCTTTCATTTTAGCTGAAAATCCTCTATCAGACATCACGCCTGACACTTTTCCTCCACCCGTTCTTTCCTGCCTACAGATGCTTCTTCACCTCCTTTTCACAATCTCCATTGTACCGCAGCAACAAACATTAAAAGTATTAATTTAACAATGTTTATTATAGTTAGTACAACTAACTGCACTATAAAAACAGTTCATATTATATAATTCAATGCATCACTATCTATCCAAATTCAATTGTGTCTTGAGTTCTGTGGGCTGTGCTAGACAGACGACTATGAATCATAGTAGGCGCCAGGCTTCCATTGGTAGGATCCAATTATTTATAGAAGTATATTTGTGGTTGGGTCGGCATGAGTGACTTCCTAAGATGACCAAGGATAAAAACGACAGCCGATAAGACGCTCGTTACTCCTGTGATTGTCACAATGAGCCAGGACAGACCTGTTGTGATGAGGCCATGATGGTCTTGATGGAGTCCAGCTCCGCCCTGCTGGACAGCAGCTCTCTGCGCATCTCCTCAAGGTGCTCCCTCTGCTCTCGTTCCTGGATCACCAAAAAAAACGTCACATGAGATACTAACTCACATAATCCCAGTTATGAACTTATGACAAAAAAAAAAAAATAAGCATCTGAAGTCAAACTTTGTATCGGTATTAAGTCACTCACAAGCTTTTGACTCGGATGCCCACCTGTCTGCCTGCGGCCTCCTGGGCGGCCTTCACCTTGTCCTGCATCTCTTTCCTCACAGCATCCACTTCATCCTGAGCTGCCCGAGCCACCGTCATCTGCCGTGTCACCTCTGCATTCTACAAACACACACATATAAACGGAAACTGCGCATAGATACACTACAGGTGATGAGGACGAGCATACTAAACAGGAAGTGAGATGTTTTTTTTTTCTTACCTTCCTCAGTAGGTCAGCGTGACTTTGCACCAGCTCGGTGTACTTCTCCTTCAGTTTGGTGTAGCGCTGCTCATTGGCCTGGGCTTTTTCTACAAAATGATGATGACCGATCACTTTACATGCCGTTCGTGTTAAAAAAAAACAGCTTCAACATCAAAATCGGAAGTTCTCAGTATACACTGTTAAAATTAAAATTAAAATTAAAATAAAAATTAAAATTAAAATAAAAATTAAAATTAAAATTAAAATTAAAATTAAAATTAAAATAAAAATTAAAATAAAAATTAAAATAAAAATTAAAATAAAAATTAAAATTAAAATTAAAATTAAAATTAAAATTAAAATTAAAATTAAAATTACTTAAATGATAGGATAAAAATTAAAAAAATTACAAATAAAAAAAACCCAACTTAAACTATATTAGTAAAGCAGGAAGTGAACAAATGTAACAGTTACTGATTGTAAAAGTACCAGATGGAGGGGTAAGATTTAATAAGCTTTGCTTCTTCCTACTCCTTTTGAACATGTGGAACTGGGAACTGATTATGGGATGCACTCAATTGTAATCTGATGCATGTTCAAATGAAATAAAACCATTACCACTACTATGGTACCCATTATGTCACTGTATGGTCATATCACCTCGTAATTGGGTATGTGACTAAAATTAAAATTAAAATTAAAATTAAAATTAAAATTAAAATTAAAATTAAAATTAAAATTAAAATTAAAATTAAAATTAAAATTAAAATTAAAATAATTATGTTAGGATAAAAAAAAAACCTTAAACTATATTAGTAAAGCAGGAAGTGAACAAATGTAACAGTTACTGATTGTAAAAGTACCAGATGGAGGGGTAGGATTTAATAAGCTTTGCTTCTTCCTACTCCTTTTGGACATGTGGAACTGGGAACTGATTATGGGATGCACTCAATTGTAATCTGATGCATGTTCAAATGAAATAAAACCATTACCATTACCATAAGCTGCTACTTTTTCACATGCTTTGAACCCAGCAGCTTTAACAATTATGCAGCTAATTTATGGCAAAAAAACCCCAAAAAACAGTAGTGAAATGGAGTGGCGACGTGGACTCTAATATCACGTTTTTAAAATCTTCTGACAAATTTCTTCTCACACTGCTTGCACCATGGCAGCTGTTGGAGAAAAAAAGGGTCTTGTCTCTCACTCGCTCAAGTGACGCTAGGAACACCAAGTGTAGGTAGAATTGCAAGGTTTATAGTATGCCTTTCTGCGTAACTGTTTTATGTTTCTCCTCTGTTTCTATTCATGTAACAACAAAGACCACCGCAATGTGTTGACTCCTTCACTGAGTTGTGTGTGTCATTTACTTCGTTACATGGTCAATTTGTCAGCTGTTAAGAACTTGTTTGCTCCAGACAAACAAAACAAACTGATTGACGTGGTTCTTACTTTCGATTTCTGTCAGACTCCGCTGCTCTTTCTCTGTGTCCTCTCTGACCCTCCTCAGGTCATCAAGCTCGGCCCTCAGGAACTCGCTCTCCCCCGCTGCCTGTAGCCTCAGATGGCTCTGCTCTGCAAGCTCCGCCTCCAGCTCACTGACACGCCCCCTCAATGCCTGACATAATCGTCCACTCTTGTAGTGAGAGTGAGGAGGGAAAAAAAAAAAAAAGGAAATAAGAATCACTTCATGGAAGAGATCTTGATTTGATAGTGCACCTGGAATAAAGAGTCAAAGGGTGGACCGTTATTTTTATTTTATTTATTTATTTTTTTACCTCCAGTCGGAATGATTCCAACTCATCTTTCAGGACTTGGATCTCCCTGGTCAGCTGCTCAATCAGTCGGTCTCTGGTGGACACAAAAGGACAGCAGCTGTCCGTTAAAAGCTCCGTGGATATTTTTTTTATTAAATGAGTGTTGAAAAGTAAAGCTCGGTCTCAACTAAAACAATGTACCAAAGGGCTCTGGAAAAGACATTCATATGTATATATATATTTATATATATATATATATATATATATATATATATATTTTTTTTTTGGAAAGCAGGAAGTGAACAAATGTAACAGTTACTGATTGTAAAATTAAAATTAAAATTTTATTAATTTAAATTTAACTTAAATGATGTTAGGATAAAAATTAAAATAAAAAAAAATTACAAATTAAAAAAAAACTAACTTAAACTATATTAGGAAAGCAGGAAGTGAACAAATGTAACAGTTACTGACTGTAAAAGTACCAGATGGAGGGATTTAATAAGCTTTGCTTCTTCCTACTCCTTTTGGACATGTGGAACTGTGAACTGATTATGGGATGCACTCAATTGTAATCTGATGCATGTTCACATGAAATAAAACCATTACCATATTTCTCCACCGAAGGATGAAAAAGGCTCACATGTAATGGCAAATAAGTCCACTTTAGGGGTTTTTATATGAAACTGCTATGGTTTCAAGTGAATATATAATACAAAGTTCTAAGACGCACTTATCATCCTTGCGCATCCCATTCTGATTGTTGAAGTTGAAGGGGTCGATTGCAGCAGAAGTGCCAAAAAGGTCATCGAACTTTGTCTCCGAAGGAGCCTATGCAAACAAAAGCAGATGATGTCAAAAGCTAAAGAAAGACAAACCATGTCAAAATATCATGGCTGAAACGGCTTCCTATCTTGGTTAAAATACACACATTTGATTTGGTTGTATTTGTATTATTATACAGTATTATTATACACAGTATATATCTACCACATATTTATTATTTAGCCTCCTAAAAAAAAAGATCTATTCAGATATTTTTATCTTTACCGGCAGAATCGGGATGTCCGTGTCTACTAGGTCCTCGGTTTCCACCAGATGTTCTGACTCTGGGGAAGACGACTCCGCTGGGATGACGACCACAGGGCTGATGTGCTCCGACAAGGCGGACGCACGTAGGAAGTTTGGCGGATTCTGCAAGGAAACATTTCATTTACGGTGTTATTGATTTCAAAATGTTACTCAGAGCACCATTTCCGCATCCTTCTCAGAGTTCTCATCAAAATGACTTTAAAAGAGTGAAAAGAACATGCCTGAAATGATTAATTAATCCCCTCTATAATCCGAGGATGCATGACGGCCCCGTAGTGCAGAAAGCACAAAAGTCAACAGTATAACTTCATCCTTTCCAGTACATTTGTCCATGCAGTACATGTGGAAACTTGAGTCCATCCTTACCTCAGGCAACTGTGGAATCTGAATCAACCTCTTGAAGTACTGCAAGTTACTGGAGCGATAAAACAAGCTCTTCAACCTGTAATAAAACACATTCAAAGAGTGGAAGAATACCAAGTATGACATATGGGACGACAACAAGGTGTTCAGAGCTCAGTCGCATGCATGCTAGGAGGCTTTTAGGTAATAGTGGCCCCTTCATACTTCTTAAACTGTTCGTGGAAGCGATCTCTGTGGCCTTGGAGAGTGTCTGCTGGAAGGCCTGCACAAAAAAATACATCCATAGTAAGGTTTAATTTATTTGAACATGCATACAAGTTACATTGGAATATGTCACATATTACAATTCAAGTTGGATAATGGTGATATGACCTTGTATGGTCATTATCCAATGATATGACCATACAATGATATAATGGTACCCATTATGTCATTGTATGGTCATATCACCTTGTACTTTGGTACGAGGTACATTATTAAAAAAAACCAAAAAAAACCAAAAAAAACCTTAAACTGTATTACGGAAAGCAGGAAGTGAACAAATGTAACAGTTACTGATTGTAAAAGTACCAGATGGAGGGGTAGGATTTAATAAGCTTTGCTTCTTCCTACTCCTTTTGGACATGTGGAACTGTGAACTGATTATGGGATGCACTCAATTGTAATCTGATGCATGTTCAAATGAAATAAAACCATTACCATGGTACCCATTATGTCACTATATGGTCATATCACCTTGTAATTCGGTAAGTGAATTAAAATTAAAATTATGTTAGGATAAAAATTAAAATAAAAAAAACTAACTTAAATTATATTAGGAAAGCAGGAAGTGAACAAATGTAACAGTTACTGATTGTAAAAGTACCAGATGGAGGGGTAGGATTTAATAAGCTTTGCTTCTTCCTACTCCTTTTGGACATGTGGAACTGTGAACTGATTATGGGATGTACTCAATTGTAATTTGATGCATGTTCAAATGAAATAAAACCATTACAATTACCATAATGAGTGAGTACTGGCAATCCAGGCACATAAGAACTACTACTGTATAGTTATTTCCCCATATCTCCACACAATAAGTTAGATATGGTAATACCAGAAGGCAATAGAGCATGGAGTGATTTTGGATTGACTACAAATTTTACATTATTCACTATTGATGTACAGTATTTCTCGACACTTTGTTGTATATTTTTTATGTGAGATTTCCAGCTCATCTTTTCATCTGTAATGACTGCCAGATATTTATTTTCATTCACCCATTCAATGACCACCTCAATGTAACTAGTTATCGAGTGAGAGTCATGTTTACAGACCAAAATTCAGTTTTTCCATCAACTCATTGCTGCTTAGGTATTATTGGCAGCTGTATTTGTATTTTCTCATGAGTTCATATCCTGCTGTGCAAAACCAGGCACTTTCATGTTAGCTTGTCGCCCCAAATCCAGCTCTCGTGCCATATTTACATCATGTCTGTAAGAGTTTGTGGAGTTTGACTTGGATAATAAAAAAAAGTCTTACATAAGAAAAATAAAATATTTAGAACAGGGGTCTCAAACACGCGGCCCGCGGGCCAAATATGGCCCGCAGGACACTAGTTTGAGGCCCCCGCCTTGATATGAAAGTTTAATGTTAGTGCGGCCCGCACAAGTTTGATATGGATGCTGTATGGTATCATGTACCCAGAAAAAATTATTACGTTTGATTAATGTTCATGTTAAAGGTTAAATAACTGTTAATAGTTATCCTCCCTATCCGTGTGGAAGTGGTAAGTTTTTGGCTATTTAAGTTGAAAGGAAATAACTTGAAGGCTACCGTTTAGGTCGCTAGCTCTCTAGTTTGCGAGTTAGCATGTGTCTCAAGACCCTGCAGTTGCGCAATGTGTTGTAAATAAAAAGAGTATAAATGTGACTATAGTCGTGTTTTGTCATGTCTACAGGGCTCTAATAATGCTTTGTTCATTTTAATCTGAAAAAAATAATTTGTCTACCCACCAACTATATGTGGTTTCTTAAGTTTTTATTATTTGCTGTTTTATTATTGTTATTATATTTATTTATTACTGATTGATTGGTTTTCTTTATTCTTGATTTGTTTATTTATTTTTCATCTTATTTTGTGTAGAAAAATAAAAAGTAAGATATTTGAGAACAGTGGATTTTTTTTATCAGAGCTTTTATTGTAGAAAATCCAAACCAAAGCAAAGTTTATTAATTTTTCTGTTTTTAATAAATGCGTTTTGGTTTTTTTTGGAAAACCTGATGCGGCCCAGTATCGCCCAGACCCTAGCTCCAGTGGCCCCCATGTAAATTGAGTTTGAGACCCCTGATTTAGAATAATACCGCTTTGACACCTGCACAAATTAGCATTGTCCAACAATGCGCTGCGGCAATGCGTGACATTTAGAAAAGTGAGTTTGTGTCCCGTTTACACACAAGTTACACTTGAAAATGATGCATTAAAATTGCATTAGCATGAAACACCACAACAACAATGATTGTTTCTACTTGAATTACTTATTGTGCGTGTTACTTACATGAATGTAGTTTAAAGAGCAGCTTAACCGTGTAGTCATACAGATGACTGCAGTCCAAGATGACTTGGATGAGCGGGGCCAGGCGACACTGGCCTGCCGCCGTCACTGACACAGACCGAGACATATCCAGTGAGCTGAAGACTGGGGGGGCGAAACACACAAACACAACATCAGCTAGCGCAGTGATTTTCAAGCACTGTGACGCGGCACACTAGTGTACCTTGAGAAACCGTCAGGTGTGCCGTGAGGAATTATCCAATATCACTTTTTAGAATTAACATTTATTAATCATCATTTGCAAATATTATGTCAATAGTATACATTGACCCAAATATTCCAATTGCATTTGGTTTATTTGCTCAAACGGAAACAATTGAACAGGGATGGAACATTCCTTTAACCAATCCGATTGAGGTATCTTGTACCCGCTCAAACGGAAAGTTGTCAGGGTGCCTTCTTCTTTGTGGTGTTTTTCTTCTTCTGTTGTTTATTGGCGGTTGGCAAGCAGCTCGTGTGCATTAGCGCCATCTGTGAAACTAAACCCTTCTATACTTTATTCACAAGTGCAGTTTTATTAAAAAAGAAAATATATATCTATATAAAACATGTCCTGAGTTTAATTATAAAATATTAGCAAGATTGAATTTGATCTTTTTCCTGTTTAAATTTATCCCGGGTGCGTTCTTTCAGCGCATGCTCAGATATGACGTAACACGCAGATCCAGACGTTCTTCACTTTTAAAAATGGAGGCCAGCAATCGGCACTGGACTAAGCAAAGTTTGTTTTTGATTCAAACTAAATTTCAAGACTGGACAGATGAAAAAGTGGCAATACGGAGTTTTTCCGACAAGTGAAAGAATAATTTGAGGAAGCCGGTATCATGTGATGTTGATGTTTACGTTTTACTGGGCATGCCCTATTGACTATTCTAGTTGATTTTCACAGCGCATGTAGACAAGAGATTAGAATATTCCTTTCTATGGATACCATTGTTTTCCCGAAAGGTCATTCGGAAAGAGAAAAAGTGGTCATGTAAAAACGTGGCTACTGTGGAGTGTCTGTGGTGTAAAGACCGGCATAGCAATGTAATATTGGTCCGTGTGGCAACACCTAGCTTGTTCCTCCGATGGACTTATTGATGCACGTGTGAGGTCGTGGTGACATTTTGTAACATTTTTAGTTAGTGGTGTGACACAAGATTTTTCCAAAGTAAAAAAAAACATGCCGTGGCTCAAAAAAGGTTGAAAATAACTGAGCTAGCAGATACATGTGTGAACGATTACGGCACTTTGATATGATAATAAAAGATGAATCACAGCAAGTCGCAAGTGTTCTTCTGTCATTGTGTCAACTGTCCCACCAATTACATTCACGTTTGTGTTAAGTATTAGTATTTTAATCTTATTTTATGAGCATCATAAATTAAAGGACATTACGTCGTAAGCTTCTTGTCAAAAGGTGATGTGAATCACGGCTGCGTTTGACTCATTCTGCCTCTTGAGAGTCGGAAAAATAGTCTAACAGAAAGGGACCAACAACCTGAACACTACCACTACTGTTCGACTAAACTCTGTCCCTCCATCATTAAGCCCCTCCTGTCCATCATGAGAGCCATGAGAGCCTTGCAGAGGCGTGGTTTCCTGCACTGCTCAAAAACCGAAAAAATAAAATAAAACTACACAAACACAGACATATTGGACCTCGCCTTTTTTAACCACAAATGATGAAACACTTTGAAAATACAGACTTACAGCGGTATGATGTATTTTCAATAAAAAAAAAAGTCATGATGTAATCTAACATAAGATATTTTAAAATGAATATTTTGGTTACTGAGCCACAGCCTCCTAATTTTATAACTATTTAGTTTACAGTACATACTGTATATCCATGTAAAATTGGATACAGAGAAGCCAAATGAAAGCGAATGGGTTGGGATTTCGACAGAAAGTCACAATAAACAAAACAACATAATTTCCTTCCAATTCATTTATGGGTTGCAGCTTTCCAGTCTTTCCTGGTCACATCCTAGCATTCTATTTTTAGCCACGTCCATACAGTGAGAGACATTCACCTGTGATGAAATCACCCCGACAACAACGGCACGTAACCACTCGACCCGTCGCTCCACTGGTCTGACGGTAAAAAGTGTCTATTTTTGAACACCATTACAATTCTTATCACGGCCTCTTTCTTGCCTAATCGAGTGTGAACTTTGTGCTCTCGTAAATGCGTGTCTGCATCACGGCTGATTACCCAGTCGGACCACAATAGCTTACCGCCAAGGAAGAGATTGAGCTCACACTCCAGGTAATCGAACATCTCCACGGTTAGCTGGAAGCTGGGGAAACAAAGCGCATTTGTTAGCAAACACGCTTCCTTATGAGGAAAACGGGAAATGTTTATGACATCATCTGGAAAGTTCTGCATAGCATCAGATTATAGTTATATATTTGTCCAAGGAAATGTACCTTTATTTGTATCAGACATTAATGGAATGGAATGGCCTTTATTGTCATTATTAAATGCAAAGCTTATTAAATCCTACCCCTCCATCTGGTACTTTTACAATCAATAACTGTTTTGATAATTGATAATTTGATAATAATTTGTTCACTTCCTGCTTTACTAATATAATTTAAGTTAGTTTTTTTTTATCCTTACATAATTTAAGTGTTAATTTTAATTAATTTTAATTTTAATTTTAATTTTAATTTTAATTTTAATTTTAATTTTAATTTTAATTTTAATTTTAATTTTAATTTATTTTAATTTTAATTTATTTTAATTTTAATTTATTTTAATTTTAATTAGTTTTAATTTTAATTTTAATTTTAATTTTAATTTTAATTTTAATTTTAATTTTAATTTTAATTTTAATTTTTTTATGCCCTTTATTGTCATTATACAAGATGTACAACGAGATTGGAGAGTTTCTCCTTTCAGTGCAGTAGTCAAGTTAAAAAAAAAAAAAAGCATACAAAAGTAGAGTAAAAAAGACAATTTAACAAGATATATACAAGATATCCAAAATATAAACATAGTATTGCACAGGAGCATATGCAGGAGCAGACATATTGCAGATATATTAATTTTAGTGCAATGATAAATGGGTCATAGTGCAAATAATGACTGGTGTATACAGATGAGTAAAGTCACATATGAGTGTATTGTAATGGGTTGTTAAATAAATAAATATGATTGAGGTAGTAACAGAGGCAGTGATGGAAATATTATTATTATATATAATTATAATAAAACTAAAACTTTTTGAAGTCCATATGAAATCCAAACAGATCAAAAAGGTCAATCGATTGCATTCGACTGCCGAGATCCATTAAGTAAAAGCAGCAGCTCGCCTTACTTACAAGTTGTTGACGTCATTCTCTCCTGCCTCTTCAAGCTGTCTGTTTGACATCTGCAGGTTGCCAGGGAACCGAGGGTTCTTTAAGAGAAGGCCACAAAAGAAAGGCTTCAGCTCAAATAACATGATGAGTGCCACCAAGGTCTACCTGAGACGGACATTTACCTAAATTAATAAGACCGTGACACCCAAGTCTACTTTTGGACCTCAGTTAAAAAAAGAAGAACTGCTAAATTAGCTCAACAACCATCTTATAACCAGGATTATAAGCAGTATAATAAATTCAAATTATTAATTTGTCAATTTACAGTATAGTATATATGTTTAAAGTAATGATGTTTCCTATGATTTTGCCTAATTGATGGACATGAGTTTCATGCAGGTTTTCACAGGCTCAAACTGATTTGGATACAATCACATGATAATGGTAATGGTAATGGTAATGGTTTTATTTCATTTGAACATGCATCAGATTACAATTGAATGCATCCCATAATCAGTTCCCAGTTCCACATGTCCAAAAAGAGTAGGAAGAAGCAAAGCTTATTAAATCCTACCCCTCCATCTGGTATTTTTACAATCAGTAACTGTTACATTTGTTCACTTCCTGCTTTCCATAATACAGTTTAAGGTTTTTTTATTTAATTTTTTTTTTTTTTTAATAATGTACCTTGTACCGAAGTACGAAGTGATATGACCGTCCAATGACATAATGGGTACCATAGTAAGTGTCAATATAGTGATATATATAGCACATCATGACTGGTTCAAGACTCGTCATCCTTGTATTTAGCAAACATCAACTGCTTGTATTGTTTCTTGAACTGTAATAATGATCATTGAAAAGAGTTAACACAAGGCCAAGTGAAAAATCTTCCATGTACTTAACTTCAGGTTGGGAAAAGTATTTTTATGCAAGTATTATGAAAAGAAATATAACATAATCAATTACTCCACAACTAAAAAACGACATAAAGTGGCTGTCATTTCTAAATGTAAATACAAAATGGAGCAAGAAGCATCGTAATATCTGATAGTTGTGATTGTTTAAACTGGAGTTACATTAAAAGTTCATAAAGTTCATAAAGTTTACAGGCTGCTCTGGCAACTCCAAGGTTAAACCTGCTTGATATCTGCTGGATTACTATATTGGGGGGGGTTACCAAACTTGCATTTTAAATATCCAATTGCCTAATTTGTCCCCGCATAAATGCTACATTTGTAAAATAACACTGAATAGTTAGACACACTCATCTCAAAGCATTACAAAGTATTTCCAAATATTTCACCAATACTGCAGATAGTCGAAAGGCCATTAGCATCATGTCTACGAAGACCCGCCCACACCCCCACAGAGACATCACGGCATTAAAATGAGAGCGTGAGACAAAGATAATGAGTGACGAGGGAATCTCAGAGGGTTTTTTTTTATAGGCCAGGCCAACTCACTTTGATGTGAAACTCCATTTTGGTGATGAGCAGTTTGAGGTAGATGCTGCAGAGCTTCCCATAGCCTTCACTCAAGTGACCCTGGAGGGGAGAGAGAGAGGCGGAAAAAGAGGCTGGATCACAGAGAACAAATATAGAGCCAGGGTCAGGGTACAGACAGTATTTCCTCTTCTCGGAAAAGCTTACACCTTAAAAAAAAACAAAAAAACAGGGAATTAAAGAGGACATTTTGACCCAAGGAGACATTTAATTAACATTCAAAGTGTGAGGTACTTCCTCCAGCTGGGCAGAACTACAACCACAGCACTCAAAGTACTCTGTACAACAGGAGATAAACTGGTTTACATTTAAAACATATATATTAGTTGACTATTCAAGTTGATTTTTGACATTTGACAATTTTCAGTGCAATCATATTTTCTACTAAGAGCTTATTTTTTAAAACATACTGTATGTTAATCAACTTTTTCCGACAATTACATACTATACACAACATGCTGGTAAGATACTACTAATCATGATTTTAAATCAGACTGTGATTCATCTTGGAAACTGTTCTTACATTAATACCACCACTTATCATTTGTTTTCAAATTCATCTCACAAAGTCACCATTGGTTGAATGCTCTGATAACCGGCAAGCTAATTAAATGCGTGTACTTTCTTACCCACATCCTGCTCATATCTGTCAAATCAGCCTTATTCCGAATCGAGTCCTTTATCACCTGGAAGGGTGGTAGCAAGCACAGAGGAAATGAGAGAAGGTCAGATGTTTACAAAAATAGAAAGGGTGCTGTATAACTGAATGGTAATCATAGGCATTAATAGTGGTAATGGTAATGGTTTTATTTCATTTGAACGTGCATCAGATTACAATTGAATGCATCACATAATCAAGTTCACAGTTCCAAATGTCCAAAAGGAGTAGGAAGAAGCAAAGCTTATTAAATCCTACCCCTCCATCTGGTACTTTTATAATCAGTAACTGTTACATTTGTTCACTTCCTGCTTTCTATAATACAGTTTAAGTTTTTTTTGTGTTTTTTTTTATTTTTCAAAAAAATATTAATAAATCATACCGTTTAATTTGAATACCTATATATATATATTTTTTTTTTTATTGTGAGGTATAAAAATGGCAAAATGAACACAAATACAAATATAGTCAGTTAGTGACCTGTGTTCAGCAAAGGTAGCTCTCTTTTAAAACACTTGAATCACCATGGCAACTTAGGGTAAACTCCGGAAGGGCGATACGGACCTACTGTATATCACGATATTTTTGGGATGTATCAGCGGAGTCTTGTGTAAAAAGCTGGTCTCAAATTGTTAAGCATATTTATTTATTGGTAATGGTTTTATTTCATTTGAACATGCATCAGATTACAATTGAGTGCATCCCATAATCAGTTCCCATTTCCACATGTCCAAAAGGAGTAGGAAGAAGCAAAGCTTATTAAATCCTACCCCTCCATCTGGTACTTTTACAATCAGTAACTGTTACATTTGTTCACTTCCTGCTTTCTATAATACAGTTTAATTTTTTTTGTTTGTTTTTTTAAATAATGTACCTCGTACATGACCATACAATGACATAATGGGTACCGCAGTAACTGTCAATGTAGTGATATATATAGCACATCATGACTGGTTCAAGACTGAGGTGAACTAGGTGAGGCGTTCAGGAGCACTACATAGATGTGTTACATAAATTTGTAAATTTTTGTTGAAAATAAGTAGAATGTGACAGAACTTTGATGAAGAAAGTGAAAAACACTACTGAATTAAATAAAAAAACATTGTATATATATAGATATATATAACGGAAGTAGCGTCTGTTACAATGGGTTTGTAATAACAAGGTAGGAACTTCTGACACATGTCGCAGGGGGAACGGTTTACGTGAGACACATCACAAAAAGTGTGTGTAATCATCCTTGTATTTATCAAACATCAACCGCTTGTATTGTTTCTTGAATTGGCTCATAGTGAAATGTGGAAATGTGGAAAGTGATGCCGCCGTTACGTACGTTTGGATGTCCGTCTCGCAGGAGCTTGTGGAAGACGTGACAGAACTTCCAGCAGAGCACCGCATTGCTGGAGAGAGGAAGTCGGTTCACCGCTGCCCAGAAAGTATGTGCGCCTTTCTCATGATGAGTGCCCAAAATGCAGGGTGATATAGTCAAGGAACAATTTTCGTCTGTACGGTACTGACCAATGAATACCCTCACATCCTTCAATAGTATAGGAAATTCCGGTATTGCGTTGAGTATATAGATGGGCTCCATGTTGACTCGCCCTGCTGTAATTAAAATAAAAAAACTCCGCTTGACTGCTTTTCCTTCTCTGCCTCAGCGTATACTTTGCATCCCATAGGATTAAATTAGCTCCACAGCAGATGAGGTTACCCTCGGTGTGTTGTGTTCATCTTGCACTAACATAACGTTCACCGGAGATCACATGGGACACTTTGGGAATCACACTTTCACTCCCCCTATGTGTAAACACAGTATGAGGATATTCCTTGCATGCTTCTCTTTGACGGCGACCTCCTGCGTGTTGATGGCCTTATTGATGCTGACAGCCTGCGAGGATGAGGAAAGAAATATACAAATAAATATAGTAAATATAGTAAATATATCAGCAAAATGATAACATCGTTTCATTTCACAACTTCACAAAGTTTCTCCTCCGCGCACACAGAATGAATGTCAGTTACGTCTTACTAGAGGTGATTTGACCTATTTTCTGCCATGTTAGTATTCAAGACAGCAGCTGAGAGGTCTGACTGAGTGCTTCTCTGCATTTGAGTAGCATGGCAGCCTCGATTTACCTGTCTTGATTACGGAGTACAGTTACCATCTAAAACAGGGGTCTCAAACTCAATTTACTTGGGGGCCACTGGAGCTAGGGTCTGGGTGAGACTGGGCCGCATCAGGTTTCCCCTCCCCCAAAAAACAAAAAAATGCATTTATTAAAAACAAAAAAATTTAAAAAAACTTTGCTTTGGTTCCAATTTTTTACAAGAAAAGCTCTGATAAAACATTCCACTGTTCTCAAATATCTTACTTTTTATTTTTCTACACAAAATAAGATGAAAAATAAATAAACTAATCAAGAATAAAGAAAATCAATCAGTAATAAATAAATAAATATAATAATAATAATAATAAAACGGCAAATAATAACTTAAGAAACCACATATAGTTGGTGGGTAGACAAATTATTTTTTTTCAGATTAAAATGAACAAAGCATTATTAGAGCCCTGTAGACATGACAAAACACGACTATAGTCACATTTATACTCTTTTTATTTACAACATATTGCGCAACTGCAGGGTCTTGAGACACATGCTAACTCGCAAACTAGAGAGCTAGCGACCTAAACGGTAGCCTTCAAGTTATTTCCTTTAAACATAAATAGCCAAAAACTTACCACTTCCACACGGATAGGGAGGATAACTATTAACAGTTATTTAACCTTTAACATGAACATTAATCAAACGTAAAAATTTTTTCTGGGTACATGATACCATACAGCATCCATATCAAACTTGCGCGGGCCGCACTAACATTAAACTTTCATATCAAGGCGGCGGCCTCAAACTAGTGTCCTGCGGGCCACATTTGGCCCGCGGGCCGCGTGTTTGGGACCCCTAATCTAAAATGATCAGCACCAATGCCTAAGGGAGAGTTACAGTCTTTACTAAACAACAACTACATATTTTTATTGACAGGCTTTAACCAACAGTCACTAACCAATAGTTAATATCGAGGTTCTGATATCAGCATAATTCACGTATCGGAACATCTGCAGAGATTTACGATCTGTGAGTCACATCTGTTGTTGTCAGCAAACATCATAACTAGAAGAGTATCAGTGATGCGTTCACGGCCACCCAAAACAGTTGAGACAGTGTCTGCATGTGTGGACACAGATCATAATATAATAATCGCTGATTATAGTTATCGGCAGATACGCAAAATTCATGTATTGTGTATATTAGTGCATTTTTAACCACGTCTACAGTGTGCTGGGCTGTGGAGCTGGTCTTGTTGCAATGTTTCACACAACAGGAACAAAAATAAATCATGCATATCATCCTCATGGGAAAACAAGTTTTGCAAAGACTATGTAAAATGTCACGTTGAAAAAAATAAATGCCAAAACAATTTACATAGTGGTTGTTGTATGGCGGTCTGGGTCAGGAGAGCGCAGGAGGCCTGTTTCATAATCACACTTCCCACAGATGTCCTGAGTCCTCTTGTGCCAGTGTGCAAGCGGTCAGAACAGGAAGTAAACCAGAGGGATCATGAGGGGGGGCGGAGTAAGCAACATAGCACAACTTTTGCACCATCTGTTTTTCTTTTATTGATTTTTTTTTTTTTTTTTACACACATGTACAACACCTGCTGTTGTTACTTGTTACATGTGTTGCAATTCTAAATCCATTCTAACCCCCTTTTTTCTACGTTTAAACACCCAGGGACCCAACTCAACTGGTTCCCACAGGAGGATGGCCCAGTTAGTCCACAGGGAGACTTTGTACTTTGGGTTGAATGAGGGAGCCAGCTGCCCCCAGGACTCCTAAAGTTGGCTGAGGAGGTTGACTGGCATCAATGGTCAATTACTTCCTTACATTGAGGACGCACGGTCCAGACTGACAATCGACACATTACAAAAAAAAAAAAAAAAGTGAAAGCATTGATTTAGCCATGGGGATATCTGATTCATTTCTTACATTTCTTTTAATATATTACATTATTTGAAGAGGTAGACCAAACAATTACAGAATTGATTCAAACAATGACTTCCTAAGAGAACATTCCATCTTTTATAACAACATATTTTCAGAATTGAGTGTTTAAAGCAGTGGTCTCAAACACGCGGCCCGCGGGCCAAATGTGGCTCGCAGGACACTACTTTGAGGCCCCCGCCTTGATATGAAAGTTTGATATGGATGTTGTATGGTATCATGTACCCAGAAAAAAATATTACGTTTGATTAATGTTCATGTTAAAGGTTAAATAACTGGTAATAGTTATCCTCCCTATCCGTGTGGAAGTGGTAAGTTTTTGGCTATTTATGTTTAAAGGAAATACCTTGGAAGGCTACCGTTTAGGTCGCTAGCTCTCTAGTTTGCGAGTTAGCATGTGTCTCAAGACCCTGCAGTTGCGCAATATGTTTAGTGACTGCATTCCAAAGAAGGAAGCCTGTCAATAAAATATGTAGTTGTTGTTTAGTAAAGACTGTAACTCTCCCTTAGGCATTGGTGCTGATCATTTTAGATCAGGGGTCTCAAACACGCGGCCCGCGGGCCAAATGTGGCCCGCAGGACACTAGTTTGAGGCCCCCTGCCTTGATATGAAAGTTTAATGTTAGTGCGGCCCGTGCAAGTTTGATATGGATGCTGTATGGTATCATGTACCCAGAAAAAATTATTACGTTTGATTAATGTTCATGTTAAAGGTTAAATAACTGTTAATAGTTATCCTCCCTATCCATGTGGAAGTGGTAAGTTTTGGGCTATTTAAGTTTAATGGAAATAACTTGAAGGCTACCGTTTAGGTCGCTAGCTCTCTAGTTTGCGAGTTAGCATGTGTCTCAAGACCCTGCAGTTGCGCAATATGTTGTAAATAAAAAGAGTATAAATGTGACTATAGTCGTGTTTTGTCATGTCTACAGGGCTCTAATAATGCTTTGTTCATTTTAATCTGAAAAAAAATAATTTGTCTACCCACCAACTATATGTGGTTTCTTAAGTTTTTATTATTTGCCGTTTTATTATTATTAATATATTTATTTATTTATTACTGATTGATTGATTTTCTTTATTCTTGATTTGTTTATTTTTCATCTAGTTTTGTGTAGAAAAATAAAAAGTAAGATATTTGAGAACAGTGGAATGTTTTATCAGAGCTTTTCTTGTAGAAACTTGGAACCAAAGCAAAGTTTATTCATTTTTCTGTTTTTAATAAATGCGTTTTTTTTTTGTTGTTGTTTTTTGGAAAACCTGATGCGGCCCAGTCTCGCCCAGACCCTAGCTCCAGTGGCCCCCCAAGTAAATTGAGTTTGAGACCCCTGGTTTAAAGCATGTTAACTTGGAGCTGGCATGCCTGGTTGGGCATAAGAAAGCAGGTCATTGATATGCTGATGGTAGGCTGGCTGTGCAGAGAAGAAGCATCTTCTGCCTGCTTAATGAAACAACTCACTAGCGGTCTTTCACATAAAAGGCTAATGAATAGTTTGAAGCATTGGAGATGATTTTTTTTTTTAGTTCCAAAAATGTAGAGCACACAGATGCAGCGGCAGAAAAAGCGGTCTAGGACAACAACAGACAAAGAAAGGATGCTGTTTGTTAAGTCATTGTTTAGGTGACCAACAATAAGGTCTTCTGGTGATGTCATTCACCAATCATCTATCCATTTGCTCCACTTATGCTTCACGGGGATCATGACCTCATCCACTCTGACAAAACCCTAGACAGTTTCTGATGTCTGGAGTACTGGGATGCTGGGTTTTTTCTGTTTTCTGGTCTATATCGGTCGACAACAATTGTTCTCAGAGTCGTGTAGATGAGAAGAGCACATAAGTGTAGCGCTTTTTCCATCTGATGGACTTGGAATTCAAACCACGGACAACTGATAACTGACGGACCGCTTATCCTCACAAGGGTCGCGGGGGTGCTGGAGCCTATCCCAGCTGTCTTCCGGCGAGAGGCGGGGTACACCCTGGACTGGTGGCCAGCCAATCACAGGGCACATATAGACAAACAACCATTCACACTCACATTCATACCTATGGACAATTTGGAGTCGCTAATTAACCTAGCATGTTTTTGGAATGTGGGAGGAAACCGGAGTACCCGGAGGAAACCCACGCATGCACGGGGAAAACATGCAAACTCCACACAGAGATGTCCGAGGGTGGAATTGAACCCTGGTCTTAGGCAAAGACACGGTTCTGAAAATGTAGAATTTATTTAACTTATTGATTAAGTTTTAGTTTTATTTAGTTTTCTGAATAATGTTTTATTTTTCAAAGAAAGAACATGCAAACTCCACACAGAGATGGCCCAGGGTGGAATTGAACCCTGGTCTTAGGCAAAGACATAGTCTAATGAAGTTCATTTGGTCTAGCGTTCAAGTGAAATACAGCCGAAAAACAATCTATATATTAATGAAAACCTGTCTCTCTAACACCAAAATGGAATGGTTCTGAAAATGTAGAATTTATTTAACTTATTAAGTTTTAGTTTTATTTAGTTTTCTGAATAATGTTTTTTTTTTAAAGAAAGAACATGCAAACTCCACACAGAGATGGCCGAGGGTGGAATTGAACCCTGGTTTTAGGCAAAGACATAGTCTAATGAAGTTCATTAGGTCTAGCGTTCAAGTGAAATAGAGCCGGAAAACAATCTAAATTAATGAAAACCTGTCTCTCTAACACCAAAATGGAATGGTTCTGAAAATGTAGAATTTATTTAACTGATTTGATTTAGTAATTGATTAAGTTTTACTTTTATTTAGTTTTCTGAATAATGTTTTTTTTTAAAGAAAGAACAACTTGGGTCGTATAAGGCATGCTTGAGTGAATTATAATAGTAATATGTACATTACCACATACTGTATGTTAGTATGCTAGTGTAGATATCTTATCCAACCAACCTCTTATGTAAAATTCTTGATTGACACTCAATAGAGAGAGGATGAAAACAGACAAATTGAGCAAATTTGTCAAATTCTAATTCCTGAATGACGCCTATTTAGACAACATATTCAAGTTATTGTTCATTTATACACACATATGGAAAGTTACATTGTACTAAAAGACGAGTGTAGTTCTACTTCCGAGCTGTACTTTCCACTAATTTAAATCCCAACAAAGGTTGGACGTTTTCATTCACTTGGGTCCATCTTAATACGACAATTCCCACCCTCCCCCCCCCCCCCCCAATCAGCTGTTTTGAGATCTAGCAACTAACGAATAGTGATTCAAAAGGTTGACAAAGTGCTCAGTCACGTTTCCTGTCTTGGCACACCCTGCACTGCCCATTTCCTGCGTCGCCTGTGCTGAAAAATACACTGCTCCACTTCTCCAGCAAAAAAAACCAAAACATAACACCCGCCCGACCTCAAACATTATTCATTTTACATTCACACTTTCTACTATTAGAATGTTAACTATTGTCACAGTTTAACGTCCGAGTTAAATCATTTCTTGATAATAATAATACAGTAAGTGGTCATTTAAGTGGCTCCAACGCCATGTCACTACTCATTTGTTTTTGTTAATTAACGCAAGCTTGGCTTGCCTTTACTACAAGGCTTTTGTGTTTACATTTGGGGAACAAGTATCCTGAAAAGTGAAGAAAAAAATATACCCCAGTTAATCCTTTTTTTAAGGCTGAATGAAGTCTTGCTAGTGAGAGATTTTTCCATTTTGGTTGAACTCCAAATTGTACACCTTTTGTGGCTTCAAGGTACCACGGAATTACACCACCCTTTCCTCCATGTTCCAACATGCACGGCCATTAAAAATTGAAAACCTCATAATACACCTCACGCCACCCATCACAAGTTACAACAGCTACTGAAGGCATCATGAAAGAATTCAAAACATAATTAAATGAAGCACATCAATTCTGAGCTAATGCATATATATATAATTGAAAAGGTCAGTGGCCCTGAACAAGAGTACACTGTGTTGCTTGTGTGACGACCGTTTTACTTGTTGCATCCGACACAAACATCCGCTCTCATAGAACGTCACTCCGCACCTCTTGAAAGGCTGGCACTGAGGAGAGGAAGGTAGTGGAAAAAAAAGTCCACTGTGAATACTTAGCAAACTGAAGGGAACTTGCAAAATCACCAATTCACAGAGGTCGTCGTGAACAGGAGAGCTTGTAATACAGTGATTTTCAAGTACTGTGACGCGGCACACTAGTGTACCTTGAGAAACCGTCAGGTGTGCCGTGAGGAATTATCCAATATCACTTTTTAGAATTAACATTTATTAATCATCATTTGCAAATATTATGTCAATATCCATTATGTCAATAGTATACATGGACCCAAATATTCCAATTGCATTTGGTTTATTTGCTCAAACGGAAACAATTGAACAGAGATGGAATATTCCTTTAACCAATCCGATTGAGGTATCTTGTACCCGCTCAAACGGAAAGTTGTCAGGGTGCCTTCTTCTTCGTGGTGTTTTTCTTCTTCTGTTGTTTATTGGCGGTTGGCAAGCAGCTTTCGTGTGCATTAGCGCCATCTGTGGAACAGAATCTAAACCCTTCTATACGCCGTTCACAAGTCCAGTTTTATTAAAAAAGAAAATATATATCTATATAAAACATGTCCTGAGTTTAATTATAAAATATTAGCAAGATTGAATTTGATCTTTTCCTGTTTAAATTTATCCCGGGTGCGTTCTTTCAGCGCATGCTCAGATATGACGTAACACGCAGATCCAGACGTTCTTCACTTTTAAAAATGGAGGCCAGGAATCGGCACTGGACTAAGCAAAGTTTGTTTTTGATTCAAACTAAATTTCAAGACTGGACAGACGAAAAACTGGCAATACGGAGTTATTCCAATAAGTGAAAGAATAATTTGAGGAAGCCGGTATCACGTGATGTTGCTGTTTATGTTTTACTGGGCATGCCCTATTGACTATTCTGGTTGATTTTCACGCCGCATGTAGACTGATAGGAATATTCCTTTCTATGGATACCACTGTTTCCCGAAAGGTCATTCGGAAAGAGAAAAACTGGTCATGTAAAAACGTGGCTACTGTGGAGTGTCTGTGGTGTAAAGACTGGCATAGCAATGTAATATTGGTCCGTGTGGCAACACCTAGCTTATTGATGCACGTGTGAGGTTGTAGTGACATTTTGTAACATTTTTGGTTAGTGATGTGCCACTAGATTTTTCCGAAGTAAAAAACGTGCCATGGCTCAAAAAAGGTTGAATATCACTGCTGTAATATATACAACACGAACACCCACTACATTGCCACTTAGCTAACATTCCATATATTAAAATGTTGCTTTAGACTTGATCACAAAGCAAGATCATAAAGTCTGCTAGTCAGTCTCCGCTGAATCCACTGTGCATCACTCATCCCGTCCAAATAAGTCTGAGGCACAGTGGAATGAAGACCTCTCTGAAGAGCCCATTAAAAAGACATACAGCTTTATCGCGTTAGAAGTGCATAAGTCACACATGAGGGACAGAGGTGGAAGACAGAAGCTGGTTAAAGACAGATAAACATATGCTGAAGGCTGGACTCGGCCTAATTAAACTCAGACCTACACTCCTGTGGCATTTTTATGAGCCTCTCGTAACGGGATGGCTTTCTGCAGGCTCGTGTGAAGCTTTCGGCTCTGGAGCTCCACTTCTGGGAGGACTGCTGATGTCATGTGGACGCACAATAAAAAGGAACATCTGTGCAGCTCAATGAGGCTGCGAGGGCCACTTTGTCAATGCGCTCCATCACCGATCACATGGAACCATCCATCACACACTCTCTGTGGATGTGGGTGTGTGTTCCTTAAGGAAATGATGGGGATTATCTAGGGACCAGCTACCACACAACAAGCCTCAGACATATTGCAACAACATGAATAAAACTTGGAATTAAATAGTTGAAATGGGGGCCAACAATTATCAGTTTCCTGATAATATCGGACAACTCTACCACTCATTTACCGTATTTTCTGGACTATAAGTCGCACAAGGCCAAAAATGCATAATTATGGTAATGGTTTTATTTCATTTGAACATGCATCAGATTACAATTGAGTGCATCCCATAATCAGTTCACAGTTCCACATGTCCAAAAGGAGTAGGAAGAAGCAAAGCTTATTAAATCCTACCCCTCCATCTGGTACTTTTACAATCAGTAACTGTTACATTTGTTCACTTCCTGCTTTCCATAATACAATTATACAGTTTTTTTTTGTTTTTTTTAATAATGTACCTCGTATTGTTTCTTGAATTGGCTCATCGTTGTGCATTGTTTGAGGGTCTTACTCAATCCATTCCATAGTTTGATTCCGCATACTGAAATGCTATGGCTTTTTAACGTAGTCCCAGCATATAAGTGTTTCAAATGTTAATAATACAGTTTTTTTTTAATTTTTTAATTTTTTGTCCCGTACCGAATTAGGTAGCAAAAACATACATAAGTCGCACTTTTTGCGGGTAATTAATTTTACAAACTACTTGACCAAAACAGACATTACATCATCTCGGAAGGCAAGTTCTAACAATAAAAGAATAGAGAACAGGCTGAATAGGTGTAAGATATGCTAACACAATGGTTATTCAGCTACATGAAAAATAAACATAAACAGAAAAGGTGTCCAGTGTTTATGTAACAAACACTTTTTTCCATTTATAAGTCGCTCTGGAGTATAAGTCGCAGGAACAGCCAACCCTTGAAAAAAAGTGCGACTTACAGTCCGGAAAATACGGTATGTTGAGTTGTAGTTATGAAAAGACTTATGTCAAATAGATTGCAGTAGATGTTTATGGTAAAAGAACGCCAGCTCCTGTGATGCTAAGAGAGTACGCTCACAGGAAATAGATGCTTCTATCACATATTTTGAAAGAAGTCTTACGCAGAGATTATGTTTTGATCTGACAAATCTTAATTAGCTTTGATCAAATCAGGATTACTACAGTTTCTGTTTGGACATTAAAAATGTGGGCAGTAGTACAACTCTGATGGAACAAAAAAAAAAGCCACACACCAAAACGGAGTGACGCTGTTGGTAGGTTTATAGCGTGTGTAAAGCACTTAAACATGTGCCATTGAACATATTACATGTGTGATCGTTCACAGTAGCGATGCCATCCTTCACTGTGTTATTGTCTTCTGGTTGCCCTGTTCTTGTAAGACAGCTTTTCTTTAAACAATTTAATCTTGTCGTCAAAAACGAGGTCTATACATGCTACTATCTAAAAACAACTTGCATCTATAGACTTGTTTTCATGTCACAGTATCTCCAGACAAGCTCAACAGCCAAAACATAGCGATAAACACAATAAACGGCCTTGGGGAGAAAAGTTGCACAATAAATTTGACTTTCCATCAAAACATTTAGACCATGTGTACCCCAGCACACGTCACACAATTCCACATCCGAGGATTTACTACTTGTGGTTCTCAGAGAAGCAAATAAAGCACTTTTATGTCAAATTGACCTAACACTGATCTATAAGATTCTCTCAGTCCTCCCCCACTCCTTAAAAGTGTACATCCCGCTTGTTCTTTCAGTGAAAGGCTGGTCTTGTTTCTTAAATGCACCTGCCCCGGCATATCGGGAACACCGGGTCGCTTGTCTCCATCACGCTATTCACTGAATCGCTTTTTAAAAAACTATTATTTATATGTGAAGTAAAGTAGTTGTGTGCACAAGCACACATGTTACTATATTAGTCCATATTAGTCATTTAAGACATTGGGATGTAATAACATGTTACCCCTCCATGGTTTGTCTCAAAAAATCCAAATTACAGTGAATCTTTCTTTAACATGTTAATAATTGTATCACTATGTTCTCCATTTTCTCTTTTGTAGTAAATTCACTTGTTTCCTTCTCCTTAGATGTAAAAATTTTTACAAGACTTTTCCCCCAAAACAAACCAAAAACTCGTATTTGTCAAGATGCCCTAACATGCCACACACCATTGAACACACCACCGTCCCCTTTTTCTCCCCCACAAGCAAAAACACAAACTTCCCATTTCGCAGCCAGAGACAACAAGTCGCTGCTTGCATTGAGAATACCTTCTAGCACACCACCCCCACCCCTCTTAAAAACACGGATGCAATGGAATCACCTATGCTTGAACACTTACAATTTTACTGAGATCCATGGTCCTTTTCCTTCGCTACAACGTTGACGCGAAGATCCGCTGGTTTGATCCAAAGCGAGGCGCTGAGGAACAAATGTGTTTCAGGAGAAGAAGGGGGAGGTGGAGCGGGCCGTTAGCTCAACATGTGTCCCGATTTGGTATTAAAATGCATCCCTTACCCCACTTCCTTCCTTTTTTCCCCCCCTTTCCTTTAGCGCTCTACGTGCTTCCTCCACGACTGGGACCGCCACGCAGCATGCGACCGACCGCCGAGGAGCGAAGGTGTCCGGGACTAAGAGCGGCGAGGACGAGCGCCGCTAAAAAAAAAAAAAAAAAAAAAACACTCGCACATCCCGACCGCTAGTGAACGTCTCAGCGCGGGTGTCTTTAAGTTTGCGGATATCCTCATTGAACACAATTACAACATGGATGGATGACGGTGCTCAAACCGGGATTCGAAACCCGTCAGGGGTCCTGCAAAAAGAGTGTGGGGGGTAAAAAAAAAACACTTTTCCCTTTCTAAACGAGGCTCCCAGCAACACAATGATAAAACTACCAGAGATACACAACTAAAACACACGTCCCATGCATTAACTCTTCACCCTCACACAAACACGCCGTCCTAAAAATGTGACCTCCAGAAGGCAGCTGTAACAATATCTATGTGGAAGCATGCAGGAATGTTTTACGCTGCAGCCTGAACTATGTCTGAAATGTGAAGGCCGGCAGAGTTGTCATTTGTTGTCTGGCTGCTCGATTGTTGTGGTTGGAAGTTGGGGGTCAGCGGGTAGATACACATGTCTGGTTTTGGTACCACTGTTCTTTTTTCAAAACAACAATATATTAATAAATCATGCAGTTTTAATTGAATGCCTATGCATACGTATGTTAGCTAATGTTATATATATATATATATATATACAGTAAAGTCTTGTTATATCGATATCGGTTAAAACGAATTACTACTTATTACGATACTATTTTCATTTCCCGGCAAATTTCTAGTCTTTTATGATATAATTAGCCCCGTTAGTACGATACACGGTTATTATGATAATCCGGTTACTAGGATGCCCTTTTCATCTCCCGCCAGCCAATTTGGTCTGCTTATATCGATACAAAAGCAGCTTAAATCAATCTTTGCTTAAGGATTTCAATACCAAAAAAGAACACGGCGAACGGCTGCTTCCAGTCAACTTTATTTTTCACACTTCCACCACCAGAGTGCAACACACACAGCGGAAAACACCCGTCCCTCGCGCCTACCCCTCCGGGTGGCAACACCTAGTTCCGGGGTGAATTATGTTCTGGGGTGAATTATGTCCCGGTAACCGGTAATCACTACAGCGTAAGTTTATTTTTATTTACTGTAGTACAAAATTTATTGTAGTACAAAAGCATGCTAGATACGCAATCCATGAACTCAAGGAGAAAATTACATGCCATATCAAAGATCCGCCCACTTTTAATGCAGTTTGGCGCAGGATCGGATATATGGATAGTCCGGTTATATCGGTATTTTTTCCGACTCCCGAGAATATCGATATAACAAGACTTTACTGTATGTATTTATTGTGAGGTATAAAAATAATAATAGGCGGCACAGTGGTCTAGTGGTTAGCGCGCAGACCTCACAGCTAGGAGACCAAGGTTCAATTCCACCCTCGGGCATCTCTGTGTGGAGTTTGCATGTTCTCCCCGTGCATGCATGGGTTTTCTCCGGGTACTCCGGTTTTCTCCGGGTACTCCGGTTTCCTCCCACATTCCAAAAACATGCTAGGTTAATTAGCGACTCCAAATTGTCCATAGGTATGAATGTGAGTGTGAATGGTTGTTTGTCTATATGTGCCCTGTGATTGGTTGGCCACCAGTCCAGGGTGTACCCCGCCTCTCGCCCGAAGACAGCTGGGATAGGCTCCAGCACCCCCACGACCCTCGTGAGGAAAAAGCGGCAGAAAATGAATGAATAATAATAATAATAATAATACATTTTAAGACACTTTACAGAAGAATTGAGTTGAATAAAAACAAGTAAACAGAGTAGAAGAGACACCAAAATACAACATTCATTCGTTAATACACAGTTAAAACATGAGTACAAGCGGGGGCGGGGCACAGCAGTCAGGTATAAAAAGTAAGATATTAAAAACAGATTTAAAGAGGTGGGTTTTTAGTTGTTTTTTTAAACTGGGAAGGTCAGGGCAAGCATGGAGTGAATGGGGCAAAGAGTTCCAGAGGGTGGGGGCAGTGATAAGGATCCGATACCCCAGGTTCAGAGCTTGGTCTTACAGGGGAGTGCCAGGAGGTTGGAGTCTGATGAGCGAAGGGGACGTGGGGGATTGTGTGGATGGAGCAGGTCTGTGAGATATGGGGGGGGGGGGGGGGGGGTCAGATCGTGGAGGGCTTTGTAGGTTATGAGAAAAATTTTGAAAAAGACATGAAAAATCGTTGGTGGAGTATTCTACAAAACAAATTTAGTCTATGAGCGACCTGTGTTCAGCAAAGGTAGCTCTCTTTTAAAGCAGTTGTGTCACCATGGCAACTTGGGGTAAACTCCGGAAGGGCGATACGGACCTACTGTATATCACGATATTTTTGAGATGTATCAGCGGAGTCTTGTGTGAAAAGCTTGTCTCAATTTGTCAAGCACATTTATTTATTGGTAACAAAGTGGCTAACTTTTCTAATGTTCTATGTTCCTTGTGTGTATTTACGGCTAAGATGAGCAACATTCAAAAATAAACATTCTTCTCATATTTTTTCATTCAGAAACTGCATGTCACACACAAGTTTTATCTCTTAAATGACTAATGTATTCTTATTATGTCTACTATATTGGGTAGTACTGTAATATAAAGGGGACCATAGGGGTGCTAGTTTATGTCTTGAGGGCTCTAATGATACAAACTGTATTTAGACGGTAATACGAGCCCACTGTGGTGTAGTGGTTAGCGTTCTAGACTTTGGAGCCGATACCTCAGGTTCGAATCTCCACTAGTAAGCACCATCGGTATTCGTCAGGAAGGGCTCAAGCCAAAAATCAGTATGGTGGTGAGGAAAAAGCCCAAAGAAACAAATGAACATTTAGAAGGTCATACACGGGTTCTCTATGCTCTAACTATGAAAAAGATTTGGTTTATATACAAGTAATAATACTTTGTCTGGACTCAATTAGTTACTATACTGCACAGTGTACTGGCATTAAACATCTCTAATGGTGATGGGAATCTAACCTGCGCCCTCTGCAGGTTGGGCAGCAGCGTGTACATTACGGCACCAATATTTTTAAATTAGTTAGAAATACATTTGTTGATGTATTTGCCTACGATATTTGTCCTGTGTTTTATTCTGACTATATCATGATCACCATATTACATGCAAAATCATACAATCATTTTTCAAGTAAAAAGCATCTCTATTGGAAATACTGGTTCTGTATTTACTTGGTATGGGATCAATACTAACATGTAAAGTACTGTCCAGTTGGAAGACTACGTATCCTTCAAGGGTGAAAAAGACCATGAACAGCATGAGAGCAAGTCTAGGTGACTGATGCCCCCAACTGGATTGTTTAAGATCATCAACTGTGAAAAACTGGTGTGTCAAAATCCTTTTACCAGATAAACCAGTACATGCCTTCTGAATGCCAGCACTCGCGTGCAGAAAATCAAATGCATTCAATATATTTGTATGTCCTGCTGAATGAATGAATTAATTTGACTGTCAGGATGGAAGATTATATGCCCAAACTCACCAAGGGGGTGATCAGACATTTACAAAAAAGTATCAGAAAGGCTGCATGTATTTTACACACAAATACAAAGTAAGCACTCAAATATTTGTCAGCTTATTAATAAATAAACACAATATCAAATAAGTCCAAGAAGTATCCGAATTTTTATTGTCCTTTTTTGAGGGCTTAATAAGCAAACACTATTCATAAAAACAAAAAACAAACAAAAAAAACCCTTAAACCGTATAACGGAAAGCAGGAAGTGAACAAATTACTGATTGTGAACAGTTACTGATTGTAAAAGTACCAGATGGAGGGGTAGGATTTAATAAGCTTTGCTTCTTCCTACTCCTTTTGGACATGTGGAACTGTGAACTGATTATGGGATGCATTCAATTGTAATCTGATGTATGTTGAAATAAAACCATAACCATTACTATTAAGGGTGGCACGGCGGACTAGTGGTTAGCGCGCAGACCTCACAGCTAGGAGACCAGGGTTCAATTCCCACCCTCGGCCATCTCTGTGTGGAGTTTGCATGTTCTCCCCGTGCACGCGTGGGTTTTCTCCGGGTACTCCGGTTTCCTCCCACATTCCAAAAACATGCTAGGTTAATTAGCGACTCCAAATTGTCCATAGGTATGAATGTGAGTGTGAATGGTTGTTTGTCTATATGTGCCCTGTGATTGTTTTTTCTCGCCCGAAGACAGCTGGGATAGGCTCCAGCACCCCCCGCGACCCTCGTGAGGAAAAAGCGGTAGAAAATGAATGAATGAACCATTACTATTAACATTAAAAACAACAACAAAAGAGTCTGTGTCTCACCGGCTATGAACCCCACCACATTTTCTGGAATATTCTTCTATTTATCTCACTGACATTAGTGACAATAATGTTTTTTCAAACTTCAATCATCCAATCCGCTAAACCAATGGCAAGGAAGATTTGTAAACAATTTTTATGGGCATAACCCAATACTCAGCTCTGCTGCCAATTCCACAAACGCATGAACCTTACAAATGGGGCAGCATTAAAAAGGCTTTCATACGGTGTATGATTTATTGTCAAAAAGCGGTATTACAACAAAAAAAATCATTAACCATACACAAATTTCCACCGCTTAGTTATGGGGTTATTATCCAAATTATCAGTGCATTTCAACTATAGTGTATAAAAACAAACAGATTACAGATCAGATTACAATTGAGTGCATCCCATAATCAGTTCACAGTTCCACATGTCCAAAAGGAGTAGGAAGAAGCAAAGCTTATTAAATCCTACCCCTCCATCTGGTACTTTTACAATCAGTAACTGTTACATTTGTTCACTTCCTGCTTTCTTAATGTTATTTAAAATTTTTTTTACATTATTTAAAAAAAATTTTTTTTTTAATTTTTTTTTTTGTCACGTACCAAAGTACGAGGTGATATGAGCATCCAATGACATAATGGGTACCATAGCAACTGTCAATGGAGTGATATATATAGCACATCATGACCTCTTCATCCTTGTGTTTAGCAAACATTAACTGCTTGTATTGTTTCTTGAATTAAATAACAATACAGTAAGCTGAGTTTTAAAAATGGTATAACAAACTGAAAAGGTGGCTTCAGAATAAAAAAGGTGCATTGGCAAGACAGCCTGTGTTAGAATGAGAATAGACTCTGTGAATTGGGGTTAAAGTCCTCGGGTGTTTCATTTGTCAGATAAACTGTCCCATAATCTGACACTATCTGTGTCTATCTGCTAATAGAGACTCAGTTTGCATGCGTGGCACCTAAACTTAGATATTTTGGTTAATTGTTGAAAGCATTTCTTGTCATCCGGCTTGTCATTAATAATCTTGGGGGTAAAAACTAATTTATCTGACAGTGGGAACGCAACCCATGCTGGCCAATATTGTTATGTATGCAAAACTAGTGTTCAAAGTTCAACTGACAACATTGGCACCACATTGCTGATGTTTTATTGGCACAACTAACTTAACTTAATGTATTTTTCCCCCTCTCTTTCTCTCACCAATATAGCACAATTACATAACTACTGTGTACTACTATTGTATTACTACTCTTTCTTTTTCATATTCAACTTGATTTCTGTCAGTATACATTCCACGTTTCATCCTGTGACAAATCAAATGATAATGCACAACCCTCTCTTCTTCCTGTTAACCGTCCTATGTCTAGTATGTATTGTTTTATAACTATATAGTATTATAGTACTATAGTATTTACGCAGCAAATAACGGCAAATAATAAAAACTTAAGAAACCACATATAGTTGGTGGGTAGACAAATTATTTTTTTCAGATTAAAATGAACAAAAGCATTATTAGAGCCCTGTAGACATGACAAAACACGACTATAGTCACATTTATACTCTTTTTATTTACAACATATTGCGCAACTGCAGGGTCTTGAGACACATGCTAACTCGCAAACTAGAGAGCTAGCGACCTAAACGGTAGCCTTCAAGTTATTCCCTTTCAACTTAAATAGGCAAAAACTTACCACTTCCACACGGATAGGGAGGATAACTATTAACAGTTATTTAACCTTTAACATGAACATTAATCAAACATAATAATTTTTTCTGGGTACATGATACCATACAGCATCGATATCAAACTTGCGTGGGCCGCACTAACATTAAACTTTCATATCAAGGCGGGGGCCTCAAACTAGTGCCACGTGTTTGAGACCCCTGGTTTAGAGGCTGTTATTTCTGCAAAAGGAGGATTTACTAAATATTGATGTAATTTTTCTGTTGGGATGCCCAAATTTATGCACCTGCCTACTTTTGTTTAAGTATCTTGAAATTCTTGAAAATGATCAGTGGTGCCCAAATGTTTCCATACGACTGTATATTTACCACAAAGCTGATGATACCATTTTAAGATCGATGCCACTTGCAACAAAAGCACAAAGTCCTCAAAACCCCCTCAATCATCTCTCTAGCTGTTTGCATTGCAGTCAAGCACAGAAGAAAAGTCCAAAACATTCTGCAAGTCAAAGCCATTGTTAACGTACTACCAGCGAAACGCCGGTACACTTTGTTGCATGATCTGACCTGTCACTTATATCCGGTGTTTGTATTCTCTGTCCAGTCTGTGCAACGACACCACAATCACCCGCCTGCTGGTTCTGCTGCCTCAGTAATTTTAGTCTTTGTTCTTTCATGCCTGCTTCCTGCATGTACTATGTATATGGATAATCATCTATAACGCCACCATATTTTGATTTGCAGGATGTAAAAAAAGAAGTGAGGTAGATGCCAGACAATGGGACTTAATCAGGAGGGAGACGGAGGACAAACAAGGAAGAAATATGAATACGTACTATCCGGTAAATATGCTAGTTGATCCTATGCTCCTACACCAAAGTGCAGCCCCAGTTCGAAATTCAGTCCAAACAGTACAAGAAAGGGTACATACCAAAACATAGCGTATATCCATCCACTTATAGGAGCAAATATATGGTAATGGTAATGGTTTTATTTTATTTGAACATGCATCAGATTACAATTGAGTGCATCCCATAATCAGTTCACAGTTCCACATGTCCAAAAGGAGTAGGAAGAAGCAAAGCTTATTAAATCCTACCCCTCCATCTGGTACTTTTACAATCAGTAACTGTTACATTTGTTCACTTCCTGCTTTCCATAATTTTTTTTTTGAATTTTTTGAATTTTTTTTTTTTTTTGAATTTTTTTGAATTTTGAATTTTTTAATTTTTTGTCCCGTACCAAAGTACGAGGTGATATGAGCATCCAAGGACATAATGGGTACCATAGTAAGTGTCAATATAGTGATATATATAGCACATCATGACTGGTTCAAGACTAGATTGTTTCTTGAATTGGCTCATCGTTGTGCATTGTTTGAGGGTCTTACTCAATCCATTCCATAGTTTGATTCCACATACTGAAATGCTATGGCTTTTTAACGTAGTCTTCCCTGAGATCATATTTCTCCTCTCTTGTAGAGAAGTATTGGATGATGCTAATTGGTTATTTTTAGCCTTATGCATTATTTTAGCTGTTTGAAGATGAACTATATCAGCAAGTTGAAGTATTTGTGATTTTAGAAATAAGGAGTTAGTATGTTCTCTGTAGGCGGCATTATGAATTACCCTTACTGACCTTTTTTTGCAGTACATTTAGCGAGTGAAGATTGCTTTTATAGTTATTAGCCCATATTTCCACACAATAATTAAGATATGGTAGAACCAGAGAGCAATAAAGAGTGTAGAGTGATTTCTGATTGAGAACAAATTTTGCGTTGTTCAATACTGAAATGCTACGACTTTTTAACATAGTCCTAGCATAGAAGTGTTTCAAATGTAGTTCTTCCCTGAGATCATATTTCTCCTCTCTTGTAGAGAAGTATTGGATGACATTTTTGGCTAATTGGTTTATGCATTATTTTAGATGTTTGGAAATTAATTATATCATAACTATATAACTCTGAACAAAATAAGGGAGGCTGGCAGTCGAATTTTAAGGCCTTAATTTTGCAACACAATGTGTTGTCAGTCAGCGGCACAAACTGCATACCCCAGCTGCGGAACTGGTGCCCCAGAAGCCTCCCACAAGCTCTAATTATGGTGCATATCTATCCAGAGATTACTGCCTCGACTAACTCCCAAATAAAAAAAAATATCCTGTGGAGCAGTTGCAATCTAGGAGTACACAGACATCTCCAACATTGAGCTGAACCGTGCGCCTATTTACGGGTTGTTTTTCTTCTCGTAGAAAGACAGAACATGAACATATTGTCATAAAAAAACACATTTCAGGTTAAATTCCAAACTCTAAAAGCTAAATTAAAGGGTCAGTTGCTGTGATGAGACTAAACAGGTCATTACAATCAAGCAATGTGTGCTACTTGACTGCCGTCTTCCTCTTCCATTCTTATTATATCCCATGTGGACGCTGTGACAGAGCGGATTTGCAACACTCCCTTGCTGTTTACTCAGCACAGTGGCGTGACAGGATGATACATATATGCTTTAAACCACAGGAAGGAAGCAAATCTTACCGTCATGTGTCCAAGGTCATGAATCTGACATTAACACAAATAATATAAACTGTGAAAAATGTCACATAATAATTAACATTCACCGATTTCAACTTGGAAACTACAAATTATTAGCCAAGCGGCTGATTGACAACCGGATGACCAATAACGACAATGCCAATCCCAGTGTGGGTTTGCACTGCACACTGACAATGCTTTTGTATTTAAATTGACAGACACAAAGGACTATTGTTCGCCTTTCGGCACACAAATCGTGTCAACCACAGTCCAAATCCCTGTGACTCCAATCCACAGAATACGATACTCTATAGCACATATGTCAATAAAGGGCCGAGATGCTGCAGGTTTTCTCGAACAGGTGATTTAATTGATGAGCTCCTTGTATTGAAGGAGCGCAGAATCCATGTTATGAGTTTATAAAAGTTGAATCTTTATAAACACAACGTTTCCGCTGATTGCGAGGCAAGGCAGTGATCTTAAAAACACAGGAGATTTGCTTCACAATAAAAAGAGGTAAAACCAACAGATTGAGGCGGCTTTAGAACAAAACAGATGAGATGAGATTATCTCTTGTTGATCCCCCGCCAAGTAAAAAGCAGATTTATTGATTCCTTGCACTCCCTGCCTCAGCTCAACAGTCAAACATCAACTAAGTTGCACACACGTTCATAACAAATACAGAGGCAGAACATCATAATTACTTATTAAAAATCAATCATAAGGATGATCAAATTTATGATTGTAAATGCTGATTATTGCTTTTTTTAATTATTTTTACATATTTCCAGACAATGTGACGTGAGAGCTTGACAGTGACCTAGTGACCATGCATGGCTTGGAACACATAAAGCCACGCATGCGTCATTCCCTCTTTCTAATCCACGATGCTGTCTTGCGTGGGAGAAGCGTGTGTCAGTGGTGGTGGTGGTGGTGGTGGGGTGGGGGGGGGGGGTCAACCGCATGAGAACTGACCACATGCAGGCTGGTCACATAGCTGGTGTTCACATTCGCTTAGTAATGTCTAGGTCTATCAGAGCAGTTTGGCCACCTTGGTTCATTTGACCTACTTAACCCCCCCTTCTCTCCTCTCTGTGGAGAAGTGGGGGACCGGGACCACCAAGCAGCAGGATCCAAATCACAAAAGTGACCTGGCATGCTCGCTAGAAGTGTACTTCACAATAGTACATTTAGTCTCCGTGTATTTGTCTTTATGGTAATCCAGGACTGAGTTGGCGTGGGTCCTGGTATAGTGAGGGTGGGAAGTCACAAACAAAGCTCCTGTCTAGTTTCTACCCAGCTGGTAGGCTAAACAGCACAATTATCTGAATTCAAAAGGCCACTGACCTACATCTCAACAGCTCTTTTGTTGTAGGGACTCATTGGTATCTGCTGATCACACACATTGACTTACAGTGAACGCACCACTGACGTGATTAGTAAGCAATGTAATGCAATGTGTCACATTAAAACATGGCATCATTCTCATATAGGTTCTCTCCCACTTCAGGGACGTCTGTTTTGCCATGTATGACTGTCACTCCCCACATTCCCCCACCTGAAAAAAGCAAATATACCACTGGTTTGCTACACACCTGTCCTCTCTCAAAGTTTTCCTTCTCCAGCTCCAGGCTGTTGGCCCCTCCGGTGCGTCGAATCACTTTGGGGATGGCGTTGGGTACTTGCTGCATGGAGCTTTTTACGCGATCCATCGTCTCAGCCTGACAAATAAGCCAAAGGAAAAAATGTCTGTTGGAAAAGTATAGTGTTAAAAAAACATAAAGGCTACATTAACTATGGCGGGGAGCTGCCCATGCTGTGTTGGACTCGCCGTCCTGTTCAGCCGACCATTTAGCCTCTGTAAATAACACCCCAGTCAATGACAGCAGCAGTCTCCAAAAGCCCTGTAATCAAGCCAAGCCGTGATATACTACTTCCGCTGTGGGTTTTTCAAAATAAAACTCGCCACCCATATTGCTGCGTTTACTGGATTACAGTCATCGGCTTCTACAGCGTAAAGCAAATACGTAACACGCATTGCGTAATATATACCACTTGTTGATAATCAAGAAAATAACACTGTTCTTTTTCGTGGTTGTAATTGCTATTTTTCATAATTTTATTTCGTACTTACAGCTGTTAAATCGGAAGTATTTTATGGACCCAATTTCAAACAACTTAACCCCCCCAAAAAAACAACACATGCTTATTTTATGATGCCTGCAGCGACGCCTCTCAAAACTCTTCGAGGGTAAAACCTCATGTTTTTAAGTTACAGCTGTACTCAAAGCCATGGCAGGAGTGTCCATTCAATAGGTTTGTAGGTATTCTTCTACAGCAAGCGAACAAAACAGCTCTTATAGACGGCAGTTTCAAGCGAACCACTGGGGCCGCCTCTTTGAAGTGAACGAGCCGTCGTTTTCCTTGACTTTCAAGGCGTACGTGATTGGCCAAAAACGGAACGGTTCCATGTTGAGCATAATAAACATTTGATATAATTCTATTTTTACATTAGAAACTCATATTACACTTACTTTAGTGAATAATCAATTCAAGCAACAAAAAAATCTGAGGAGCCAAACAAATCAGTTCTTTAAAAAAAGCTGAAATTCCCATCACCAGTGTGAGCAGTGCTAGCTGTGCTAGCTAGCCAACACTTGCCGACCACACAGGATAGTTTGACCGATTTGTCGATATTTAATGTACACGTGCTCTCCAAAAATCACTGCTCATTTGACTGACTCGAGTAGTTTATTCCAAACATCATGTTTACACTTGCACAATTCAACATGTCCAAAAAAGGAGTAGGACGCTTAGAAGTTTGTTCTGGAGTTGCAACTAATTAATTTCTTAGTCGATTAATCTGAATCTTGTTTTGATTAATCGAGTAATCAGTTAAGCCAAGGCTCTTCAACTTGCCTGTTGCGGCTCCCTTTGCCGCGATGTACTCGCAATGTCTCATATTTTAATCGCAAAATGCAACCATTTAGTTGCAGTCTGGAGCCCTGATGTGTGAACTCTATGCTGGGCTTTTCAAGTCAAAGTTGGCGACATTTTGTTTTCAGTTTACACAAATACAGGAACCACTCGAAAAGGCATATATAGTTTGGTGTTTATATTATTTCAGTGTTGTTAGTTGAAAAAGCTTACAACTTTTAAAAGTTTATATGCTATGTCGTGTTTTGCAGCTCCAGACTGTTTGTCATGACTGCAAGAGGAAGCGAAATGGCTCTTTTCATGGTAAAGGTTGCCGACCCCTGGGTTTGGCCCAAATCATTATGAGCCAAACACAGCTAGGGGTTGGGTCCAAATCAAAAAGGAGGCAAAATGTTGATCACTGTTCTCCAAAGTCGAAGCTGATGTGTGTTAATGTCTTATTTTGCCTCGAACACAAAGATAATAGGTCTATTTTCATGGATGACATAGGAAATTAAAAAATATTCACATTTGAGAGATAACAACAAGGACTAAATTAAGACTATATCAATGAGTAAAAATCTAATATAATGACTAAATAAATACAGAATATGCAAAATCAGTAAACAACATTGATATGCTTGTATATGCAACAAAGTAAAACCTATAGTACACTGTACTCTGTTTTTAGGACATTTTTAAGTTCTGATTTAAACCTTTAGTTTCTGAGGAGGACATGTTTCCACACCATGGCTCAAGACCACCCTCAGCTGGTCAAATAGTGGAATCAAAAATACAATCAGAGTCAAAACTGGCTATTTGCAACTTTACAAAAAGTAAGACAACAAAAATATATATATATTTGACATATATATATATTATATATTGTGCATTACAACAAATTGCACTCAGTCACAGTAACAGTGCTATACAGCCGCTATACCCGGGTGTGTCACATCGTATTCACTGAGCTAAGTTTTTCCACATATTGTGACAGCATTATTCCACAATAGAAGAAATATTTTTTTCTCCCCACACAACCCCTTAAAAACACCCTGAAAAAAAAAACATTTGGTGAAATGTTTGCAAATGTATTAACATTTTAAAAACAACAACCGTTACCACTGCTCATCCTTGAGATGTTTCTAAAAGCCCAGACTTGAATCCCATTTTCACATCTCTGCACAGATGCTGTCCATCCAACTTGATGGAGCTTGAGAGTTCTGCAAAAAGGAGTGGTTGAACATCCCCAAAGATCGGTGTGCCAAGTTTAAGGCCTGCAAATAAAACACTGCAGGGGTGTGACTGCTACCAAAAGTGCATTGACAAAATACTGACGCCGTGAATACATTTTTTTTTTACGTAAACGTGCAATGTCATGTCAATGTCATTGTGGAGTGATTTTTAGGGGGAAAAAAAATATTTACTTAAATAAGGCTGTCACAAAACATAATGTGAAAAAACTGAAGCGTAGTGCGTCACTTGCTATCAGTACTAACTTAGTTACAACTACCCCTGCAGTTACCTTGATTTTTTTTAAATACAAACTTTATTTACAGAGGTGTGTGAGTATCCTTTGTTCATTCATTAATTCATTTTCTACCGCTTTTTCCTCACGAGGGTCGCGGGGGTGCTGGAGCCTATCCCAGTTGTCTTCGGGCAAGAGGCGGTGTACACCCTGGACTGGTGGCCAGCCAATCACAGGGCACATATACGTAGACAAACAACCATTCACACTCACATTCATACCTATGGACAATTTGGAGTCGCCAATTAACCTAGCATGTTTTTGTGGAACGTGGGAGGAAACCGGAGTACCCGGAGAAAACCCACGCATGCACGGGGAGAACATGCAAACTCCACACAGAGATGGCCGAGGGTGTAATTGAACCCTGGTATCCAAGCTGTGAGGTCTGCACGCTAACCACTCGACCACCGTGCAGCCTAGTATTCTTTGTTGAAGTGTTTTATTTTTTTTACATACATTTGATTTAGTGCATATTGTGCATTAAAGATGCCAAAACCAATCCAGCGTACACATGCTAGGCCACCTGAACCATCAATATCATATTTGTGTTATAGGCGAAAAATAATATTAGTGTAATATCTAATCATATACAGTGAAGAAAATAAGTATTTGAACACCCTGCTATTTTGCTATTTCTCCCACTTAGAAATCATGGAGGGGTCTGAAATTTTCATCGTAGGTGCATGTCCACTGTGAGAGAGATAAACTAAAAAGAAAAATCCAGAAATCACAATGCATGATTTTTTAACAATTTATTTGTGTGATACAGCTGCAAATAAGTATTTGAACACCTGTGTATCATCTAGAATTCTGACCCTGAAAGACCTGTTAGTCTGCCCATTAGAAGTCCACCTGCACTCCATGTATCATCCTGAATCAGATGCACCTGTTTGAGGTCGTTAGCTGCATAAAGACACCTGTCCACCCCATACAATCAGTAAGACTTTAACTTGTAACATGGCGAAGACCAAAGAGCTGTCCAAAGACACCAGAGACAAAATTGTACACCTCCACAAGGCTGGAAAGGGCTACGGAGCAATTACCAAGCAGCTTGGTGAAAAAAGGTCCACTGTTGGAGCTATCATTAGAAAATGGAAGAAGCTAAACATGACGGTCAATCTCAATCGGAGTGGAGCCCCATGCAAGATATCACCTCGTGGGGTCTCAATGATTCTAAGAAAGGTGAGGAATCAGCCCAGAACTACACGACAGGACTTGGTCAATGACCTGAAAAGAGCTGGGACCACCGTTTCCAAGGTTACTGTAGGTAATACACTAAGACGTCATGATGTGAAATCATGCATGGCACGAAAGGTTCCCCTGCTTAAACCAGCACATGTCAAGGCCCGTCTTAAGTTTGCATATGACCATTTGGATGATACAGAGGAGTCATGGGAGAAAGTTTTATGGTCAGATGAGACCAAAATAGAACTTTTTGGTCATAATTCCAATAAGCGTGTTTGGAGGAAGAAGAATGAAGAGTACAATCCGAAGAACACCATCCCTACTGTGAAGCATGGGGGTGGTAGCATCATGCTTTGGGGGTGTTTTTCTGCACATGGGACAGGACGAGTGCACTGCATTAAAGAGAGGATGACTGGGGCCGTGTATTGTGAGATTTTGGGGAACAACCTCCTTCCCTCTGTCAGAGCATTGAAGATGGGTCGTGGCTGGGTCTTCCAACACGACAACGACCCGAAGCACACAGCCAGGAAAACCAAGGAGTGGCTCCGTAAGAAGCATATCAAGGTTCTAGCATGGCCCAGCCAGTCTCCAGACCTGAACCCAATCGAAAATCTTTGGAGGGAGCTCAAACTCCGTGTTTCTCAGCGACAGCCCAGAAACCTGACTGATCTAGAGAAGATCTGTGTGGAGGAGTGGGCCAAGATCCCTCCTGCAGTGTGTGCAAACCTGGTGAAAAACTACAGGAAACGTTTGACCTCTGTAATAGCAAACAAAGGCTACTGTACCAAATATTAACATTCATTTTCTCAGGTGTTCAAATACTTATTTGCAGCTGTATCACACAAATAAATTGTTAAAAAATCATGCATTGTGATTTCTGGATTTTTCTTTTTAGTTTATCTCTCTCACAGTGGACATGCACCTACGATGAAAATTTCAGACCCCTCCATGATTTCTAAGTGGGAGAAATAGCAAAATAGCAGGGTGTTCAAATACTTATTTTCTTCACTGTATCCTTCATTGATAATGAATAAATCAAATGCTTTCAATCTACTGTGGTTCAATTAAAAACAGCAGCTCCACACTTTGGATACCACTTCCATTAAGTTGCAGTTTCATAGAAAATGTAAGATAGGATGGCACCTACCATTTTATCGGTGTCTCCTATAAGTCCTTTGTGGTCAGTTGGTTTGTTGTCTCCAGTAACTTATTTTAACAGCTACAGTTAAAAAAATGGCCTAAATGGCCTAAAATTAGTGATCAAAACATACAGAATTAAAAAATCTATCAACGTCGTTTTTACACTTTCATCTCTTTGGACACTCCGAATTAAAAACACACAATACCAATGTGTCCATGTCCACGTATTACGCTAAATGAGGGCTGGTATGTGTATTTTAACTCGAAAAAAGCAAAAAAATAATTTACTAGAATGACATTATAGCTAGCTTGCTGCAGTAACAGTACTTAACACATGCGGTGGAATTTGGAGGCGTGTATGAATGTACAGATTACAGTGAGGGAAATCTCGCGAGATCTCCACGGTATCGCATAAGCGGGGGCTAGATCTTAAGTTTTCCTCATGCATCATTAGATGATTCATAACAGCGTCAAGATGTCGGGACGATCAGGCCGCGCTGAGACCAGGAGCCGCGCTAAAGACGACATTAAAAAGGTTCTGGCCGCCATCGAGAAAGTGCGCAAATGGTATGTTGCCTGTCTTGTTAACAATATGGAGGCAATGTTTTAGCTGGCCATTGGTTGTTAGCTGCTACGTCGTTCAACTAACTTCAGTCGGAAAAGTTCGATGATTGACGCGGCATGTAAGCCAATCAAGTGTCCCGGTTTGCCAAAAGAAGGCGGGACTATTGGATTTTTTCCGCCAGCATCTGTCAATATGGCTGCAGCTCTGCACTACTTATTCCGAAGATCCAGTGGACGACTTAATGTGACAGTAATAACCACAATTCGTTATCCACGACAGTGTTATGTCCACGCTACAGATAAGGAGATAAGGAGAAAACACTGGCATGTACTCTAAGACGTGGATCAAATCCACCGATTAGAGGAGATGATTGTTAGCTTTTGTCTAAATATAGCTAAACTACTTTAATCCTCAGGGAGAAGAAATGGGTGACTGTTGGAGACACGTCCTTGCGTATATTCAAGTGGGTCCCAGTGACAGAAACGAAGCAGGTGCTGGTTGCAGTTAGGAAACTCCCTGATGTACAGTATATGATATGTGTGTGACTCATATCAGTGCATTTCATATCAGATCTATCGTACCAAATCTACCGGTGGAGGTGTCAGAGGACTAAAGGATGTGGTTCTTGAAAACACCAACTCTTTGCCAGATTTTGCTGGTGAGTCTCCAAGTGGACAATGCATATTTTTATAGCAAAAATACCGGAAATCTAGCATCCTTTGTATTCATGTGCTGTACTGTAATTTACTATACTACAGTATGAGAAAGCAGAAACTACAATATGACCACACGGGTGTAGTATGCTCAATATGACTCTGATATTGTTTTCATCAGATGAAAATAGCAACCAGAGCTTTCTGTCCGATGTCTACCATACCAAGATGGACAACAACAGCAGCAGCACCTCCAGCTCGCAGCAAGTCAGCCCTCCACATACCTCAAACCTCCGCGCTGAAGACTCTCAACCACCAATGCTAGGCCAGGAGACTGTGGACGGTAAGTTGATGGCTTTCTCACGTTAGCTCTTTCGGTCTATAAAAGCAGGGTCGCCCTTGGCCAAAACGAGGCCTGAAGCAGAATTGTATTTGTTTTTAATTATTTTAAAAGGCAGCAGCTGTACCATGACACCTCCAGGCACAGGTGAGCGGGTGAATTGTGCCATTTTATTAGATTGGGGTGACTCGTGCCCTAGCCCTGATGGCAGTGATGGGCATTTATTGCCCCCTTGTGCCCTGTTGATTGTGGAGCCCTATACACAGAGTTTGTTCTGCATGTAGGAATGGGCGGCCCTATATACAGTATATGATTTGGTGTTTGACTTATGACTTATTTTTACATTTCTTCATCACCAATTATTACGTTTATGAAATTAATGACACCTCATGAATCCAGAACCAGACCACTCTGGACAAGATGGAGCAGATGAGCCTCCTACTCTGATTAAGGAAGACCTTCTATTATCAGGCACTGCAAGACGGAGCACCCCAGACACACAGGTTTGACATCAAACAGTATTTTTCTTCATTATATTATGTTCGCCAGTGTAGCAAATCCACCATTTGATATGTTTTTTTTTTTGCTACAGGAAGAATCGGATGAATCAGGAGCACCTCCTTTGAAGAAGATTTGCAGTGGAGAAAGTACAGTTTTAAGATAGCTTTATGCAGAAGCATAGAAAACCTATCCATGGCTATTTTCACAGAAGTGGTCAATACCATTAAGGCTCTGATGTTCTCTTGATATACATTCAACTGGCAGTTCATTTGGAAGGTCTGTACAATCTGATCTTGGCTTCTAACAGGTCTACAGGCATTTTTTTTTCTTTGAATTTTAGATGTGAACTATTGAGAGTGCTGGTCATTTTAAAAATGTTTTTCTGTGGATGAGAAATTATTTGTAGACTATATTTTGTTGCGTGATTTGCAGATCCAATCCACACATTTCCGAAATACAGGCAATTGAGGAAAGGGGTCATGCAACAGAGGGTCCAGTGCCTTGCTTGAGAGTGTGTCAGCTGTGCTCAAGGAAGTGGAACGATATCTCCAACAAATACTCCCAATGACTATTCATTTTTGAATCTCAAATATCATTGACCACATAATAAAAATGAAGATAAATTTATTAAGGTCCTCTTAAATCAGGGGTGTCCATAGTCCGACCTGGGGACAATTGGCAGCCTGCATGTTCTCGATATATTCTTTGTCGCCTATAACACAAAGCTAATATGTAGATTATTTTAGCATTGTAAGGCACAAACATGTAAAAGTGGCTTCAGGCGTCCTTCATTTTTTCCATCAGTGGAAATTGTTTTTGACAACCCGGCCTTAAACCACCATTCTAGTAGTTTTTCAGAAAAACTGAACATTTTCAAATTGGTATTGGTATCTCACTAATTAATTAATTTACTTACGCCCATAATGCAAATTCCAAATTTGAGCCTGGGTGACTTTATGGCTGGCTTTGGCCATATATACAACTCAATTTCATTAAAATTATGTCTTCACAGTATAATAAACTAACATCCTTGGTATACACTGTTGGATGTGTTACAATAGTGTCATTATTGTAAAGAGACAATTATGTGTAGTTTATTAAGCTCTATTATGGAATGAAAATATTAGCAAACCCTCTTCATGCAGTGCGGGTTTACATTACAAACTAATACCACAGAAGTAACACTTGATATATTTGTTGGGACCACCTACTGGTGGTGCATGCTACTTGGACACAAAAGTGAAAGTTTTTCGGGTCTTTCACCTTCACACACCCTGGCCTGGGTGATCAGTCCCCAGCTGGTGTCTGGGTGCCCGCTGCATCAAGACCCTCTCTGTGACCTTTAAGATGTTCCTGATGGTTCTGTGGGATTTCACTCCAAGGAGCGAAAGGGCCACCATAACTTGTGTTGCTTGGAGTTTCCGGGTCCTGCGGGGAGACTCCGTACCCAAGTCCTGTGTCTTACTGGATCCTGCACTACACTGGCTGTGTGTCCTAGCGTTGCTTCGCTTGTTCCATCCTGAGGCAGACAATCCTTGTCTGGTGGATCTTCAGGCCTTTCAGGTTTATGTAGACATAGACTATGTATTCTGTTGTTTGTTTGCTTGTGTTTTTGCCTGTAGTTATATCTGCTCAACATGCTAAACCTTAGCTTTGTTGTCTTTTTAATTAAACTGATGGATACATTTACATACAAGTCATGGACAGTGTACTTAGTATTAACATATTGTTTAAAAAAAAAAAAACAGTGTTATGCAGTTGAATGCCACCTGTGCATTTCTTCCGATCATGTGTTTTGTCACTTTTTGGACTCCACAGTAGCTTTTTACAAGTGCACCTTGATTATTTCAGATATTAATTTTATGCCCAACTGAGAGTTAAGGACATACAATATTAATACGAATTGTTCAATTAAAAAATGTAATCTTGTTTATAACAGACGCTTTGTAAGCCATTCCAAACACGTTCACGGATGCTTTAATTTAAATTTGTTCTTAATTATTATACCTTCAGGCAATTACTCTTCATTAATTATCAATGCGTGGCTTTGTCCTATTGTTCAATGTGACGACACAATGGGATTAGAATATACAGTTTGTTCTTGTTTTTAACAACCAAATGAGCAATGAGAGTAAATGTGATTTATATGTTTTTGTGTGTTTTGCTGAAAATATGATAATATTCATTAATGTGCGTTAACGTATAACCTGTGTTTTATATTGTGGTGGGCAAAGCTCTATTATATTAGGTTGTCCTTGACGGATAATGGACATTCGATGGTAGCCAATTGGATGTCACTTTACGCCAGTTTGACGAGTGCGCTCATGAAGAGAGCCAATGGCTGTCAAGGGAGGGCGGGGCCCGGTTGCGACGCCGCTTGCTGCCGGGGAAACGGGAGAGTTGAGGGTGTGCGAAATTGTGCCGGTGTGCGAAAAACTCCCGCCATTTCGACAAAGAATTAACATCTTCGGGACATTGATTTACAAAAAAAAAAAAAACAAAATTGTTTTTTTTTATTAAACGAAGAATGAGCATTCGAAAACTCCAACAACGACCATCAAACTCCGCTGGAGAAGTGAATACCGAGTGAATTGTTCTTCGCGCCAGACATCCTGCTGGACTGTGGCTGTTGCCGCGAATTTAACTTGCGTTTTGCGTGCATCCTCTTCAAAGGACCTAGAAGCTGGCAAAATAGTTTGGAATACGACCAACAACCTCTTTTTTTTGTCCGGGACACTACTTGGAGAACAATATGACGTCGCTGCTAAAGCAGAGAAGAGACATTGGATGACTCAGAAAGAAGTGCAGTGTTTTTGTTTTGCAACGACATAGCAAACCGGGCTATTAGCAAGCCCCTAGCTGCTACACGCTTAGCTCCAGGCCTACCGGTGGTTACGGGCGTTTGGATACACGCGAGAGTCATTTAATTTAACAACAGTCTATTAGTGCTTTGCCGTGGGTATTTCATTAAACAGTCGATATCGCGACCGTTTGTGGATTTTACAATGGCGCCGCTTTTGGGCCGGAGACCTTATCCATTAGCTAAACCGTTAGCCGAGCCGCCAGGCCCGGGAGAAGAGGTCTACATCATCGAGCACACCAAAGAGGCCTTCAGGAACAAAGAGTATCCTCCACTGTAATGTTGTTTACCTTGTCTTGACGCGGACCCACGCATGTGTGATCATTTATCTGTGGCTAAACCAATACTTAACTCACGTACATACCCGTGTTACCGTGTTAAATGTTAATGTGTTGTAATGTCAATTTATACACCTTTGGCGTTACCCTCGTGCAAAGCTACCACTAGCTTGCTAGCTTATATTTACATCGTTTTTAAAAAACGTCTTTTCCCTCAACTGGTTTATTTTGGTCGTATCTATTATGTTAAGTCATTTTTGGGATATGTTCCAGAAAATCGTCCTTCCACTTTTATAGCCTATGCGAATCGACTGTCAACCATTGTCCTTAGCAGAGTAATGCTACTACAATGCTAATGTTTGGTGTCTCTTTTACGTACAGTCGAATACACTACGACGTACGGTCAGTGTCTTCTTTATCGGTTGAATGTTGCCGACTGACGTTGTCTCTGAAAGCGGTATTTAATTCATTAAGTGTCTTCCGACGCTAGCTGTTGTGCTCCACAATTGTCAACACCCACGTAGTTGGCTAGGCTACGCGCAAGCCTTCACCACCACTTTAATCTGTTTCTTATTGAACCCTACGTTGCGGTTGTATAATACAATTTTAAGTATTTATAATAAGCTACGCCCATTGGTTTCTTGTGTATAAATATCAACATCAGGTTTTTACATTGATTAAGTGTGTCTTGGTTTAAATGTGTCTTTGTATATAAAATATACCTTGACAAAATGTCCCCAGAGAGTATGAGGCCCGCTTGAACAGGTATGAGGAGCGCATCTGGACATGCAAGAGCACCGGAAGCATTCAGCTTACACATAAAGAAGCATGGGAGGAAGAACAAGAAGTCACAGAACTGTAAGTATTAATTCCTAAATGTGTCATTGTTTGCATTACAGTTTACAGTGGTTATCTTCTTAGCGATTGTGTTGTGTATAACCTGTACACATGGTTTAATGTGTTTTGGATATGCACACAAAGTGCATTGCATAAGTACAGTTGCATATTTCAACATGTCTGAAAAGGAGTAGGAAGAAAGAGCGCTTATTTAATCATACCCTTCTCTGTGGCATAGTAGTTTGAACCAGAACTGTTTGAGCGCAAGAGCCGATAATAGAAAAAGTGTGCATGATTCAGATCTATTGTGACCCTATAGTCATCATGTCAAGCTAATTGTTAATGTAACTGTGGAATAGATATCGTGACAGTAGCTCGGAAGTGTCAAGCCCAAACCATAGTCGTGGTGAAGGTCATGAAGCGTTCTACTGGGCTATGATTGGATAAAGGTGGTGCTCCGCCTTCTTGCTATTTCAAGGCTGTGCATGTGATAGCGTCATCCTACTTCTTCAATGGTTCTGTAAAGGCTCCCCAACTAGAACCAGGCTCACATATGAAAACCGACTGAGAGATGTAAACTCTTTCCAGACTGCGTACTGTATTTAAAAGAAAACTATTACTATCTGCTACCATGTTTCAACTACGGTATACTTGGGAAGTATCTTTGCACTGGTACAACGGTTTCAGTATTGCAAATGTCAGTTGTACAATTTGTGTAATGTCCAACTTACTTAAAGCAGTGTAAAGTGAAAGTGCTATAGCCGCCAGTCGCTAATAAGCACCGCACACAACATCAGAATTATTCTGTGCTGCTAAGCTCAGTGATCTTGGGTGATTATGACAATGCCAGACTGTAATCCCTTTGCTGTATTACTAATGTACAACTAATTTAGCATCAAACTTATTTGGAAGTTGTTTATTACTTGATTGTAAATTAAAACAGTCCAAAATCCAACAAGTTCAAGTTCAGTAACTATTGTATGGTAGGAAATACTCCCAATAAATCCTCCTAAATGACAGAAACTACATCAGTTGTTCTGCAGGGTTCATGAAAAACAATTTACTGTCATATTGCAAAGATCTAAGATGCTAATCATCTGCCTGAATAAACATCCTGCACGAAGAATGTAAATGTGCATGCATGCTAGATATTGAAGATATTGGTTTGTCTTTTGTACAAAAATAACCATTTTATCTGTGCAGGCTTCAGGAGGAGTATCCCCACTGGTTTGAGAAGCCCATCTTGGAGATGGTTCACCACAACACAGTATCTTTAGATAAACTGGTTGAGATGGCCTGGGTGGAAATCCTCACAAAGTATGCTGTTGGCGAAGAGTGTGACTTCATGGTCAGTTTGATCTTTTTTAGATTACCTGTAGTTGTTTTTGGTTTCTCTCATAACAATGCTCTTAATTGAGAATTAATTAGAACTGTTTTCATATTTTAATAAACTAAGTTAATCAGCTTGTTCTGTAAGGCCACAGTGTCATCAGGATGTATTTTCTTTTTTCAATTATCTCTTATTGAAGTTTTACAAATGATGTTGAAAAAAATGCTTTTCTTAATACCAGTTCTCCGAAAGGAATGTCCATTATGCACATACAAACCAAATTCCTTTAAGAACTTGTCAGGATGTATTTTCAATCAAAATCACAGCTACTAAAATGCTATTGTCTTGGCACTTGCTCACTTTTTTTTTTTTTAATCAGGTGGGCCAAGGTAAAAGTTTACGAGTAAAGGTGATGAAGACTCATCCCCTCGAACAACCTGAAGGTGAACCTGGGGAGAAGAAACTTGAAGGTGCCTGTGACTCACCATCCAGTGACAAAGAGAACGCCAGTCAAGAGAACCAGAGGAAGGAACCTCCCAGCAGAGAGGAGGAGAACAGGAGAGAGAATCTCAGTGAGTTTGAGCATTAATTTCAAATCCCGGGTGTGTGGTACTCAAGATTATATTTGTTTTTACTGGAAAGATGAAAAATTAAGTGGCAACAAGCGTATATTTGAACTACTGGCATGGTGTTCACATATGAATAATACATTTAATATTTATACTTGACACTGTTGTTTTTTTTCCAGGTGATAGAGCACGACGTTCACCAAGAAAGCTTTCCACTGCCACAAAGGAAGAAAAGAAGAGGTGGGTGATACCCAAATTCCTTCCTCATAAGTATGACGTGAAGCTGCTCAATGAGGACAAGGTTGGTATATTTTTCTTGTTTGCAAATACATAGAATTGTTCGTTTCAAACTCCCGTCATCAGCACTAAATTGTTGTAGTTTGACATTTAAGGGAATTGATTCTACTCTGTCTGACCAATGCCGCAGGTGATTAGCGACGTGCCAGCAGACAGTCTTTACAGAACCGAGCGTCCTCCAACCAAAGAGATCATCCGCTACTTTATCAGACACTACGCTCAGAGGCTGGGCATGGGAGAGAGTGCGCCCTGGGTTGTTGAAGATGAATTGGTGAAAAAGTTTAATCTCCCCAGTAAATTTAGCGACTTTCTTCTTGACCCACACAAGGTACTGCGCTGATAAATTTCATACCTAATATTCTTGTATCGGCTTATGTTTTTTTTTTGTTGTTGTTAAAGTTTTTAGCTGAGAATCCTTCTGTAAAACGCAAGAGCTTAACGTCTCCGGAGGGTAAACCTAGGAAGCGGCAGAAGACCCTTTGCACATCGGGGGAGGACTCAGGAAATGATAAAGGAGAGAAGAAAAGGACGAGCAAGAAAGATGCTCAGGGGACGCCACTTAGTCCCACCATCTGGGGCCATGTGCAGGTAGGCTACATGGTTTGTTGTGGGGTTTCACACTTCACACAATATTTGCTTTAATTGCCTCTTTTTTTTCCCCGTGACAGAAAATAAAAATGAATGGTTCACCATTAAAAGTCAAAAACTCTGGAACATCTAAGAAAGGAGAAGGTAAAAAATCTGGCGACAAGAAGGATGGAAAGAAAACTGGGAACAGCGGTGATAAGAATGTTTTTAAAGGTTCTAGAAAAGACGCTAAAGCTGGCGCTAAGACATCGAAGATGAAGCAGATGACCCTGCTGCACCTAGCTAAGAGTCCTGCTGCCGGCAGCCCCAGAAAACGGGCCCGCAGCAGCAGCACCGGCACTGCTAAATTGGGGAAACCATTACATCCAATGGCTCTCCATCTTATTCGCTACTACAAGGAGAACAAGGGCAAAGAAGACAAAAAGAACGTTCTGTCCGCTCTCTTCACTAAAGCTGCAAAGGCCTTGTCCCAAGACGACCGGGGTAGGCTACCCGATGAGCTGCAAGAGCTGGTGCAGAAACGCTGGGAGAAACTGGAGCAAAAGAAACGCTGGGCAGCTATGAGCGAAGAGGAAAGACAAGAAGAGATGAAGAAGAAACGAGAGGATCTCAAAGAGAAACTACGAGAAAAGGCTAAGGAGAGGCGCGAAAAAGAGATGCTTGTCCGTCTTGAACAATCCCGACGATATGAGGACCAGGAGATCCTCGGTGGCAAGACCCTGCCGACATTTAAGCTTGTCGACATGCCCGAGGGGCTCCCGAACACTCTCTTTGGAGATGTTGCGATGGTTGTGGAATTCCTTCACTGTTATTCTGGCCTACTGATGCCAGATGACAATTACCCCATCACATCTGTGGCCTTGATGGAATCGCTGGCTGGAGAACGAGCTGGCTTCCACTACCTAAACCGTGTTCTGGTGGTACTGCTTCAGACGTTGCTGCAGGATGAGCTGGCTGAAGGCTACAGTGAGCTCGACATCCCGTTATCTGAGATCCCCCTTACACTGCACTCTGTGTCAGAGCTGGCGAGGCTGTGTCTGCGCCCTTATGATGCTCAAGGCGAGGAGAGTAACCAGGGATCCATGGACCTGGCCTTAAGCGGCTTCGACGATGTGGTGACCAGCGAGTTCCTGGAGAAGCTCGAAACCGTAGAGGTGTTTGAGCTCAGCCCAGAAGAGAAGGTCAGCCTGCTTGTGGCGCTGTGCCACCGCATCCTCATGACCTACTCGGTGGAAGACCATGTCGACGCCATGCAGCAGCGGACCGCTGAGCTGTGGAAGGAGCGTTTGGCAATGCTGAAAGAGGTGAACCGCAAGATGGCTGAGAAGAAGAAGCAAAAAGAGACCGAGGGAAAGGGTAAGTGCAGTTGCAATCAAAGAAGTGAAACATGACCTGGACAAACAAATATTTTTTTGGTTTTAAAATAATGCCTATTTTATTTTGTACATGACCTCAGATGATAAGAAGAAAAAGGATGATCCAAAGAAGGAGATCAAGAAAGAAGTAAAGATAGAGCTGGTAGACTTGATCAGCTCAGTGAAGAGCAGACAGCTGATGAGCATACAGGCCAAGAAGGAAAGGGAGGAAATGGACAAACAGAATAAAGGTGAACCTTACTTTACCTCAGCTTACCCTGCTACTTATTTTTCAGATGATGGTCAAACAGGCCGTCATGATTTGGCTCGGCACCAAATTTGTTCCTGTATTTTTTTTATCGCTAAGAACGCATGGAGGAGGCGGCTGAAGAAGAGCGACTGCGTCGACAGAGAGCTACAGCGGAAAAGACTTTTAAGGAGGGCATAACCAAGGCCAGGCTTGTTCTCCGCCGAACCCCACTCGGAACAGACAGAAATCATAACAGGTAACCCCTCTAAAATATATATATATATATTTACAACAATTATTACCGTAAATTCCGGACTATAAGCCACTACTTTTTTCCCAAACTTTCAACCCTGCGGCTTATTCAGTGATGCGGCCAATTTATGTCATTTTTCTAATGGCCGCCAGGGGCTCACTAGTAGAAAAGGTAAGATTAAGACCGGTGGAATATACATGCGTCGAGGAAGACTGCAACTTCTTGTCTTGTGCATAAATTAAATTAGCGTGAACATACCCTCATCATGGAAAATTGCAAAAAGAAAGGCATGTGACGCAGCTTTCAAGCTAAAAGCAATCGAGCTGTCCGATAAAGAAGGAAACAGAGCTGCTGCACGTAAACTTGGCATAAACGAATCGATGGTGAGACGCTGGAAACGACACTGAGGACGATGACTTTGATGGCTTCAGTTCAAAGGAGGAAAAAATGAAGACGGCTTACCGTGATTTTTACCAGTATGTTCTTTTTTACCAGACCTGTTATACTGTGTTGCTAGCGTTTTACTGCCGCGTCACAGGCACCATTTGTGAAGAAAGTTATATTATTATTATTGTTAAGTTATATTATTAAAACTTTGAAAACTCTCTGTGTACCATCTTTCTTTGTAAATATGTTCACATGTTTTAATGTGGGCACATGCGGCTTGTGTATGTACAAAATCGGTTTTCCTCTAAAAAAATGTAGTGGGTGAGGTTTATAATCAGGTGCGCTCTATAGTCCGGAAATTACGGTAGTCAATTGCCTTTAACAAAGGTGAAGGAATTAGAAAATATTGAATGTAACGTGTTTGGTGTTTTTTTTTATCCAGATACTGGCTTTTCTCCGATGTTGTTCCTGGGCTGTACATCGAGAAAGGCTGGGTGCACGAAAACATAGACTACAACTTCACTCCTCCAACAGAGGAAAAAACAGCCGATCCTCAGTTGGATGACGATGACGATGGTGAGGCTACGACATACCACCCGTTCAAAATGCATTTTATGAGTAGGGTAATGTGATTTATAGTAGTATATTTATGCTCATTTGCAGCCAAATGTGATTTTGTATCGGTATTATACAATTAAAGATTGCTTTCTTTGCAGGCACTGATGCGGATGACGGAAGTATCAACGGTGCCAATAATTATGGGGCACAGCAGGTGGCACCAACAGACATTTGTATGGAAAATACGATTCCGAAGCAAGGACAGAATCTCTGGTTAGTGCTAGCCGTTCATCTTTGTTTTGAATATTTATATGCTTTTCTTTAATATCTGGTTTCTAATGTCCTAATCCTGCCAACAGGTTTATCTGTGACAGCCCATCGGAATTGGAAGAACTGGTGGAAAGTCTTCACCCTCAGGGAGTGAGAGAGAGTGAGCTGAAAGCAAAGATAGAAAGCAGGTGAAGGGATGCATGCTCAAGAGAGAAATATTTATTGAAATATATATATATATATATATGAAATGTCGCTCCAAATCCTGTTTTTCATCTCCCTGGGCCGACTGTCCAGGGAGAATCCATGTCAGAAGTAGTATAAATATAAAATAAAATGTCAGAAAATTTTACCATAAATTTTACCTTTTTTTTTTTAAAATAAAAAAAAAATAATTAACACATTTATTTCTTTTTTTTTTTACAAAGCAGCAGCAATTAAAGTAAATAGGATGCTGATCACTTGTCCTTGTACAGGTACCAGGACATCATGCACTCTATTAATTTGACTCACAAGGACAAACCGGGTCTTCGGGTCTCCGAGAGCGACACTGAGCTGCTGAAATATCTACGCAGCGATATTCAGGAGATCGCCTCACGCCTCCTCAAGGGAGGCTTGGGCTACTTTGAAGACGATGCGGACATTGAGGATCAGGTGAGCAGGTTTTCCATTGGTTGTCAGTGTTCTCATTTATACAAAGCTTTATTTCATCAATGATGATGAAATAGTTTTTTTCTTGTAAGCAAAATATCAAATTATGGAAATTGTCTATAAAAATTCCTGATTGTGCTTGGCATCCTCTGTACACAGCTGGAGAATATGGACAACCTGAAAGAATTAGGAGAGAGTATCATCACTATTCAGGCATGTGTGATCAAGAAATTCCTGCAAGGATTCATGGCCCCCAAGCAGAAAATGAAGAAAAAGCAAGTGGCGGAAGACAACAATAAAGCCGAAGAGGTGGATGAGGAAAAGAAATTGGCAGAAGAGGCCAAGGTATGTGTGAAAATGTGCCCATACATATTTCTGCTCCCTCAACTTGAAATGCCTTCCATTATTGTAATATTGTCACCATTATTCGCTTAAAATGCATTGCGTTAGGTTGCAACAGCGTTAGAGAAGTGGAAGACGGCCATTGGAGAGGCCCAGACCTTTTCCCGCATGCATGTGCTGCTGGGAATGTTGGATGCCTGCATAAAGTGGGACATGTCTGCAGAGAACGCCCGATGCAAAGTCTGTCGCAGAAAAGGTAACAACTCTTGTCAAGATCTTTTGGAACTTGAACCCCGGTAGTTAGTGAGGGGAGGTATGATCTATGAACTGATCAAAGCCGAGTGGAGATGCGGAGGAATGAATTAAAGAGAAAACAATCTTGAATCTTTTAGGCGATGACGAGAAACTTATCCTCTGCGACGAATGTAACAAGGCCTTCCACCTGTTCTGCCTGAGACCCGTGCTGCACCGTATTCCTGAAGGCGAGTGGTTATGCCCGGCGTGCCAACCTACGTTGGCCAGACGTGGCACACGCTCGAGGTAAGTTCCTATCAAAGCAGCCTTGTTTCATGCTGTGCCGTGGATTATTTTGCCGCTTAGTTAAAACTACTGTGAATAGCTCAATGCTAGTAAAGTTATGCTCTTCAGGGACTACAAGGAGGATAGTGATGAAGATGAGGAGGACGAGGAGGACTCTGAGGAGGAGGACTCTGATGAAGAGGACTCTGACGAGGAAGAGTCTGAGTACAAGTCCATGGGCCATAGCTGTGAGTATCATTGTCATTTATAATCAACTACGGGCAGCAATAAAGTAATTTCCGTCAAGTAGTATTCCTTATTTATAAATCAAATATTTTGTTAAAGTATAGAAGACTTGTTTGCTTACTCCACATAGTTTTTAATATTGTTAAAGCCTTTTAGACATAGAATAACCCGCATATAGTCACATTTACACCCAAGCCAACCAATATATGTAATGTAATGTAATCAGGGAAAAAAAGACTCATAAATAAGACTCATATGCTTTTTGTCTTTCAATAAGCGTTCTTCCGGACATGTGGACAGGAAGTGACATCGGGAATTCAGAATTGAGTTTTAGCTAGAGTACGGCCACAACATTACCGTGATGATGATTTTTATTTTTGTTATTGTGCCTGTTATAGCATAATTAAAACTTTTTTAAAAAAATTGATACCCAGTGGCCAGTGTAGACAACAGTTCATTAACTGTATTTGTAGTTTAGTCATTTCCATGCTTGGAAATGCTTAATTTAGGCCAGGATTACGTAAAATGTTCTTTAATATGCATATTTTTGACTAGTAGTGGGTCGTACTCAACCACAAAGTAGCAGTCATTTTATAATTTTTTTTGAAAAACTATCCTTTAAGTGATTTTTTTTTAGGAACAGCATGTCAGGTATAGTATTTTTTGCCAATGTTTTTCCTGATTTTTATCCTTTATTTATAGTTCAAGTTCAAAAACACTTTATTTATCCCAGAGGGGCAATTTAAAGGACACAGAGAGCAGCATATGGAATAAAAATGTAAGAAGCAGACAAGGACAAGTAAAAGAGCAGACACTACTGAACACACACATACCTAAAAGAATAAATAGTAATTAAATATTTTTTTTTAAAGTATAATAGATGGAGGTTCTGCGAAATCTGCATAGGGAGGGATCCAAGTTCAGAAGCTGGACTGCTGTAGAGACAAAGGTAGTTCTCCTTTGTGTTCTACATCGTGGGCATCTTAGTCTCCGACCTGATGTAGCGCGTGGGAGGGGTCCTGTAGGATCCTAATGTGCAGTCCGGGTTATTTACTGATCGCAGTGTAGAGAAAGAGCTTTTACAGGATGGCCAATGATTTTGCAACAAACTCTTGAAATACTGAATAAGCGAGTCCGGTTCTGTATATGCAGTGAATAAAACCATGAAATGAATGAATTATACTTTATTTCTCAATAGTGAGGCCCAGGAAGAAAAGTAAACAGTCTTCAAAAAGTTCCAAAAGTAAATCCAAAAAGAAGTCCTCGTCCACAAGTCAGAGTCGCAAGCAGAGGACTGGCCCCAGCAGCCCTGCGGACATCGATGAACTGGTAAGAAACCGATGCCTTCATTTGTTGTTCTCTAGTGTGTGATGTGTTCTAAATGTTGTATGTGTTTCTTTACTGGAGGTGCGTCAGACTTCCCAGTCAGGAGTACGCAGACATGTAATGGAGATGGAGAAGTGTGAGGAAATCCTCAAGAAACTCACAAAGTTCCGTTACAGTTGGCCCTTCAGGTGAGTGGACATTTTTAAATAAGGGGATCTTTTAATTTATTTGCCTCTACATAACATTGCCTTATTAATAATACACATTAGATCAGGGGTCTCAAACTCTATTTACTTGGGGGCCACTGGAGCTCGGGTCTGGGTGAGACTGGATCACATCAGGTTTTCCCCCAAAAAAAAGCGCATTTATTAAAAACAAAAAAATAAAAAAAACTTGGCTTTGGTTCCAGTTTTCTACAAGAAAAGCTCTGATAAAACATTCCACTGTTCTCAAATATCTTACTTTTTATTTTTCTACACAAAATAAGATGAAAAATAAATAAACAAATCAGGAATAAAGAAAATCAATTAATCAGTAATAAACAAATAAATATAATAATAATAAAAACTTAAGAAACCACATATAGTTGGTGGGTAGACAAATTATTTTTTTCAGATTAAAATGAACAAAGCATTATTAGAGCCCTGTAGACATGACAAAACACGACTATAGTCACATTTATACTCTTTTTATTTACAACATATTGCGCAACTGCAGCGTCTTGAGACACATGCTAACTCGCTAACTTGAGAGCTAGCGACCTAAACGGTAGCCTTCAAGTTATTTCCTTTCAACTTAAATAGCCAAAAACTTACCACTTCCACACGGATAGGGAGGATAACTATTAACAATTATTTAACCTTTAACATGAACATGAATCAAACGTAATAATTTTTTCTGGGTACATGATACCATACAGCATCCATATCAAACTTGCGCGGGCCGCACTAATATTAAACTTTCATATCAAGGCGGGGGCCTCAAACTAGTGTCCTGCGGGCCACGTGTTTGAGACCCCTGCATTAGCTCAATCAACAAAATATTTAACTCATTCATTCTCGTGCCGTGCGGTAAACATCCTTTCCACTGACCCCTTTAAGTCTGTTTTTTTCCCCCCGTCTTGCTAAAAAAAGAAATAATGGTGATTATGACTGACATGTGATTACGTCTGATTGATGCCAAGTTTAATTGGTCTTAAATCTCCTCCAGGGAACCCGTGTCCCCAGAGGAGGCCGAGGACTATCTGGACATCATTTCCCAGCCCATGGATTTCCAGACCATCCAGGGCAAGTTCAGCCAAGGCCTGTATCGCCACGCCCAGGACTTCATGGAGGACATGAAGTTGGTCTTTTCCAACGCGGAGGAGTACAACGAGCAGGGCAGCACCGTTCTCTCCTGTATGACCAAGACGGAGCAGGCCTTCACGGAGTTGCTCCAGAAACTGCTACCTGGCCTCAGTTACCTCAGACGACGCTCACGGAAACGCGTCATTCAAGCTCCTGAGTCATCAGAGGAGGAGGGGGACGAAGAAGAAGAAGAAGAGGAGGAGGAAGAAGAAAGAGTCTCACAGAAAAGAATTCAGAATAGCAAATCAAATACAAAGAAAAGCAGAAGTAGACGTCAAGGCCAGAATGTTGAAAGCGAGGAGGAGGACGACGAAGAGGATGATGGTCCAAGGAGAAGTAAGAGGACCTCATCAAAGGCACGTGGGAAGGAGCACGATAGCGACGGCGAGCGGAACACTCGTAGAACTCGGCAGCAGGGTGCTCGGGCTGACAGGGTCAGCAGTGATGAAGAGCGACCCAGCCGCCAGCGACATTCCAAGAGACAGAAACGCTCTTGAAGACCCAGGCAGCTTTTTTTTTTTTGCCTTGTCGTCCTTTTCCTCCCATTTTTGTATTTGTGATAAGACACCTTTTCAACATCAAGCAGGGAAACAAACCTCAGAAGGACCTTTTTCTCCTATTTCTGTTCATATTTTTGGAAAAAAAAATCAAGAGAAAAGTGATTTATATTTGTAATATGTGTTTTTTTTTTCCTCTTCACTGAGAGGTCCTCACAGCTCTTAGACACAAACCAGCTTTGTACGTGTTTCTCTGTACTGCTGGGTTCTAATCCGTAGCATGGAAGTGCACACGGAGTCTCGGCATCACTTTTCCCGGGCTTTTTCCAAATACTTTCCACTCCATGGACCGTTTTTCATGGACTAAAAAGACAGTGCCCGTGTAGCTCAGACACCCAATGCACGCCATAAACACTTTTAGATAATGTACAATATGAAAAATGTGTATCGTGGTGTCGAAATACAACAAAACTCTCCCAAAACGTCTTTTTACTTTACTGCCCTAATTTTCAACTAGCAACCTGACTAAAAGTGTCAATTTTTGTCTGAAAACATCCCGGTACCTCAAGGTTGGTGTGCACTATTTTGTGAACAATGTATTTAAAAAAAAAAAAAAAAAAAAAAGGTGAAAAATGTACCAAACATGCCAGCATCTGCAGGACCACTTTGCTGAAGTAATGTGCATAAACATTTGTAAAACAGTGTTTAAAAACAACAGATGTTTGTTATCAAAAGGATATTTTTGAATAGTTTATATTTTTTGCACATTTTTATTTGGTTTTGTAAAATGACTCATAAATGATGTCTACATTGTTTAAAATCAGGGCTCTCCTATTTGTGCAGAGAACATGTATAAAAAAAAACTATCATAGTAGAAATAGTCCATTTAGTCACGTGCATTTTTGTAAGGAACACCTCAGTGAATGATTAACAATCAAAAAAGTACTATGTGATTTTAGAATGGCTCACATGCTATGTCCTTTCTGGGCCGCCAGATGGCGCCCTTCCCTTGTTTTTTTTTTTTAAAGCAACATTTCAGTGACAACTGCTGCCCAACAGGGAAGGACAGAAAGGACACCAGCATCAGACCCAATTCAGTCCTCTTGTGTCCATCCTGTGCTATTTCACGTGTTAGCTTTCATTCTTATCTCATGTTTCAAGTTTTTGCATTACATTATTTGTACACCAAACAAAAAGTGACTGCCCTTCTTCAGACACCTGACTTAACTACAGAAATCTTTTACCCAATCTCTCCATATATATATATATATATTTATAGATTAGACAGGTTTAAGGACTATTGACTATGTAAAGATTTTCCAATAAAGGCTATGAGTAAGACTGGCAGTTGTCCTTTTCTGTTGTGATGACCCCCCCTGGTGTCGAGTCGTTAGCACACAGGCTTCACAGCTAGAAGACCCAAGTTCAATTCCACCCTCGGCCAGCTCTGTGTGGAGTTTGCATGTTCTTTCTTAAAAAAAAAAAACATTCAAAAAACTAAATAAAACTAAACTTAATCAATATGTTAAATATATTCTACATTTTCAGAACCATTCCGTTTTGGTGTTAGAGAGACAGGTTTTCATTAATTTAGATTTTTTTCCGGCTCTATTTCACTTGAACGCTATACCTAATGAACTTCATTAGACTATGTCTTTGCCGAAGACCAGGGTTCAATTCCACCCTTGGCCATCTCTGTGTGGAGTTTGCATGTTCTTTGTTAAAAAAAAACATTGTTCAAAAAACTAAATAAAACTAAAACTTAATAAGTTAAATAAATTCTACATTTTCAGAACCGTTCCGTTTTGGTGTTAGAGAGACAGGTTTTCATTAATTTAGATTGTTTTCCGGCTCTTTTTCACTTGAACGCTAGACCAAATGAACTTCATTAGACTATGTCTTTGCCTAAAACCAGGGTTCAATTCCACCCTCGGCCATCTCTGTGTGGAGTTTGCATGTTCTTTCTTTAAAAAAAAAAACATTATTCAGAAAACTAAATAAAACTAAAACTTAATAAGTTAAATAAATTCTACATTTTCAGAACCGTTCCATTTTGGTGTTAGAGAGACAGGTTTTCATTAATTTAGATTGTTTTCCGGCTCTTTTTCACTTGAACGCTAGACCAAATGAACTTCATTAGACTATGTCTTTGCCTAAAACCAGGGTTCAATTCCACCCTCGGCCATCTCTGTGTGGAGTTTGCATGTTCTTTCTTTAAAAAAAAAAACATTATTCAGAAAACTAAATAAAACTAAAACTTAATAAGTTAAATAAATTCTACATTTTCAGAACCGTTCCATTTTGGTGTTAGAGAGACAGGTTTTCATTAATTTAGATTGTTTTCCGGCTCTTTTTCACTTGAACGCTAGACCAAATGAACTTCATTAGACTTTGTCTTTGCCTAAGACCAGGGTTCAATTCCACCCTCGACCATCTCTGTGTGGAGTTTGCATGTTCTTTCTTTAAAAAAAAAAAAATTCAGAAAACTAAATAAAACTAAAACTTATTAAGTTAAATAAATTCTACATTTTCAGAACCATTCCATTTTGGTGTTAGAGAGACAGGTTTTCATTAATTTTGATTGTTTTCCGGCTCTTTTTCACTTGAACGCTAGACCAAATGAACTTCATTAGACTATGTCTTTGCCTAAAACCAGGGTTCAATTCCACTTGCATGTTCTCCCCGTGCATGCGTGGGTTTTCTCCGGGTACTCCGGTTTCCTCCCACATTCCAAAAACATGCTAGGTTAATTAGCGACTCCAAATTGTCCATAGGTATGAATGTGAGTGTGAATGGTTGTTTGTCTATATGTGCCCTGTGATTGGCTGGCCACCAGTCCAGGGTGTACCCCGCCTCTTGCCCGAAGACAGCTGGGATAGGCTCTATCATGAAATGAATTAAAAAAAAAAAAATTTAATATAAACTTTAAAAATAAGACATAAACCTGAACAAAACAAGTCAAAATCGAGCTCGGAGAGGCCAAAAGTACTTTTGTCCACTCTCAAACAAACCAACAACATGCTGGCCATGCTCGGACTGACCTTTGAACCCTGCACAAACTGACAACTGGATCATGTGACCATAGTTGTGTGGCAGCAGTTCACCCAGCAAATATTTACCTCAAGTCCAAGGGGCCGTGTGGCAAAGAGGAAAAAATGTCCACATTGACCCGGCATCGTGCTGAAAGTGTGGGAAGTCACCATCAGTCCTCTCTTATAAAGTACACATTACTACACAAGTACTACACAAATGCAGAAATAGTTATTACAGCACTTCATCTCATTATTTTAGTAGCATTATTTTTCACTGTCGGTTTTTCAAGCAAGTCAAATGCGTGAATGGTTAGTTTTTACATCAGATGCCCTGGCTGGGAATCGAACCTGTGACCTCTATCTGGCATGAAATTCAGAAGCGTGTGTACCCTCAAGGATATCGGATTTACGATAAAATACAAACAGAAGTGTGCCACAATCAGCACACTGCAAAAAATGAAATTCAAGCAAGATTAAATATCTGAAATCAAGGTTAAAAAATAAACCAGAACTAATTTGAACTAAGCTGGGATAGGCTCCAGCACCCCCGCGAAAAGCGCTAGAAAATGAATGACTGAATAATTTGAACCAACTGTACATGATTTGTGTGGGAGGAATTGAACCCTGGTCTCCTAGCTGTGAGGTCTGCGCGCTAACCACTCGATCGCCGTGCAGCGGAGAACATGCAAAACTCCACGCAGAGATGGCCGAGGGTGGAATTGAACCCTGGTCTCCTCGCTGTGAGGTCTGCGCGCTAACCACTTGACCGCCGTGCAACCAAGCATATTAATTAATTAATTCATTCATTTTCTATCGCTTGTCCTCACGAGGGTCGCGGGGGTGCTGGAACCTATCCCAGCTGTCTTCGGGCATGAGCCGGGGTACACCCTGGACTGGTGGCCAGCCAATCACAGGGCACATATAGACAAACAACCATTCACACTCACATTCATACCTATGGACAATTTGGAGTCGCTAATTAACCTAGCATGTTTTTGGAATGTGGGAGGAAACCGGAGTACCCGAAAAAAACCCACGCATGCACGGGGAGAACATGCAAACTCCACACAGAGATGACCGAGGGTGGAATCGAACTAGTTGTGAGGCCTGCGCGCAAGCCACTCATCCGCCGTGCAGCTCCCCTTTTGAAATTCATTCATTAATTCATTCATTTTCTACCGCTTATCCTCACAAGAGTCACGGGGGGTGCTAGAGCCTATCCCAGCTGTCTTTGGGCTGGACTGGTGGCCAGCCAATCACAGGGCACATATAGACAAACAACCATTCACACTCACATTCATACTTATGGACAATTTGGAGTCGCTAATTAACCTAGCATGTTTTTTTGGAATGTGGGAGGAAACCGGAGTACCCGAAAAAAAAAAAAAACGGGGAGAACATGCAAACTCCACACAGAGATGGCCGAGGGTGGAATTGAACCCTGGTCTCATAGCTGTGAGGTCTGCGCGCTAACCACTCGACCACCGTGCAGCCCGGGTAGCATACTTTTATTTCTAAATGCAGGATGATTCAGTTTTTCAAGGGACGACTGGCAACCCTATGTAGTCCACTTGACCACAGTGCGAAAAAAAGCCCCCCTAGCAGTTATTGTGGATGTACAAATCCTGTAGTATCCTAAAGGCGCCATTTTGACGCCTGTCCCATCATTCTTTTCCCAAAGAGCAACACAGAGTTAAGCTCTGATGATGATGTCATCGTCTGTCATATCATGACACTTTTTGTCATGTGCTCGATCTTCCGGAGAAGACAAAGAAAAGTCAAATATGCCCCAAAAATCATGTGTCAACTCATATGACCACAGTAACGACGTTCACTAAACTCCTATCTCCTTTTGCTTTAAGTGGAACTTATTATTAATACATTATCCTAAAAAAAAAAAATGCAGTCTTTTCCCCCAATTTTCTCTACTGATGTGCCTCCTTTTTGCTTTGATGATATAACCAAAATATGAAGGGATAAAAGTGGGTGAGCACAAAAACGGAGGAGTTCAGAGGATGCGTTTTTTCCTCTCTCGGGAGCACGGAAGCGTCTTCCCAAAAGGGAAAAGCGCTCGTCTGAAAGAAGTCTTCTTGTAGAGACCGAACCGCTTCCAAACAGCAAATTTGCATATCAGTCTTTCATGGTCTGTGCCATGACTGCAACCCGACACATCAGACGCCCCCCCCCCCGAGATGAACGCTGGGCCTGCTATGGCGGCGATGATGTTCTGTCTGGCTTCTCGTGGTGTGAGGTGTTGGTGCTTCAGGTCTTGATCAGTCATACTTAAGAGTTTTACATCAGCGGATAAATGTGAAACATGTTATAAGGCAATGTTAAAAAGAAGCAGGAATAAAATAAAAAAAAAAAAAAAAAAAAAAAGCCCGGAGTCGCATGAGGATTTCTTTGAACTCGGGGATCCAGATACGGTGGCGGAAACAATTGGATGAACGTTCTGTGTGGGAGATGAAAGGCAGTCAGACTTGTTGATGTAATAAGTGGGATGAAGCCTTTCATGATTTCTACTAAGGCTTCATCTTCCTGCTCAGTCAAGCTCCAAAATATATCTCGGAATTCTTTGTGAAGCTTAGAAGAATGTAATTAACTTCCTCCTACGGTTTTATGCTGCACAACATTTGCCTCGGGGACAAATTTCCTTTTATTCTATTTTTTTTTTTGCAATTAGGAACTATCGGGATGTTTGATGTCGGAGGAGGGAACGATAAATAGGTCTCTGGCGGACTACATTGGGTTGCCAGTCGTCCCTTGAAAAACTGAATCATCCTGCATTTAGAAACAAAAGTGTGCTACCCGGGCTGCACGGTGGTCGAGTGGTTAGCGCGCAGACCTCACAGATAGGAGACTAGGGTTCAATTCCACCCTCGTTCATCTCTGTGTGCATGCGTGGGTTTTCTCCGGGTATTCCGGTTTCCTCCCACATTCCAAAAACATGCTAGGTTAATTAGCGACTCCAAATTGTCCATAGGTATGAATGTGAGTGTGAATGGTTGTTTGTCTATATGTGCCCTGTGATTGGCTGGCCACCAGTCCAGGGTGTACTCCGCCTCTCGCCCGAAGACAGCTGGGATAGGCTCCAGTCCAACATGATAGAGTGAAAAGAAGTTCTCCTCCTATTGTGTGTGGAAGTGGTACGTTTTTGGCTGTTTTGTTTTGTCTTTGGGCTGCACGGCGGTCGAGTAGTTAGCGCGCAGACCTCACAGCTAGGAGACCAGGGTTCAATTCCACCCTCGGCCATCCATCTGTGTGGAGTTTGAATGTTCTCCCCGTGCATGCGTGGGTTTTCTCCGGGTACTCCGGTTTCCTCCCGCTTTCCAAAAACATGCTAGGTTAATTAGCGACTCCAAATTGTCCATAGGTATGAATGTGAGTGTGAATGGTTGTTTGTCTATATGTGCCCTGTGATTGGCTGGCCAGGGTGTACTCCGCCTCTCGCCCGAAGACAGCTGGGATAGGCTCCAGTCCAACATGATAGAGTGAAAAGAAGTTCTCCTCCTATTGTGTGTGGAAGTGGTACGTTTTTGGCTGTTTTGTTTTGTCTTTGGGCTGCACGGCGGTCGAGTAGTTAGCGCGCAGACCTCACAGCTAGGAGACTAGGGTTCAATTCCACCCTCGGTCATCTCTGTGTGGAGTTCTCCCCGTGCATGCGTGGGTTTTCTCCGGGTACTCCGGTTTCCTCCCACATTCCAAAAACATGCTAGGTTAATTAGCGACTCCAAATTGTCCATAGGTATGAATGTGAGTGTGAATGGTTGTTGGTCTATATGTGCCCTGTGATTGGCTGGCCACCAGTCCAGGGTGTACCCCGCCTCTCGTCCGAAGACAGCTGGGATAGGCTCCAGTCCAACATGATAAAGTGAAAAGAAGTTCTCCTCCTATTGCGTGTGGAAGTGGTACGTTTTTGGCTGCTTTGTTTTGTCTTTGGGCTGCATGGCGGTCAAGTAGTTAGCGCGCAGACCTCACAGCTAGGAGACTAGGGTTCAATTCCACCCTCTGTCATCTCTGTGTGGAGTTTGCATGTTCTCCCCGTGCATGCATGTGGGTTTTCTCCGGGTACTCCGGTTTCCTCCCACATTCCAAAAACATGCTAGGTTAATTAGCGACTCCAAATTGTCCATAGGTATGAATGTGAGTGTGAATGGTTGTTTGTCTATATGTGCCCTGTGATTGGCTGGCCACCAGTCCAGGGTGTACACTTGCCTGAATACAGCTGGGATAGGCTCCAGCACCCCCAGCGATCCTCATGAGGACAAGCGGTAGAAAATGAATGAATGAATATTCATAGCTAGCCTAGTGCCGGGCTAATACAGTGTTGAGTCATAACTAACTCAACTGACTCATCTATTCTAGGAATCTTAGAATAACAGTATGGGAATTCATACCAGGGGTAGATAAGCAGCAATCCAAACCCTCTTGGTCATAGATTTTCAAAAAAAGCGACTATAGCAACAAATCTAGTGACTTTTTAGGGAGAGTTTTCTTTATTTGGGGACTTAACAGGGAAAGCATTGCAATGATCTGCAGTTTTCTTTCACTGAGGAGTCGCACAGGCTGTCTGCAAGTCACAAATCACACTGCCATTGGCTGGCCACCAGTCCAGGGTGTACCCCGCCTCTCGCCCGAAGACAGCTGGGATAGGCTCCAGCACCCCTTGTGAGACCGAGGGTGGAATTGAACCGAGGGCTCTTGACCTGTGAGGTCAGCCTCCAATTTATTTATTCTAAAAAAAAAGTGACGGGCGAGACGGGCAAAGTAAGAAACAAAAAAAAAGTACCACTTCCACACGGAATGGGAGGAGCAGTCATGCGTCAATGAAACATTACTGACACAGAGTGACCACAATACTCCATATGACATGTCTTCATTGTTTATTGACTGATAAATAAATATCATCATTCTCTTTCTACTATTATTCGTCTGGATTTGCCAAAACAAAATAGATTAGCTAACGTGCTACTCCTCCCTTGGAACAGGTTGTGGAGGTTTTATGTGATCCTGCTGCTACCGACTATACTTTGTTGACTTTGTCTGTAATAGTGAACTTCCACGACGGCCTGCTGCTGTCTCATCTCATGTTTCCTTGCATATGCCTTGTGAGGGGGGGGGTGTCTGCAATAAATAGATTAAAGTGTGCAATGGACCACTATCCAACCCCTTTCGCCACTGCAGCGGGTGACTCACTTAAAAAAAAAAAAAAAAATCTGCAGCTGTCGGGGCTAACTTAAGTTCAGACTTAATTTTTGTCTGAGTAAAAAAAAAAAAAAAAAAAAAAAAAAAAATGTGTGTGCATGTTTACAACATCAAGGCAAAGAAAGTGAATAGAAAAGGCAAAACATCATTACATAAATGTGTGTGTGTGTGAAGGTGTGCTTGTGTCTTAATAGGAGGCCGTCACAGCTCCATAAAGGAGCCTTTGAATGGCTGCCCTCTGCTAAATTCATAGCAGATGTGAGGGAAAGAATATCCAGCCAGGTTGAGTGGCCCTTCACTGCGAAGGCGACACGAGTCCAATGCCAGGGTTACGCACACGCATGGCAGACACACACACACACACACACATTTTGGGTGAATGCCAATCAGCAAGTAGGGAAGTAGAGAGACCAGAGTTCCTTTCAGGCGCCCTAACTTTTAACTGCGAGTAATGTTCTCCTTTATTGAGAGGTTACTTCATCCATTGGATCATGCCTTCTGGTTCCTCCTCTGAGAGTACTTTATGCCACCTTTCTTGGCGCAGACTAGCCGCTAAAGAAGGTGTGGTGGTGTGGTGGTGTTGTGGTGGGGGTGGCGGTCCGGGTTTGCTTGTGGGAGACTGGCGCCTCACCGCCAATTAGCATTCCCTCACACTGAGAACACGGCCAGGTAGCACATGATCCTGCAGAATTCAGGTTTTGCTGGGGTGAGGTGGGACTCGTTAACTTAAGCATTGCACTGAACGTAAACGTCAGCGATATAAGGCATTTTTTATTCAATGTGGTGGGCAGATCCATCATATCGATACCAAGGGTGGTGTCGGTATCGGCTGGATGCTAGTATGCTAGTTAGTTCATCTGTCTTTTTTTTTTTGTGCTTAATTTGCCAGCAAAAAGCCAATGTGTGTTTTTTTAAGTTAAGTCAAAAAATACCACTTCCACACAAAATTTGAGGATATTTTTTTTCCCTACTCCATACTTGTCAGACATGCCATGGCTGACTTCATGCAATGTTAAGGTAATGTAATGTATCATATCATATCGATACCAAGGGTGATGTCAGTATCGGCTGTATGCTAGTATGCTAGTTAGTTCATCTGTCTTTTTTTTTTTGCTTAATTTGCCAGCAAAAAGCCAATGTGTTTTTTTTAAGTTAAGTCAAAAAATACCACTTCCACACAAAATTGGAGGATATTTTTTTCCATACTCCATACTTGTCAGACATGCCATGGCTGACTTCATGCAGTGTTAAGGTAATGTAATGTATCATATCATATCGATACCAAGGGTGATGTCAGTATCGGCTGTATGCTAGTATGCTAGTTAGTTCATCTGTCTTTTTTTTTGCTTAATTTGCCAGCAAAAAGCCAATGTGTTTTTTTTAAGTTAAGTCAAAAAATACCACTTCCACACAAAATTGGAGGATATTTTTTTCCATACTCCATACTTGTCAGACATGCCATGGCTGACTTCATGCAGTGTTAAGGTAATGTAATGTATCATATCATATCGATACCAAGGGTGGTGTCAGTATCGGCTGTATGCTAGTATGCTAGTTAGTTCATCTGTCTTTTTTTTTTTTTTGCTTAATTTGCCAGCAAAAAGCCAATGTGTTTTTTTTAAGTTAAGTCAAAAAATACCACTTCCACACAAAATTGGAGGATATTTTTTTCCATACTCCATACTTGTCAGACATGCCATGGCTGACTTCATGCAGTGTTAAGGTAATGTAATGTATCATATCATATTGATACCAAGGGTGATGTCAGTATCGGCTGTATGCTAGTATGCTAGTTAGTTCATCTGTCTTTTTTTAAATGTATTGCTTAATTTGCCAGCAAAAAGCCAATAGATGTGAATGAGTGCTTTTTTTTAAGTTAAGTCAAAAAATACCACTTCCACACAAAATTGGAGGATATTTTTTTCCCCTACTCCATACTTGTCAGACATGCCATGGCTGACTTCATGCAGTGTTATGGTAATGTAATATATCATATCATATCGATACCAAGGGTGATGTCAGTATCTGCTGGATGCTAGTATGCTAGTTAGTTCATCCGTCCTTTTTTTGCCAGCAAAAAGCCAATAGATGTGAACGAGTGCTTTTTGAAGTTAAGTCAAAAAATACCACTTCCACACAAAATTGGAGGATATTTTTTTCCCTACTCCATACTTGTCAGACATGCCATGGCTGACTTCATGCAGTGTTAAGGTAATGTAATGTAATGTATCATATCATATCGATACCAAGGGTGGTGTCAGTATCGGCTGGATGCTAGTAGGTTCATCCATCTTTTTTTTTTTTTGTTGCTTAATTTGCCAGCAAAAAGCCAATAGATGTGAACGAGTGTTTTTTGAAGTTAAGCCAAAAAATACCACTTCCACACAAAATTGGAGGATTTTTTTCCCCTACTCCATACTTGTCAGACATGCCATGGCTGACTTCATGCAGTGTTAAGGTAATGTAATGTATTATATCATATCGATACCAAGGGTGATGTCAGTATCGGCTGTATGCTAGTATGCTAGTTAGTTCATCTGTCTTTTTTTTTTGCTTAATTTGCCAGCAAAAAGCCAATAGATGTGAACAAGTGTTTTTTGAAGTTAAAAAATACCACTTCCACACAAAATTGGAGGATATTTTTTTTCCTACTCCATACTTGTCAGACATGCCATGTTAAGGTAATGTAATGTATCATATCATATCGATACCAAGGGTGATGTCAGTATCGAACGTGTGCTAGTATGCTAGTTAGTTATCTGTCTTTTTTTTTATTTGTTGCTTAATTTGCCAGCAAAAAGCCAATAGATGTGAACAAGTGCTTTTTGAAGTTAAGCCAAAAAATACCACTTCCACACAAAATTTGAGGATATTTTTTTTCCCTACTCCATACTTGTCAGACATGCCATGGCTGACTTCATGCAGGGTTAAGGTAATGTAATGTAAGCTAATGTCTCAACATCTAATGACCAGAATACTACATATGTTGTACTACTATGCATACTACATACTATGTAGTAGTAGTCCAGGTCACACTTGTATTTGTTTTGACTAATAATAGACCATACTCTACTATGAAATTGTGATCATTCATTAATGAATTTCGGAAAAACTGCGATATAAGCGAGGGAGCGATAATCGAACCACGATATCGCGAGGGTCTGATTCATTTTGTTAAATTGTTCACAAATAATTGTTTTTATTCGCAACACTGACCCTGCAGTACAAGTGTGAAGGTGTCAAGTTAGAAAAACAAGCACATTATTTTATGGACGATTTTGAGTAAAAATTATCACACAATATATGTGACATAAAAAGTGACACCATAACTACAGGAAGAACATCCAGCTGTTTGCTGCATATTTTTATTTATATTACTTTGTTTTCATATTTTTATGCTATATCATTTCTGGTCGTTTCGTACAGTCGCAAAAATCTTACTTCTAGTGGCTAACAATTGAAAACATTAAAATTCAATGGGTGTTATTTAATTGTGATAGAATGCAGGATAATACTGCCATGCTGTAATACAGTACTTATTTTGCACTGAACAGGAAGTCACAGTGTGCACACTTTACTGCCATGTAACTGCCAGTAGATATGTTGTTGTCATTTGAGGAAGTTAACGTTCCTACAACAAATTTTTTTAATAGAAATGACACCTCTGGATCACAATAACGATGGTTGTAGGTTTGAATCTCATGTCACGCCTCTTGATGTGGAGTGCCCCCCATGCTTACGTGGGTTATTGCAATTTCCTACCACAACCCAAAATCATACCTTAGGTTAAGTGGGTACTTTAAATTGGCGTGAACGTGAGGGTGGATGGGTTGTAGACTGATGCTTACTGATCCTGAGCCAATCACAACTGATGGATGGAAGCTTTGGCTTTACTACCTGTGTTGCTATAAACAGAGACTACATACAGTGGGCTTTTTTTAGTGTAACACGAGGAGGGAATCCATGTGCCAGATCATAAATATGGCCCCCAATGCTTGTGTCCACAGGCAGTTGTTCTATACAAACCGGCGAACTGTTGCTCTCACTGTTGTAACACAAGGAACAATTAGTCCAAAGGGAATCCATTTTCTGACACACAACATGAGCACTATGCAGCTGTACTGTATGTTTCTGCCAAAACTATGAAAAACGTGTCGAGGATTCAGTGAATATTTAATATAAAATGCCTAATAAATAGATTTTCTCAAAAGCAACTATAGCAACAAATCTAGTGACTTTTTGGGTGCTGTTGGAGAGTTTTTTATTTGGGGACTTAACAGTGAAAGCACATTTGATCTGCAGTTTTCTTTCACCGAGCAGTAGCACAGGGTGTCTGCAATTCACACATCACACATGCCGCTGAGGAACAATTAGTCCAAAGGGAATCCATTTTCTGACACACAACATGAGCACTATGCAGCTGTACTGTATGTTTCTGCCAAAACTATGAAAAACGTGTCCAGGATTCAGTGAATATTTAATATAAAATGCCTAATAAATAGATTTTCTCAAAAGCAACTATAGCAACAAATCTAGTGACTTTTTTTTGGGTGCCGTTGGATAGTTTTCTTTATTTGGGGACTTAACAGTGAAAGCACACTTTGATTTGCAGTTTTATTTCACAGAGCAGTCGCACAGGCTGTCTGCAATTCACACATCACACATGCCGCTGAGGAACAATTAGTCCAAAGGGAATCCATTTTCTGACACACAACATGAGCACTATGCAGCTGTACTGTATGTTTCTGCCAAAACTATGAAAAACGTGTCCAGGATTCAGTGAATATTTAATATAAAATGCCTAATAAATAGATTTTCTCAAAAGCAACTATAGCAACAAATCTAGTGACTTTTTTTTGGGTGTCGTTGGAGAGTTTTCTTTATTTGGGGACTTAACAGTGAAAGCACGCTTTGATCTGCAACACACAGCAACAAGCTCGCTAGCTCAGTATGTCCGCAGTGTGTCGTTATTTTGGAAATACACAACTTGAAATGAAAGCACTTATTATGAGGTGGGGGGTGGGGGGGGGGGGGGTAAGGCGTCTTTTGTTTTTCATACTGTGTTGCTTTGGCACATTCTGAATTAGCCCAGTTTATAATTTCCCTGATTGCATTAGTCTAGACCAGAGTCATGGGTAGGATGGAAAGTAACAAAAGTGTAAGAAATGAAAAATCCCGGGCAGGGAAAAATAACACTGATAGGTCTAAGAAAATTAAGTGGTTAATTCTAAGAGTAACAAAAAAAAAAAAAAAAAAATCTTCAAAACAAAAGTCACAGTGAGAATACGCCTCTCTATGAAACTCAACACGCCACACTGGGCAAAAATCTTACAATTACATGACAAAAATGGGTGCGACCACAGCAAATTATGACATTGGACTTGGCCTCTCTCTCTCTCTCACGGCCATGTTTGAGAGAGCAGGTCAGAGGAAAGCAGCGCCTCTCTGCCACCTTTATGCCAGCTTCACCTGATTGCCAATCCAGCACACCTGAGATGCTCCTTCCAGGTGCAGATGAGCATTTCAATTAGTCAGGAAAAACACCAGACTCAGAAGGAAACCGTCTTAAATCTGTCCAGTCACCCCATTAAAAACTCAAAAATCGGTAAAAAATACGTTAATTTTCTACCGCTTATCCTCACAAGGGTCACGGGGGTGCTGGAGCCTATCCCAGCTGTCTTCGGGCGAGAGGACTGGTGGCCAGCCAATCACAGGGCACATATAGACAAACAACCATTCACACTCACATTCATACCTATGGACAATTTGGAGTCGCTAATTAACCTAGCATGTTTTTGGAATGTGGGAGGAAACCGGAGTACCCGGAAGAAAACCCACGCATGCACGGGGAGAACATGCAAACTCCACACAGAGATAGCCGAGGGTGGAATCGGACCTAGCTGTGAGGTCTGCGCGCTAACCACACGACCGCCGTGCAGCATGTACTTCATTTACTGTATAAATAATTTATGTTCATACAAAAAAAAATAAAAACTAAGAAGTTGGCCGAGTGGTTAGCATGCAGGCTACGAGACTAGGACACCAGGATTCGATTCCCCGCTTGGAGTTTGCATGTTCTGAGGGTTTTCTCCGGGTACTCCGGTTTCCTCCCACATTCCAAAAACATGCTAGGTTAATTAGCGACTCCAAATTGTCCATAGGTATGAATGTGAGTGTGAATAGTTGTTTGTCTATATGTGCCCTGTGATTGGCTGGCCACCAGTCCAGGGTGTACCCTCACAAAAACCCCAATGGAGTCAGTGCCTCACCAGCCATGAGCCTCATCACACATCACATCACCGAATGGAAAGATCTGATCGATCGACCACTGATCAGTATCAACCAATATCAATGAAAAAGCATGATATTGGTGTATCCCAAAACAAGCATGTCTGCCGTGTGTCTGTCGTTGTGAGAGTGATATCAATTTTGCACCTTGCAAAATATGCATTGCATGACACGCGTGTATGAGATTTCACATTCAAATTCTCATTTTGAAAAAGTTTATCTCAGTTTTATGCTTCCTTTCTTATGTCATATAGCCCAGAGGTCTCCAACCACAGGGCACCAGAGAGCCCCCCAACCCCCGAACGACTATACTAGGCAAATTTTCATTCCGGTTTTGGTTTTATTTCATTTGAACATGCATCAGATTACAATTGAGTGTAAAAGTACCATCTGGTACTTTTACAATCAGTAACTGTAACATTTGTTTACTTCCTGCTTTCCATAATACAGTTTAAGGTTGATGTTTTTTGTTTTGGTTTTTTTACAATTTAGGTGATAAGAGCATCCAATGCCATAATGTGTACCATAGTAAGTGTCAATATAGTGATATATATAGCACATCATGACTGGTTCAAGACTCTTCATCCTTGTATTTAGCAAACATCAACTGCTTGTATTGTTTCTTGAATTGGCTCATCGTTGTGCATTGTTTGAGGTGCGTTGTTTGTTTTCAGTTAATAATGTGAGAAGACTAGAAATAAATGCATTTTTTTCATGTTCTGTTGCCATCCCGCCTGTAAACACACTATGATGACCTTAACGCAGCCCTAAAAAAAAAAATCACAAAAAAAAACACCAAAAAAAACAAAACCTCTTAAATTGTATTATGGAAAGCAGGAAGTGAACAAATGTAACATAGGATTTAATAAGCTTTTTTTAATTTTAGTTTTTTCACGTACCGAAGTACGTGACAAAAAACAACAAACAAACAAAAAAAAACTTAAACTATATTTGGAAAGCAGGAAGTGAACAAATGTAACAGTTACTGATTGTAAAAGTACCAGATGGAGGGGTAGGATTTAATTAAGCTTTGCTTCTTCCTACTCCTTTTGGACATGTGGAACTGTGAACTGATTATGGGATGCACTCAATTGTAATCTGATGCATGTTCAAATGAAATAAAAGCATTACCATTACCATTACCATTACCATTACCATTACCATTACCATTACCATTACCATTACCATTACCATATATTCAGTATCTTCTCTATAGGCCATCTCCCATGCTCCTCTTGTAACAACGTCTGTCTCCCTTTCTCTACTAACAACTTTCCTCCTCCAGTCATATGAAACTCAGCGTAGAGACAAATGTGTAGGAGGTTGCCTGTCGGGCATCACTTTCCCCTTTTAATTAAAACCTCACACCCAAATAAATGTAACAGTCTCACACCCACTCATATCCAGCCGATGAAAAGATCCCGCCAGGGTCTGAAGCTTCTCCTTAGCGAGGATAAATATCTAAGTGGCAGCTTTCTCTGTAAGTCAATCTACTCCCTCTGTCGTTTTGTCGGATTAGCCGGGGTAAGGAAAACACGAGGATCGCGTTCCGTGCGTTTCCCACTCACTGGCTGTTCAGCATAAACACCCGGAGTTCTTGGCTTGCCTCACATCCGCCTCCTCGGCCTCTCCTTAGGGCCCCCGGGTTCCAGAGTAGCGTTTGTTTTAGTAGCGCAGCCCCACAGGAGTGTTTGGTTGTGTTGTGAGTGTTTGATGATGTTAAGTGTAACATGGTGCATGTGTGTGTTAGCTAAGAGGTAAAGGTCTCTGAATCCTTCCTGGATTTGTCCTCCTCTGCACTGATTTGCTCTTTGCATGAAGGACACGATGAGTCCCTCAGGATGCTGGTAGCAATTCATCTTTCTAGTGCCCCCCCCCCCCCCCCCCCCCCTCCTGCTGAGCTGTTGCTGCTGTACCTTGCAAGGATGCCGGGCATCATGATGCTTTCTAGAAAGGACCAGTAAGAAGACGCAGGAGATGTTTACCTTCTTCTGCATTCTCAGGAAGCAATGGCGGACAACTACAACTGTTTCTGTACTGGTTGTAATGAGATAAACCTTGCAATGCTGTGGTACACGCGTATGACTTTCATGGCAGAGGTCATCGGTTCGATTCCTGGCCAGGGGTTGTGTCCGAAAGGGCAACAAATCCAAAACTTTTCATGCTATTGGCACACCTGAGTAGTAAAAAGAATAGAATTATAGAATTTACTGTAAATGACAGGTAGTTATTTTATTCGGGCTGCAAGAAAATTGACAACATTTTTTTAAAAAATTCTACAAAATTTTCTACAAAAAATTTCTAAAAATTTTTCTAAAATTTTTTTCTTAAAAATGTTTCTAAAAAAAAATTCGAAAAAATGTTTCTAAAAAATGTTTCTAAAAAATATTTCTAAAAAAAAATTCTAAAAAATGTTTCTAAAAAAATTTTTCTAAATCTTTTTTCTAAAATTTTAAATTTGTCTAAAAAAATTCTAAAATGTTAAAATTTTCTAAAAAAAATTCTAAAATTTTAAAATTTTCAAAAAAATTTAAAAAATGTTTTCTAAAATTTTGTTTCATTCAGAAATGCGAAAATTATAGACGATTTTTTTTGTAGAATCTGTTCTTTCAATAACTGGTAGTGATGCATTATAGGGGTATGAATTTTTGGGGGGTTTCAAAAGTGTAATTTGGAGAGAGGTTCATACAGTCTCTATAAATAAACCACTCGTAAATATTCACATCAGCACCAATTTTAGTAACCTGGGGCTAAATATAATAAAAATGTACTGAACCAAAAGAAACCTGCTGCATCCTGCTGTTTCAGGAAATGATTTGACTTTGAAAACAGCAGCTATATACACTTGGGATTTTTTTTTTTTTTGCTACATTCATTCAGCTGTGCTTGGTTTGGAAATATGACCCACAAATATAATATTTTTGAATATATTCTAAAGGAGCTGAGAAAAAAAACATCACTGACATGCAAGGATGGTTTACAAGTGCTGCAGGCCTGCTTGATCGTGTTTCGGAAACCGGTGTTTAGCATCACTGCATGCAGCCCGGTTGAGTTCTGGTCTGGAGCTGCAGGCTGGCCATCCTAATAGGCACCAAGCCCCCCCCCCCCCGTGACATCCGCCTAGTAGCACTTAATGAGGCTGTAGCCTGGCTTGTAAACAAGGCCAGATGCAACCCCTAAACACACACACAGGAAATGTCTCACGGTTGTAAGAACTCAACCGCTCCGACATGATGGGGTGCGAACAGGAAGTCCTATCCTTGCAGGTTTTTCTCCTGAGGGAACGGGCCGCATGCGGTGCTGCCGTTCCAGGTCTTGCTCTGCGTGCCGCCAAAATCATCACAGACTGCTTGCCTGTGCTTCTTTTCCACAGCCTACGGTTACACAATGTACACAAACCGCAGTTTATTCAGCGTGGCGTCGGACCTGGTGTGTCAGCTTCAACACGCTACAATAGGAACAATATCTGCTTCCACGTGGAGTATCTCTCATGCAACAAGATTTATATTTGACTTGCAAGGGGGGGGGGGGGGTGAGTCTTTGACAAAAGGTCCAGTGTTTGAGTGAGAGTGGGCCCAGCTGGTTCCTTTTAACCACACAGACCGGCCAATGTACAGTGATCAGTCTGAGTCAACAGCCCTGGCCGGAAAAAGAACTTAATTGATGATGGGGGAATTTATGGGCCAAATGCGTTTGAAGTGTCCCCTTCAATGTTCCGTCTCATTTGCTCCACAAAAGACAAACATGACTGGACAGCCTCAACGGGTCCTTGCAAAATGTCCAAAAGTAAGTTCATTAACATTTGCATTTGCAGAAACCAACAGTTTCCACTGGTCCAATAATGACAACCCCCCCATGCCACCCCCTCCCACACCCACACCCCGCATGGCCTATCCTTAATTAGTTCTTTACTTCCTTCAGTGAAATAGTGGAGCTGCTTTACAAAGGACTTTTATACCCTCAAAGTTTGTCTCCTTAGTTTGAGATGGGGTGGGGGGTTGGGGGGGGGGGGTGGGTGGTTGGTTATTCACTCAATAAGCATGGCATGAATGTTTGAGTCATGAGCACAACTTATTTGTGTGTGTGTGTGTGTTGAGACGACTAATAATACTGCACGCGATATTCAAATAGGATATGATTTCTCTTTCAGAAAAAAAAAAAAGTCATGGTCACTACGTCCGGGACAATATCCCCATTTTTTCCGCCCCATTTATTTCAACATTTCAATATTCGTCTAAAATAATCTTTGTAAATGTAAATGTTCTTCTTCTTTATTCCCATAATATCTTAACTTTTCCCACAACACAATTTTATTTGTTTGTTTGTTGATCATAATATAATATATTTTAATTTATATATTATTATTTAATATTTAATTAAATAATATTTTTTATTTAATATTTTTTATTTAATATATTTTTTAATATTTTATTTAATAATATTTTTATTTAAAATTTAATTAAATATTATTTTATTATTTAATATTTTTTATTTAATATTTTTTTATTTAAAATCTATGTTACTAAAATGCAATTCTTCCAATTATATTATATATTATTATATTATAATATTATATGTATATATATATATATATTATATTATATAATTATTTCTTTTTACAATACTTTTTATTATTTGATTTTTTTGTCCCTAATTATGACTTTATTCCAATAATATTTTTACTTTATTATCTTCATATTATGATATTATAAGAATGGTGTAACATAGTGGAAATTAAATGAGTAGATTGCAAAAAAGTGAAGTGAAATTAAAAATAAGAGCATGAACAGAAAACTACATGAACTGTCATGGGGGCTAACTCTTGCATCGTGACACAAACGATGCATTTGCCCTGGAAAATATCATTCTGCAGAATGGAGTGACTCATTGCGTGTGGATTTTTTTTTTTACTGAGTCTAACTGCTAAATAACATGTCATGGGGCCAAATAAAGTTGTGAGTGCCAGCAATTTGACAAAGAAAATGGGCTTTGGCATAGAAGATGGATGGATGGGTGGATGGGTGTCTGGAATAGATTCATTGGATTCATATTATTTATTTACTTATTTTGGTATTTTGTGTCAAATGCTTGAGCAAAGACATTCATTCATTCATTTTCTATCGCTTTTCCTCACGTGGGTCACGAGGGTGCTGGAGCCTATCCCAGCTGTCTTTGGGCGAAAGGCGGGGTACACCCTGGACTGGTGGCCAGCCAATCACCGGGCGCATATAGACAAACAACCATTCACACTCACATTCATACCTATGGACAATTTGGAGTCGCTAATTAAGCTAACATGTTTATGGAATGTGGGAGGAAACCGGAGTACCCGGAGAAAACCCACGCATGCACGGGGAGAACATGCAAACTCCACACAGAGATGGCCGAGGATGGAATTGAACACTGGTCTAGGCAAAGACATAGTCTAAATTTGGTCTAGCGTTCAAGTGAAATAGAGCCCAAAAACAATCAAAATTCATGAAAACCTGTCTCTCTAACACCAAAATGGAACGGTTCTAAAAATGTAGAATTTATTTAACTTATTGATTAAGTTTTAGTTTTATTTAGTTTTCTGAATAATGTTTTTTTTTATAGAAAAAACATGCAAACTCCACACAGAGATGGCCAAGGGTGGAATTGAACCCTGGTCTTAGACAAAGACATAGTCTAATGAAGTTCATTTGGTCTAGCGTTCAAGTGAAATAGAGCCGGAAAACAATCTAAATTAATGAAAACCTGTCTCTCTAACACCAAAATGGAATGGTTCTGAAAATGTAGAATTTATTTAACTTATTAAGTTTTAGTTTTATTTAGTTTTCTGAATAATGTTTTTTTTTTTAAAGAAAGAACATGAAATCCCCACACACAGATGGCCGAGGGTGGAATTGAACCCTGGTCTTAGGCAAAGATATAGTCTAAATTTGGTCTAGCGTTCAAGTGAAATACAGCCAGAAAACAATCTAAATTAATGAAAACCTGTCTCTCTAACACCAAAATTGAATGGTTCTGAAAATGTAGAATTTATTTAACTTATTGATTAAGTTTTAGTTTTATTTAGTTTTTTGAAGAATTTTTTTTTTTAAAGAAAGAACATGCAAACTCCACACAGAGATGGCCGAGGGTGGAATTGAACCCAGGGGGTCTTATGCAAAGACATAGTCTAAATTTGGTCTAGCATTCCAGTGAAATGGAGCCGGAAAACAATCTAAATTAATGAAAATCTGTCTCTCTAACATCAAAATGGAATGGTTCTGAAAATGTAGAATTTATTTAACTTATTAAGTTTTAGTTTTATTTAGTTTTCTGAATAATGAAAACAATCTAAATTAATGAAAACCTGTCTCTCTAACACCAAAATGGAATTGTTATGAAAATGTAGAATTTATTTAACTTATTAAGTTTTAGTTTTATTTAGTTTTCTGAATAATGAAAACAATTTAAATTAATGAAAACCTGTCTCTCTAACACCAAAATTCTGAAAATGTAGAATTTATTTAACTTATTGATTTAGTTTTATTTAGTTTTCTGAATAATGTTTTTTTTTTTTAAAGAAAGAGGCTTCTTTGAATGATGAATGAACACGGTGCCGTTCCGTGGATATGATTGGTTGGTTAGTCAGTCAATGGCACTAAGAAAACAAAACATGGCTTAAGGCGACCGAGAAGGACCAGAGCAAGTTTCAAACTCCCACATCCTGTCCTCTTCCACTCCCTTCCTTTAGAGAGTGCCGAAAAGCACGCCTCACATTGGGTTTGTGTTCTTTGTCGATGCTGTTTTCACATTTTTTTTTTCTTCCCCCCCCCCTCGTCTTTTGTAACTCCTGCTCCATGGCGTTTTCTCTGGGGAGACACTCTGTGGAACAAGAGATTAGAGCGGGTGCTGCCTAGCAACTGAATAAAAATGGCAGTAACAAAAGGGGCGCTCTCACTCTCAAACGTCTGACCTACATAATCCCAAAGCTCTGATCATACAACACAACAACACGATGAAAGGCCTGCTGTGATTTAACCCTCAAACAAACACTTGCCGTCGCCGTCCCGTCGTCTCAAAGAGCCACCTAGCCTGATGCTCAACACTAAAGGGTGACTCGTGAAACTGACGCCGCCTAATTAGAAAGGAAGAAGAGGCAGCCAACACTTTTGGAAATGAGATGAATGCATTTTAAGGAGATGGCAGCAGAGTGGCAAAGGAGATTAACAGTGATCACAGTAATGCTGTTGGCTTCAGAGAGCGCCAGAAGCCCATTCATGTACGCTTCGGCCACAGGCAGACGAGCGCAGGAAGGAGCGAGCAGAGACACGGATGAGACAGCTTTTACTTCTGTCTTAAGCTCGTTGATCAAAGGATGGCGGAGAAACAAGACACTTAAAAAGGATACGCAAAAAAAGATCAAACTTTTACTTTTGAAACTTTCTTCTCCTGCTTTCTTGTTTCCGCTTTTATGACTTCTCAACAAATATGTCAGATTAACTTCAAACTTGGTACTTAAAGGCAACGGTGACGACAACAACGGTAGTAACCACATCAAAAAACTAAGTCGATGTCGGTGCCTCATTTCAGTAATAAGCATATGGGAAAATATCAGATATAATTGGTGGGCTGCACGGTGTGCGAGTGGTTAATGTTCAGGCCTCACAGCTAGAAGACCCGAGTTCAATTTCTCCAGGGACTACAGTTTTCTCCCACATTCCAAAAACATGCTAGGTTAATTGGCGATTCCAAATTGTCCATAGGTATGAATGTGAGTGTGAATGGTTGTTTGTCTATATGTGCCCTGTGATTGGCTGGCCACCAGTCCAGGGTGTACCCCGCCTTTCGCCCGAAGACAGCTGGGATAGGCTCCAGCACGTCCGCAAACCTCATGAGGATAAGCGGTAGAAAATGAATGAATGAATGAAAGAATTATATAATTGGTGGGCTGCACGGTGGTTGAGTGGTTAACGTTCAGGCCTCACAGCTAGGAGACCCCAGTTCAATTTCTCAGAGTACTCCGATTTCCTCCCACATTCCAAAAACATGCTAGGTTAATTGGCGACTCCAAATTGTCCATAGGTATGAATGTGAGTGTGAATGGTTGTTTGTCTATATGTGCCCTGTGATTGGCTGGCCACCAGTCCAGGGTGTACCCCGCCTTTCGCCCGAAGACAGCTGGGATAGGCTCCAGCACGTCCGCAAACCTCATGAGGATAAGCGGTAGAATATGAATGAATGAATTATATAATTGGTGGGCTGCACAGTGGACGAGTGGTTAACGTTCAGGCCTCACAGCTAGGAGACCCGAGTTCAATTTCTCTGGGTACTCCCGTTTCCTCCCACATTCCAAAAACATGCTAGGTTAATTGGCCACTCCAAATTGTCCATACGTATGAATGTGAGTGTGAATGGTTGTTTGTCTATATGTGTCCTGTGATTGGCTGACACCGCCTCTCGCCTGAAGACAGCTGGGATAGGCTCCAGCATGCCCACAACCCTTGTGAGGATAAGCGGTAGAAAATGAATCAGTGAATGAATATTATAATTGGTGGGCTGCACGGTGGTTGAGTGGTTAACGTTCAGGCCTCACAGCTAGGAGACCCCAGTTCAATTTCTCAGAGTACTCCGATTTCCTCCCACATTCCAAAAACATGCTAGGTTAATTGGCGACTCCAAATTGTCCATAGGTATGAATGTGAGTGTGAATGGTTGTTTGTCTATATGTGCCCTGTGATTGGCTGGCCACCAGTCCAGGGTGTACCCCGCCTTTCGCCCGAAGACAGCTGGGATAGGCTCCAGCACGTCCGCAAACCTCATGAGGATAAGCGGTAGAAAATGAATGAATGAATTATATAATTGGTGGGCTGCACAGTGGACGAGTGGTTAACGTTCAGGCCTCACAGCTAGGAGACCCGAGTTCAATTTCTCCGGGTACTCCCGTTTCCTCCCACATTCCAAAAACATGCTAGGTTAATTGGCCACTCCAAATTGTCCATAGGTATGAATGTGAGTGTGAATGGTTGTTTGTCTATATGTGTCCTGTGATTGGCTGACACCGCCTCTCACCTGAAGACAGCTGGGATAGGCTCCAGCATGCCCGCAACCCTTGTGAGGATAAGCGGTAGAAAATGAATCAGTGAATGAATATTATAATTGGTGGGATGCACGGTGGACGAGTGGTTAACGTTCAGGCCTCACAGCTAGAAGACCCGAGTTCAATTTCTCCGGGTACTCTGGTTTCCTCCCACATTCCAAAAACATGCTAGGTTAATTGGCGACTCCAAATTGTCCATAGGTATGAATGTGAGTGTGAATGGTTGTTTGTCTATATGTGCCCTGTGATTGGCTGGCCACCAGTCCAGGGTGTACCCCGCCTTTCGCCCGAAGACAGCTGGGATAGGCTCCAGCACACCCGCGACCCTCATGAGGATAAGCGGTAGAAAATGGATGGATGGATAATATAATTGGTAGAAAAAATGGTTCATATTGCCATTGTGTTTTTTTCAACCAGGATTTTAAGGTGGAAGTGATCACTCAGCAATTATTTCCATGTTTCACCTTTGGATTGCAAATTACAAATACATTGCAATTACATTGCATTTCATTGCAAATATGTAATTTAATATATATATATATATATATTAATATAATATTTGTGTTTTACTGTAAATTAGAACCTACGGTAAAGGTTATAGATATTGGCATGCCAAAGATGTCCATGTACTATTAGGCCAAAGATTCCAATATTTCTGGCATTGGCTTCTCAATGACTGACTGTATATGAATATTGGGGATTAGCATTCAAAGGTATTTAAATTTGTTGCGCTTCCTAGTCTTTTTTTTGCGTTTTTATTGGATATTCAACAAGAAGTTGAGTCCAAATGAAATGAATTCCCTTCAGCAATCACGTTTGTAAACTCTTCAGATCAAGATGAAAGGATAGAGTCTGGAGATTTAAGATTTTAAACTCACGTCTATCACATCAGATGGAAAATGGCGTCATAAATTTGTATTGAGTATTTGCAAGAATCAGACATAGTATGTTCATAAAATGAAAAACTCCCAATTTGTTAGGATTCCGGCAGAGAAATGCCCACCCATTTTCTGTGCCGCTGGAGCCTATCCCAACCGACATTGGGCGAGAATCGGGCAAGAATCGGGGTACACCCTGGACTGGTGGCCAGCCAATCACAGGGCACATATAGACAAACAACCATTCACACTCACATTCATACCTATGGACAATTTGGAGTCGCTAATTAACCTAGCATTTGGAATGTGTACCCGGACAAAAACCCACGCATGCAACATGCAAACTCCACACAGAGATGGCCGAGGGTGGAATTGAACCCTGTGAGGTCTGCGCGCTAACCACTCGACCAACGTGCCGCCCAGGTACAAGAGGTACAAGTCTTTATAAATTCATTGTTCTTGTGCAATGCATGCTGGGAAATGTGGTTATTCTATTTTTTTAACACCTAGCATGTTTTTGGAATGTGGGAGGACCCCCCCCAAACCCCCACACAAAAAGTGTAAAGCCAAATTCTTACCCCAAATTCACCTTTGAAGATCAGTGTGTAAGTGTCTGTGTGTACTGCATAATGATGCGAGTCGCAGTGTCTGCCCCATTGTGGAAGGATCGGTGTCTTAGTGTAACAGCAACTGCGGACCGGGTGTCTAATTGGAGTCCAGTTGCGTCGAGTGGCTCGCTGTGTGAACCCGGGTGTTCTCGGACTGGGCGCATATTCATGGTAAGCATCTCTTTGGGGGCTTGCAGGTTTTCAATGCACTCATTTACACATCAAAACAGCCCAGGAAAGGGATAGTGCTCAAGGGGGGGGGGCTGCAAAGGGAGGGCGGGAACGCCAATGAAGGATGCTTTATCCCCCCCCTCCCCTCAGGGGGAAAGACAAGGGGATGAAGTCTACACTGACGCTATAATGATGGACCCATGACCAGATGGATGGATTTCTCCCGTGCAGACAAAAACATGGCGTCAGCAGCTAAACTGCTGAGGTGTTTTTAAGCCTTTTTCATAAAAACAAATGTTACAAATCCTACGCAAATACTCTTATACTCCATTGCGGCAGTATCAATAAATACACTTTGAGCTCCAGGGCGACAATGAAGACGGAGCAGTTTAACTTTTTGTGCACCCCCCAATATTAAGCCTCCTGAGCCAGACCAGTAGAAGAAAAACGCCATGCAGACTTAGCCAAACTAAATGTTTCTAGCAATACTAGCTTACTCCTCAAATTGGATATTACTGCGGAATTGGGTGGAGTCTAGTGACCATTGGCTGGCTATGGTCCAGTTCTGCAGACCTCAGGTGTGTGTGTGTGTGTGTGTGTGAACTGGGAAGGTGTTCCCAGCAGACACATCACTGGTGCCAAAGAAGCCATAGCTCAAACAAACTTTTTGGACTGAACCTTCGTTCAGAACTGAAATGCTGTGCTGTCTGAGTTGTGTTGGTTTAATACAAATGTAGTTATTAAGGACCTGAAATTATTTACTAATATGGATTCCATTTGTGGAAAAAAAACAAATAATGTACACTAACTAGTTAGTGTTTTATTTATTAAACCTTAAAAAAAAGTGTTACCACTTCCACACAAAATGCGAGGATAACTATTTTCACCTTGTCATGTCAGATAAACAGAATATTTTTGTAGTTCAAGCACAGAAAACCTGTTCATAACTTTCTAAATACAGTTTTTTAACATTATTAGAGCCCTGCAGACATGAAATAACACCCCTACACTCCTATTATTCTATGTTTACACAATATTGCTAATTTGCAGGCTACAGGATCACTGCAGGGACAAAAGAGACGACTACGGCTTTAAGCATAGCATACTAGTGTGCAAACTAGTTAGTGTTTTATTAATTAAACCTTAAAAAAAAGTGTTACCACTTCCACACAAAAATGCGAGGGTAACTTTTTTTCACCATGTCATGTCGGATAAACAGAATATTTTTGTAGTTCAAGCACAGAAAACCTGTTCATAACTTTCTAAATACAGTTTTTTTTACATTATTAGAGCCCTGCAGAAATGAAATAACACCCCTACAATCCTATTATTCTATGTTTACACAATATTGCTAATTTGCAGGCTACAGGATCACTGCAGGGACAAAAAAGATGACTACGGCTTTAAGCATAGCATACTAGTGAGCTAAATAGTTAGTGTTTTATTTATTAAACCTTCAAAAAAAGTGTTACCACTTCCACACAAAATGCGAGGGTAACTTTTTTTCACCATGTCATGTCGGATAAACAGAATATTTTTGTAGTTCAAGCACAGAAAACCTGTTCATAACTTTCTAAATACAGTTTTTTTACATTATTAGAGCCCTGCAGAAATGAAATAACACCCCTACAATCCTATTATTCTATGTTTACACAATATTGCTAATTTGCAGGCTACAGGATCACTGCAGGGACAAAAAAGATGACTACGGCTTTAAGCATAGCATACTAGTGAGCTAAATAGTTAGTGTTTTATTTATTAAACCTTCAAAAAAAGTGTTACCACTTCCACACAAAATGCGAGGGTAACTTTTTTTCACCATGTCATGTCGGATAAACAGAATATTTTTGTAGTTCAAGCACAGAAAACCTGTTCATAACTTTCTAAATACAGTTTTTTAACATTATTAGAGCCCTGCAGACATGAAATAACACCCCTACACTCCTATTATTCTATGTTTACACAATATTGCTAATTTGCAGGCTACAGGATCACTGCAGGGACAAAAGAGACGACTACGGCTTTAAGCATAGCATACTAGTGAGCTAACTAGTTAGTGTTTTATTTATAAAACCTTAAAAAAAGTGTTACCACTTCCACACAAAATGCGAGGATAACTTTTTTCACCATGTCATGTCGGATAAACAGAATATTTTTGTAGTTCAAGCACAGAAAACCTGTTCATAACTTCGTAAATACAGTTTTTTTTACATTATTGGAGCCCTACAGACATGAAATAACACCCCTACACTCCTATTATTCTATGTTTACACAATATTGCTAATTTGCAGGCTACAAGATCACTGCAAGGACAAAAAAGATGACTACGGCTTTAAGCATAGCATACTAGTGTGCTAACTAGTTAGTGTTTTATTAATTAAACCTTAAAAAAAAGTGTTACCACTTCCACACAAAATGCGAGGGTAACTTTTTTTCACCATGTCATGTCGGATAAACAGAATATTTTTGTAGTTCAAGCACAGAAAACCTGTTCATAACTTTCTAAATACAGTTTTTTTACATTATTAGAGCCCTGCAGAAATGAAATAACACCCCTACAATCCTATTATTCTATGTTTACACAATATTGCTAATTTGAAGGCTACAGGATCACTGCAGGGACAAAAGAGACAACCACGGCTTTAAGAATAGCATACTAGTGAGCTAACTAGTTAGTGTTTTATTTATAAAACCTTCAAAAAAAGTGCTACCACTTCCACACAAAATGCGAGGATAACTTTTTTCACCATGTCATGTCGGATAAACAGAATATTTTTGTAGTTCAAGCACAGAAAACCTGTTCATAACTTTGTAAATACAGTTTTTTTTACATTGTTAGAGCCCTGCAGACATGAAATAACACCCCTACACTCCTATTATTCTATGTTTACACAATATTGCTAATTTGCAGGCTACAAGATCACTGCAGGGACAAAAAAGATGACTACGGCTTTAAGCATAGCATACTAGTGAGCTAACTAGTTAGTGTTTTATTTATTAAACCTTCAAAAAAAGTGCTACCACTTCCACACAAAATGCGAGGATAACTTTTTTTCACCATGTCATGTCTGATAAACAGAATATTTTCAGAATATTTTCGTAGTAGAGAATAGAAAACCTGTTGATGACTTTCTAAATACAGTTTTTAACATTACAGGATCACTGCAGGGACACAAGGGACGACCACGGCTTTAAGCATAGCATGCTAGTGAGCTAACTAGTTAGTATTTTATTTATTATTTCTTAAAAAGGGGTTCAGGAGGGACAAAAAGTAAGAATCCCAAAAAATACCACTTCCACACAAAATGCGAGGATAATTTTTTTTCATTTCTTTTTTTCTACTATCCTGCCGAGCAACAAGTTCCCAGAGAAAAGTGTGACAAGGTCATGAAAGGTCAAAAAGCAACGAGGTTATTGTAGTTTTGTGATGTCCAACAGTGATTGTTGGGACAGTACTTACAGTGAAACATCGGAATTAGATTGCTCTTGTATTTGATATGATTGTATAGTCGGACAAAACTAAAAAAAAGCCCTTTTATTTTACATCATATGACATCACTTATTTTTACACTTTTATGCATGTAAAAATGCTACTTTCAAATCGCTTGTGCAGTTCATACAGATTCTAATAGTTGAACTTATTTCATTTTCTCATATTACATCTTTATTTCTTTGTTTTCCCTTCATTTTGTTTCATTTTTTTCCACTCATATTAGCTTATCAGTATTTTTTTCTTTTCCTGTTCTGTAACTTTAATTAGAAAATGAATGCAGGGAGTGAGTGCAAGCAAATAAAATACAGATATTTAATAAATAATGAGAAGGAGTAGGATTATATACTGTAAGCTGCTTCTTCCTACTCCTTTTTGCACATGTCGCCCTGTGCAAATACAACCATTAACTTATATACCATCATTCCACTTTAACCCCGGAATAGATTGATTCCATTCATTTCTATGGAGAACCTGTTTGGAGATTATATTAAACGTTCATATAAAACTTGGAACAAAAATGTTCAGCAATAAATAATTCAGAATAAATAAATACAAACCCACGTTCCCAAGCCTATCTTATCGGTCTAAGAGGGTGCAGGTGGGACCCGCCGCTTTGTGTCTCACATAGCAAGTGTTCGGCCTCTGTGGGTCATGTCAGTGGAGTGTAATCTAGGCAGGAAGCACGCGCCCCCCGTTCAGTCATCCATGAAGTGGAACATGCGACTCCGACACCCACCAACCGAGTCCCTGACTGTGAAATCCTTCCAAGCAAAACAACTCTTTTGAAACCGTTAAACGTGATATAGTACTCCCAGTACCATAGTCCAAACCGTGGACCGGTGTCTGTAACGGTGTAGTAATAAAACCACAAAAAGGGAGGATGATGGTTGATTCCCTCCCCCTCCTCCTCCTCCTCCTATCCCGTCTTGTCAACTCAGGCATGGCGCACGTCCACAAAACGCTTGGTTTTGATTTGTAACCAAGAACTTTGAGTTTATGTGTTAATGAATTCTAGCATACGCACGTAGCGGCGTGTAATAATACACACTCACACACGAAACAATTACTGTCAAACACTGTTAATGTCTGCTATGTTTTACTGTCCAATGACTTCAATTCACATTGGCACTTGAATTGTTTGAGTCCCGTGATGTAAAAGCTATTTATTTCCCTTGTTTTATAGCTCGTGTGGGAGCACGGTGGCTCTCGTGCGTAATAAAATCGACTTCATTACCAAGATGTGAGTTGTCGGACGCAAATTGGGTTATTTACGTAATAAAAAATAATGCAATGTGTGGCTTTTCTTCGAATCAGTCCATGATTATTTCAACATGAGGGTGGCACAAGAGAATAAAAGGTGCATTGTTTTTCTTTAAAGCAAGGGGTCTCAAACTCAATTTACTTGGGGGCCACTGGAGCTAGGGTCTGGGTGAGACTGGGCCGCATCAGGTTTTATAAAAAAAACAAAAAACGCATTTATTAAAAACAGAAAAATGAACAAACTTTGCTTTGGTTCCGATTTTCTTCAAGAAAAGCTCTGATAAAACATTCCACTGTTCTCAAATATCTTAATTTTTATTTTTCTACACAAAATAAGATGAAAAATAAATAAACAAATCAAGAATAAAGAAAATCAATCAATCAGTAAGAAATAAATATAATAATAATAATAAAACGGCAAATAATAAAAACTTAAGAAACCACATATTAAAATGAACAAAGCATTATTAGAGCCCTGTAGACATGACAAAACACGACTATAGTCACATTTATACTTTTTTTATTTACAACATATTGCGCAACTGCAGGGTCTTGAGACACATGCTAACTCGCAAACTAGAGAGCTAGCGACCTAAACGGTAGCCTTCAAGTTATTTCCTTTCAACTTAAATAGCCAAAAACTTACCACTTCCACACGGATAGGGAGGATAACTATTAACAGTTATTTAACCTTTAACATGAACATTAATCAAACGTAATAATTTTTTCTGGGTACATGATACCATACAGCATCCATATAACATTAAACTTTCATATCAAGACGGGGGCCTCAAACTAGTGTCCTGCGGGCCACATTTGGCCCGTGGGCCGCGTGTTTGAGACCCCTGCTTTAAAGTTATAGTTTATACGGAAATTTGGACTTGACTCACGTCCGACATTCTACTCGGTAGCTTCAGCACGACCGCAAACCGCAAAACTGAAATGTGAGCAGCCGAGCCAAACCGAGTCACGCAACGAGGGTGAAATGTTCCCGTGATGAATCTCGCTCCATCAAAGAGTTTTCTCAAGACTCGAGAGCGGCGTGATTAAACCCGCTATTCATTAAACATTCTTAAGTGCACTGGCGCTGCATTTTAAAGACGCGCTACGCAAAACATTCTTGCCACAGTCTGTCCCTCTTTTCATCAGCCAGTCTCTTTGAGGATTATCTTTGGGGACGCCCCTGGGGGGCATTTAGATACAAGACATGAACAGTCACAATTAACTCCTTAAGCAATATTCATCTCAGCAGACGGGGGTTGGTGGTGAGGGACATTCATTCATTCATTCATTCATTCGTTTTCTAACGCTTTTCCTTACAAGGGTCGCGGGGGTGCTGGAGCCGATCCCAGCTGTGTTCGGGCCAGAGGCGGGGTACACCCTGGACTGGTGGCCAGCCAATCACAGGGCACATATAGACAAACAACCATTCACACTCACATTCATACCTATGGACAATTTGGAGTGGCCAATTAACCTAGCATGTTTTTGGAATGTGGGAGGAAACCGGAGTACCCGAAGAAAACCCACGCAAACAGCCGGAAAACAATCAAAATTAATGAAAACCTGTCTCTCTAACACCAAAACAGAACGGTTCTGAAAATGTAGAATTTATTTAACTTATTGATTTTTAGTTTTATTTAGTTTTCTGAATAATGTTTTTTTTTTTAAAGAAAGAACATGCAAACTCCACACAGAGATGGCCAAGGGTGGAATTGAACCCTGGTCTTGGGCAAAGACATAGTCTAATGAAGTTCATTTGGTCTAGCGTTCAAGTGAAATAGAGCCAGAAAACAATCAAAATTAATGAAAACCTGTCTCTCTAACACCAAAACGGAACGGTTCTGAAAATGTAGAATTTATTTAACTTATTAAGTTTTAGTTTTATTTAGTTTTCTGAATAATGTTTTTTTTTTTAAAGAAAGAACATGCAAACTCCACACAGAGATGGCCAAGGGTGGAATTGAACCCTAGTCTTGGGCAAAGACATAGTCTAATGAAGTTCATTTGGTCTAGCGTTCAAGTGAAATAGAGCCAGAAAACAATCAAAATGAATGAAAACCTGTCTCTCTAACACCAAAATGGAATGGTTCTGAAAATGTAGAATTTATTTAACTTATTCATTAAGTTTTAGTTTTATTTAGTTTTCTGAATAATGTTTTTTTTTTAAAGAAAGAACATGCAAACTCCACACAGAGATGGCCAAGGGTGGAATTGAACCCTGGTCTTAGGCAAAGACATAGTCTAATGAAGTTCATTTGGTCTAGCGTTTAAGTGAAATAGAGCCGGAAAACAATCAAAATTAATGAAAACCTGTCTCTCTAACACCAAAATGGAACGGTTCTGAAAATGTAGAATTGATTTAACTTATTGAATAAGTTTTAGTTTTATTTAGTTTTCTGAATAATGTTTTTTTTTTAAAGAAAGAACATGCAAACTCCACACAGAGATGGCCAAGGGTGGAATTGAACCCTGGTTTTAGGCAAAGACATAGTCTAATGAAGTTCATTTGGTCTAGCGTAAAGTCCTGCAAATGTAGAATTGATTTAACTTATTGATTAAGTTTTAGTTTTATTTAATTTTCTGAATACTGTTTTTTTTTTTTAAAGAAAGAACATGCAAACTCCACACAGAGATAGCCGAGGGTGGAATTGAACCCTGGTCTCCTAGCTATGAGGTCTGCACTCTAACCACTCAACCACCGTGCAGCCCAGTGGGGGACATTGCTTCCAAAATAACAAAACAGTCATAATGAGGTGAAGATGAGTTGTACAAATTTATTTTCATCCCAAAATAAAAAAATGTGCCAGTTTTTATGAAAGGCACTTTATCTCCCTTGAATAATGCATTCAAAGATGATGTTAAATTAAATATATTTACAATAAATAAACATTTATACAGATTTATACAACTAATTGTGCTGCCTCAGGGGGGGGTACAAATCCCACAATAGCTTCCTACTGCACTTTTTTGTGCAGAACAATATGGCAATTGAATACTGTTAGTGAACCATGGTGACTTGGACCTGTGGGACTCACTTTAATGGTGTCTTTTTTAGCAGCTCCTTATATTGGACACACACACACACACACACACACACGCTTGCGGGTGTCAGACGTTAGTGGGACTGTCTGTATGCAGGTCCGTCTTTGCCACGTGCAGAACAACAGCGGGTGATTTGTAGTGGCAGTGGGTGCTGCTGCAGCTCGCCCCGCTGCACGGCTTCCTGACGCTAGTCCTGTCTGTCAGTTTCCGGCTGCAGAGACCCTGCCAGGTCTGCAGGGTCTTGGAGCTCCACACCCACACCCCGCTGGTGATACCCACCACCAGAGACATGAATATCTTCAGCATGAAGACAGCCACCGTGGGAACGGAGTCCCGCAGGGAGCAGTCGCCGCCGTGTCCGTTGAAGGATCCGCATGTGGCCTGTCGGCCTCTCAGCTTCCAGTAGTCCATGTTGAGCCTCTCGTAGAAGTAACACACGATGACGCAGGTGGCGGGGACGGTGTAGAGGATGGAGTAGATGCCGATTTTTACCATAAGCTTCTCCAGCTTCTCCGTGTTGGTGCCTTCTGTTTTCATGACCTTGCGGATGTGGAAGAGCGCCACGAAGCCCGTGAGAATGAAGGACGTGCCGATGACCAAGTAACAGGAAAGCGGGATGAGAACGAATCCGGTAAGCGCCCCGGAGTCCATGCTCCCAACGTAGCACAGCCCCGTCAGCTCATCCCCGGCTACCTTTCTCATAGTAAGAATGATGATGGTCTTCAGAGCCGGGATGCCCCAAGCTGCCATGTGGAAGTAGTTACTGTGGGCTTCGATGGCTTCGTGACCCCACTTCTTGCCTGCCGCCAGAAACCAGGTGAGCGTGAGGATGACCCACCAGATTGAAGACGCCATGCCAAAGTAGTAGAGGATAAGGAAGACGATGGTGCAGCCCGTGGACTCCAGCCCCTCTTGGATGATGTAGAGCTCACCGTGCTCCCGGTCGCAGGCGATGTTCTCAGCACCCGCCACGGATCGGATAATGAAGGCCACGGAGTAGACGTTGTAGCACATGGAGAGAAAGATAATGGGGCGCTCCGGGTACTGGAAACGGTGGGGCTCCAAGAGAAAGGTGAGTACGGTGAAAGCAGTGGAGACGAAGCACAAGATGGACCAAACTGTCATCCAAATAAAAGCAAAGTCTTTGTCCCGCCTGGACCAGAACACGTCCACAGCGGGGGAGCAGCGTGGAGCGCATGACTGACTCTTCTCCACAAACTGGAACTTATCCGGGTTCTCGCATGAGCCGCCGCCGCCACTCGTGGAGCGCCCGCTGCTGGTGCCCGGCTGCCTGGGACGAGGAGGCACCGGGAGCATACCTTCACCTTTCTTACCTTCAGTTCTGGTTTCGTTTTCAGGCGCCTCCATGCATAAAGCGTTGGGGTCGTTTCTAGTGGGCAACTTGGAGCAGTCGAGGGAGTCGGGCCAGGTGTAGCTGAACTTCTTCATAATGGGGGCGCACTTTTCCCGTGCCTGCTCGCACATGGGGCGACACGCGGGGATGGAGGTGGACACTTTGTCCGTGCACATGGGGGCGTAGAGGGAACACAGGAAGAAGCGAAGGTGCACGTCGCAGCCGTACGCCACCAGCGGGGCGAACTCGTTCAGCTTAATAGCAGCCTCCTTCTGGTCGTCGTGGTTCATGAAGTTCGGCATGCGGGTCAGGTTGTATCCGATGCCCTCGCACATGGGGATGGAGATGGGCTCGCACTTGGCCGGTCTTCCTCGCTCCAGCTCGTAGGAACCGATCTCAAAGCTGGAGCCGGAAATCACCAACAGGCACCACAGGAATATCACCACCTTCAGCGGACAACCATCCATGCTCATCATGGAGGTTAAAAATGTACGTATGGAAAAAACGGGAATAAGGCTGGGATATATTTAGAGGCTGTGCTCTGCTCCCGATTACTCCCCCATGCTGGATTCTGAATCAGTCCACGCTTTAGATCACAAAAGTCTTCAAACTTGTAATCCGAATCAAAGTTCTTCTTGGAAGTCCTTCACATGACCGTCGGCTCTAGCGTGAGAAAAAAGGCAGAAGAAGCGGACCGAGCTCCGAGAGGTTGTGCTGCCGCCTCCAGGCTCCCGCACACTGAGGCTGCAAAGCCGTGTGGAGTCGGGCTTGCGTCTGGGGGGGGGGAAAGGGAGAGGAGGGGAAGGGGAGGAGCCGCGTGGATCTCACATTTCAGCCCAGGCACCCCACGCGGGAAATGATAGCACAGATGGCAGAGGACGCTGTTGCGCGCACACACACACATTCAAAGACACATAATAATGGGGCGAAACAAGCTACTCTCTATTCTAGTTTAGACAAATAACAACATCTGCTTTTGCACAAAATATGTCTTATCTGCACAAACATGTATGAAATATCATATTGAACTTTTTTAATACACACTGTCACCAGCATCATTAGTTCCATTAGTGTATCAAAATAAATACTTAATGCTTAAAACTTGTCGTCGGGTGATTCGAACAAAGGTTCTCACAAGGCGATCCATTGCAAAACATGCAAACCAGAATGGAGAATGAAGAGCAGCGGTGATTAGCAGAGGACTATTGTTTCCATCTAGTGGTTGAATATGTAGAACATGCATATGTCACATCTGTTGCACACAGTATTTGATATGTTGTCCAATTATTGTTAATTGTTAAAAAACAATTACTAATAATGTTTCATGAGCTAGGACATGTGCTGCATGTTTTAATAGGGCCATATTGAGAAAAAAAATGGGATTTTTGAGAATAAAGTGGTAAATAACCCCAAACGTTGTACATTTATCATTTATCCATCTTATATATTATCCATAGTGCAAGCGGGCAATTTTTTTTGCCATTGAAAAAATACTCACAAAAAGCATTTGCAAGGATATACGTATATTCTCCTTCTGCAAAAATGTTTTTTCTCGTTTGTTAGCCGTACCCGGATATGACATTGTGTAAGTTTTTGCTTAATTCAGTCATACTACGATAGAAACATCTGCATGCTAAAGAAAGTTTTTACGCAACTCAGTCATACTACGATAGAAACATCTGCATGCTAACGAAAGTTTTTACGGAACTCAGTCATACTACGATAGAAACATCTGCATGCTAACAAAATGTTTTTACGTAACTCAGTCATAATACAACAAAAACATCTGCATGCTAACGAAATGTTTTTACGTAACTCAGTCATGCTACGATAGAAACATCTGCATGCTAACGAAAGTTTTTACGTAACTCAGTCATACTACAATAGAAACATCTGCATGCTAACTAATGTTTTTACGTAACTAAGTCATACTATGATATAAACATCTGCATGCTAACGAAATATTTTAACGTAACTCAGTCATACTACGATAGAAACATCTGCATGCTAATGAAATATTTTTACGTAACTCAGTCATACTCCGATACAAACATATGCATACAAACGAACATTTTTTTGTAACTCAGTCATACTACGATAGAAACATCTGCATGCAAACAAAAGTTTTTACGTAACTCAGTCATACTACGATAGAAACATCTGCATGCTAACGAACGTTTTTTGGTAACTCAGTCATACTACGATAGAAACATCTGCATGCGAACAAAAGTTTTTACATAACTCAGTCATACTACGATTGAAACATCTGCATGCTAACAAAATACTTTTACGTAACTCAGTCATACTACGATAGAAACATCTGCATGCTAACGAAATATTTTTACGTAACTCAGTCATACTACGATAGAAACATCTGCATGCTAACGAACGGTTTTTGGTAACTCAGTCGTACTACGATTGAAACATCTGCATGCTAACGAAATACTTTTACGTAACTCAGTCATACTACGATAGAAACATCTGCATGCTAATGAAATATTTTTACGTAACTCAGTCATACTCCGATACAAACATATGCATACTAACGAACATTTTTTTGTAACTCAGTCATACTACGATAGAAACATCTGCATGCTAACAAAAGTTTTTACGTAACTCAGTCATACTACGATAGAAACATCTGCATGCTAACGAACGTTTTTTGGTAACTCAGTCATACTACGATAGAAACATCTGCATGCGAACAAAAGTTTTTACATAACTCAGTCATACTACGATTGAAACATCTGCATGCTAACAAAATACTTTTACGTAACTCAGTCATACTACGATAGAAACATCTGCATGCTAACGAAATATTTTTACGTAACTCAGTCATACTACGATACAAACATCTGCATGCTAACAAACTTCTTTACGTAACTCAGTCATACTACGATAGAAACATCTGCATGCTAACAAAAGTTTTTACGTAACTCAGTCATACTACGATAGAAACATCTGCATGCTAACAAAAGTTTATCTAATGAAAGACTACCATTTGACGCCCCTGCACAACCTGAATTTCTGGAAAAAGCACACCCGATCATGATGGCCCCCTGTGTGTTATGTGTTATGTTATGTATAGGTGACAAATTGAGGAAGTGCTACTTTATCAGATGTGGTGTCAGGTACAAGATAAAAACAACCTTTGATTTAAGTCAGATGCATCGAGGTCGGAAATGTCTTCTGAACTTTGAGATATATTTTAGTACGCTGGTGCAGAGGTGCTTTGACGAATGACCGAATTTTCACAACAACCCTGCAACTTTTTAAGTGCACCTATCAAAGATAAGAGGACATTTGAGAGGGCCAGGAGATACCTGAGAGTGCCCTTAAAAGGTCTTAGATTTCTATCAGAGAGGAATAACATGCCATGCCGAGCAGCACATATCAAAGTGTATTAAAATCCTTGTATTGTTTGACTTTTGAAACAGTTTGTCTCTTTCAGTGGTGGCTGTGAGTGTGAATGGTTGTTTGTCTATATGTGCCCTGTGATTGGCTGGCCACCAGTCCAGGGTGTACCCGGCCTCTCATCCAAAGTCAGCTGGGATAGATTCAAGCATAACCATGTGACCCAAGTGAGGACAAGCGGCATAGAAAATGAATGAATATTGTAGTCATCATTTCCAGTCAGTGTGCAAGGACCATAAATTTCTGACTACAGTGTCAAAATCCAGGAACTACTGTAAGTACGCAGTGTACATATTATATATATTGATGTGTTTTGATAAATTTACTGACTTTATTTTGCCCAAATAATTGTTTATGTTAATGGTAATGGTTTTATTTCATTGTTACATTTGTTCACTTCCTGCTTTCCATAATAGTTTTTTGTTTTTTTACATTTTTTTAAATTTTGAATGTTTAAATTTTTTGTCCCGTACCGAAGTGCGAGGTGATATGACCATACAATGACATTATGTGTACCATAGTAAGTGTCAATATAGTGATCAACTGCAAACATCAACTGCAAACATCAATATCGCCTTACACTGTTGTACTTTTAAATTGCTATATTGTTTTTATCCTGTGTTTTATTTGGATTATTACTTTTCTATCAATCATCCTGGCCAATGTTTGACAATGTGAGATCCATCCCACTGACTGTGAGAGAATATTGTGTTTATATAGTCCGGGAAACATGACTAAATGATGGCATTGATGCTAGAGGGGGACAAAAGTGTGTCTGTGTTTATATCAGTGGCAGTATTATGTAATATAAGGTAACTATTCATGCCTAGAGGGCTCTAATAGTGTTAAAAAACAAATTTAGAAGGTTGTAAAACGGGTTTTTTCGGCTCTTACTAAGGAGTCATACAGATAAGACGGGACTACTGTATACATTTTTAATATACAGTACTTAAACATTTGTAAAACGTGCATTCCGAACTCGATCATACAAAAAACGCACTCGAAAAGCAAGGTTCCGCTGTACTAGGCTGTTTTTCCCGGTGCACTAAATTCAAGGAGTCCTGTCAACAGAATGAGGCTGTCCAGCTCAATGAACCACTGCAAACTCTGCTCTCTGTTTCCTTTGTCTCCGGTCTTGCGTCTAGAGAGCCAAGCTAAGCTAACTGTTGTAAGGTCATTAGACCACAGAAGCGAACAGCGGCATTGATTTTGTGCATTTGAGCACATTTCCTCAAAATATAAACAATCCTTGAATCTGTAGTGGTCCGCAAGTGAACAAGTGAGGGATTGTCCGTGTTCCAGAGGTAACAATCCTAAAGAATAACTAACACTGTGTTGCCCATTAGTTAAGGAGACACAAGGTCTGACCACACTGCTGCTGGATACTGGAGATCTATTGTCATTTTATTCCCCTGATTAATTGTGTTATTTCTGATTTACCTTAGCAATAAATAGGCAAAACAAACTGAGCCTTTTCTTTGAATTATTGTTATGACTTTGCTATCCAGTGAAGGTTAATTCATGCCACCTAAAACTCCCTACTGCGTGTTAAATCTTGGTAATGGTTTTATTTCATTTGAACATGCATCAGATTACAATTGAGTGCATCCCATAATCAGTTCACAGTTCCACATCTCCAAAAGGAGTAGGAAGAAGCAAAGCTTATTAAATCCTACCCCTCCATCTGGTACTTTTACAATCAGTAACTCTTACATTTGTTCACTTCCTGCTTTCCTCATATAGTTTAAGTTTTTTGTTAATTTTAATTTTAATTTTAATTTTAATTTTAATTTTAATTTTAATTTTAATTTTAATTTTAATTTTAATTTTAATTTTAATTTTAATTTTAATTTTAATTTTAATTTTTTGTCACGTACCGAAGTACGAGGTGATATGACCATACAATGACACAATGGGTACCATAGTAACTGTTCATATAGTTTTGTTGCACCGTGAGCAAGTATGTTGTTCTCTAAAAGATCCAATTTTCACCAAACTTGCTCACGGCAAGCAACATGGGCCAAAAGGAAACCTAATCAATGTTGGGATGGATCCATATAAAACCACAAAGGATTGTAGTCCGTTTATTTGGGCGGGCGTGTACATTGGATTTAATGGTTCCTCAGCATGATTACACGAGCTAAGCTGATTTTTGTGACATTTGTTCACTTCCTGCTTTCCCTTTTAAAGTTTACATTTAACAAACATCAACTGCTTGTATTGTTTCTTGAAATCGCTCATCGTTGTGTATTGTTTGAGGGTCTTACTCAAATCTTTGAATGGCTTGTAATACCTCCCCCCCGAACAATAGCAGCCATCTTTAATTTCACAAATACATCAGACGAGCCGACGGAGTGTGCGACTTGTAATTACCACCTCTTACTTATTGCTTATCATATATCAAGCACAGCGCTTTAAACAACAATACATGATAATACGATCTCAGCGACACGGCCTTTCTGAGATTGTTTTGGCTGTAATAAGAGACACCTCACACTCGAAGCAATTCATCAGGACCATCACACCGCCTGTGGCTCGGACAGTTATGCCTTTGTTCGTGTTGTGTCGGAATAAATCTGTAAATTACGTGTTACCGCAGGAGAGAGCGGACACCGGACACGAGAGCAAATTAGCAGCAGTCTATTCCGGCGATTGGGTCCGGAGAGTCGGGATGTCTGTTTAAAGTGACATGATTCAACTCAATGCAATGAGTCTGGCTTACGTAATTTTATGCGTCATTATTAGGTGACTGAGTGAATGGGAGCAATTCATCCGCTGAGTGCGTCTGTGTTCCTCATATGCCAACGTTTAGGTTAGAAATAACACCATTTAGACCGTGTGTTTATTTATTCCAACATTACTAAGTTAGTGAAGGCAGCACGTTGGGGCATGTGGTTAGCACGTTAACACGTTCAGTTCTCGCGCTCTCTCTCTGGGTACTCGTTTCCTCCCAAGATTAATTAGTGACTAAAATGGTGTGTATGAGTTAAAAGAGTGAAATATATCCACAATAATGCTAAATTCACTTAGCTTTAAGTGTTGCATTGTAGATCCCAAAATGCCATTGGCAGTAGAAATGGTGGAGTGTCTCACAACTGGAAAAAAAAGGAAATAAATGTTACTTTAATGGCTCCAACAGCTGGAAACATTGAATAAAAGCAATGAACCCTTGGAAAAAAGGAATTGACAACTGCAGTATTAGTGAAGTTTATGAATATTATTAATCACTGATGTTCCACTGTGCTGTGCCAGCTTACAGTTAGCGTATACTTCATTTTTATATAGTACTAACATAGAGTGGTGAAATAAGATACCTTACTACAACTGTATGTGGCTTTCACTTCATGAGGATTCAGAGACTGGTAAAACGAGGGAATGAGTGTTGGGATGTCTGTTAGCTAAGAGCGTCGGGATGTACATAGGGTTGCCAATTGTTTCGCATTTAGAAAAAAAAGTATGCGTCCCGTATTGAGCTAAAAAAAACAGCTACGGAATGGATTGAGTAAGACCCTCAAACAATGCACAACGATGAGCCAATTCAAGAAACAATACAAGCAGTTGATGTTTGCTAAATACAAGGATGAAGAGTCTTGAACCAGTCATGATGTGCTATATATATCACTATATTGACACTTACTATGGTACCCATTATGTCATATCACCTCGTACTTCGGTACGTGACAAAAATAAAATAAAAAAAAGAAAAAAGAAAAAAAAACGTAAACTATATTAGGAAAGCAGGAAGTGAACAAATGTCACAAAAATCAGCTTAGTAGCCATTGTGTAATCATGCTGACAGACCATTAAATCCAGTGACAAAAAAAATTACAAAAAAAAAATAAAAATTAAACCATATTAGGAAAGCAGGAAGTGAACAAATCTAACAGGCCCATGTTGTTTGGTGAAAATTGGATCTTTTAGAGAACAACATACTTTTGTTACGGTGCAACAAAACTATATTGACAGTTACTATGGTACCCATTATGTCATTGTATGGTCATATCACCTCGTACTTCGATACGAGACAAAAAATAAAATAAAAATAAAAATAAAAATAAAAATAAAAATAAAAATAAAAATAAAAATAAAAATAAAAATAAAAATAAAAATAAAAATAAAAATAAAAATAAAAACTATATTAGGAAAGCAGGAAGTGAACAAATGTAACAGTGACTGATTGTAAAAGTACCAGATGGAGGGGTAGGATTTAATAAGCTTTGCTTCTTCCTACTCCTTTTGGACATGTGGAACTGTGAACTGATTATGGGATGCACTCAATTGTAATCTGATGCATGTTCAAATGAAATAAAACCATTACCATTACCAAAAAAAAGACCCACTTTGTCCCATATTACAGTGGGAGGCAAACCTCGTCTGTAAAATGTCAATAGACTCCACTGACAACAGCTTCACAGTAGCTTTCCACAGGCTAAACCAATCGATCACCTATCAAACTCATGGCTGTTGACTTTTCTGGCATCTTCGTCGTCTTTTTTCTCCTTCGGCAGGTTTGGGATTGGGTGAAGCGTTTTTTTCTGAGGGGAATGAGTGGGTTTTGAAATGCATTAGTAACTATAGCTGTAGTTAACCTTTTTTAACCTTTGTCAGATCTGACCACCATACCCTTGCCTGAGGAATCTGGGGGTCCCTTAGGTGACTGGTTTGTCCGAGAAACTTAGAAAGATTTCCCCCAAATAAAACATTGCCATGCACGTCAGACGCACAAACACCCAGACAAAACCTGTTTCACCCCAAGGACAAAATCCTGAGAGGTAAACTCGGTGTATCGAGGACTGAGAGTGACCTCTACAATGGAGAGACCAAACGACCCTGATATAAACGCAGAGCATAGGAGCAGAAGTAGTTTCATTGGGCCCAGATTTAGTAGTCCATTTGCATCTCAAAAAAGGGACAATCCTTTGAGGACAACGATGTCCAAATTTTGGAGGACTTGTGGTTTGAAAGAGGTGCAAAAGAAGTCAGTTATATCTAACTAAAAACATTTTGGTCAGCCTAACCTAATTCTGTAACCACATATGATGTGCTCACTTTGCTTATCAAACCTTTTTTACTCCACTTAAGTTCAAGTCTTTGCATCTCGTGGGTCTAACCTAGCGCTTGACGCATAGCGACAGAATGAACCAGAAACGACCCTCGTCGTCTGGGAATTTCTTCTTGGAGATCGCACCCCAAAAATAAACACTTATATCAGGATCAGAAGGCTCCCAAAGGGATCAGGGAGAGCCTTCGCAACTTAAAAGCCATTGTCGCCCTGCCGTGTAATCCTTGCGGTGTGGTCGCCATGCCGACCTGCTCGAGGACCCTTCTTCAATCCCTTCTGCACCCGTCAGGATTCTTAAGGGTTGGGGGCGGGGGGTCAGCAGCTACACAGCTCCTGGTTCAGGCTATATTGACAAAGTCTGAAGTCAGGTCACCGCCAGCTCTTGCTACCATTCCGAGCAGGGCAAAGATTGGATCACGTCTGGATCAACCTTCATGCCAGGAGAAGCCAACACCTGTTGCCACTCCTTGGGAGTCCAAGGCCCTGATGCCTCCTATACCGATGGTGTAGATTCTCCATCCACCTCCAGTTCCAGTTCTCAAACATGCAGCCCGTGGGCCAAATGTTTAATGTTAGTGCGGCCCGCGCAAGTTTGATATGGATGCTGTATGGTATCATGTACCCAGAAAAAATTATTACGTTTGATTAATGTTCATGTTAAAGGTTAAATAACTGTTAATAGTTATCCTCCCTATCCGTGTGGAAGTGGTAAGTTTTTGGTTATTTAAGTTGAAAGGAAATAACTTGAAGGCTACCGTTTAGGTCGCTAGCGCTCTAGTTTGCGAGTTAGTGTGTGTCTCAAGACCCTGCAGTTGCGCAATATGTTGTAAATAAAAAAAGTATAAATGTGACTATAGTCGCGTTTTGTCATATCTACAGGGCTCTAATAATGCTTTGTTCATTTTAATCTGGAAAAAATAATTTGTCTACCCACCAACTATATGTGGTTTCTTAAGTTTTTATTATTTGCCGTTTTATTATTATTATTATATTTATTTCTTACTGATTGATTGATTTTCTTTATTCTTGATTTATTTATTTTTCATCTTATTTTGTGCAGAAAAATAAAAATTAAGATATTTGAGAACAGTGGAATGTTTTATCAGCGGTTTTCTTGTAGAAAATCGGAACCAAAGCAAAGTTTATTTATTTTTCTGTTTTTAATAAATGCGTTTTTTTTTTTTTTGGAAAACCTGATGCGGCCCAGCCTTGCCCAGACCCTAGCTCCAGTGGCCCCCAGGTAAATTGAGTTTGAGACCCCTGCACTAAAGTCACCACATGGCATTTTAATATACAAATATGTACCAATACGAGCATTTGTCCCTCCGTGATGAAGTCCAGATGAACAATCTATTGTTAGGAGGGTTTGTCATCAGCCATGCTGGACAAGATCTCCAACAACAACCCACAGAATAAACAAACCAAAGGCAGATTCTTGCTGCTAAATGAAATAACCAAACCTGGTAAATTAACACAATCTCAAAGAAGCTCAAAGTTGCTCCTTAAAATTCAAAATAAGTAAGTAATTTGCAAGTAATTTGACAAAAGCTACCACTTCAACCTCTTCCACCCCCAGGACTTCTGACTTGACATTTTTTCACTCAAGTTCACCCAGAGTAGTGCCATGTTTTGACTGCAGGATGTTTATTCATACTTGGGAATGTGAAGACTGAATGTCAACACTTTCTCTCGTTTAGCTCAACTCTATTCACAACTATTCGCTGTAAATTGGTCCTGGATGTGAGGTGCTGATGAGTGCAACACATTCCTTGGAGTTTCACACTTCTTAGTTTAAGAGTCTGTCCTACAATTTTCTTTACAGCAGGGGTCTCAAACTCAATTTACATGGGGGCCACTGGAGCTAGGGTCTGGGCAAGACTGGGCCGCATCAGGTTTTCCAAAAAAAAGCATTTATTAAAAACAGATAAATGAATGAACTTTGCTTTGGTTTCGATTTTCTACAAGAAAAGCTCTGATAAAACATAATACATTTTATTTTCTACACAAAATAAGATGACAAATAAATAAACGAATCAAGAATAAAGAAAATCAACCAATCAGTAATAAATAAATAAATATAATAATAACAATAAAACGGCAAATAATAAAAACTTAAGAAACCACATATAGTTGGTGGGTAGACAAATTATTTTTTTCAGATTAAAATGAACAAAGCATTATTAGAGCCCTGTAGACATGACAAAACATGACTATAGTCACATTTATACTCTTTTTATTTACAACATATTGCACAACTGCAGGGTCTTGAGACACATGCTAATTCGCAAACTAGAGAGCTAGCGACCTAAACGGTAGCCTTCAAGTTATTTCCTTTCAACTTAAATAGCCAAAAACTTACCACTTCCACACGGATAGGGAGGATAACTATTAACAGTTATTTAACCTTTAACATGAACATTAATCAAACGTAATAATTTTTTCTTGGTACATGATACCATACAGCATCCATATCAAACTTGCGCGGGCCGCACTAACATTAAACTTTCATATCAAGGCGGGGGCCTCAAACTAGTGTCCTGCGGGCCACATTTGGCCCGTGGGCCGCGTGTTTGAGACCCCTGATTTACAGTATATACTGTATTTGCACAGAGCTCTGTAACCTGATTTGATCCCGCCATAATAAAGTATATAGAGTTATACTGCATATTAAGTTATTTCTATATGTTGTTTTAACGTCTCTCTTTTGTTTTTAAAGGTCTATGGACAAAATTGAGTCGTCTCTGGTGTCCTTTGGGAGCAGTAGAGTTGAAAGCAATACGACGACAGGGCCATGCAATCATACCGGAGGGAGGCGGGGCTGTTTTTAATGGCTGAAGATTTGCGCTGAGGGGAAGAAAGGTAATATAAAGATAATGTGGAAAGATTTAAAAGGTTTTAGCAAAGTAGAGCCTTGGCCATGACAGTAGAAATTGTTTGGATATTTGGAGGTGCGTAGGAAAAAACGGGAATGTCGGTTTATCATTTTTGGGGGGAGAATATATTATTTTCGCTCTCAAAGAATGTAAATCCTAAACAGGTGGGCTTGCAAAGTTACATGGTGGGAGTGGCTGGATTTTTATGTCTTAGCAAAGCGAGTCAATGACTGCAGGCCAAGGAAGGGAGAGCAATTTACTTGCTTGAAGTATCAACCGGTTCCAGTTGCCATTGTAACTGTAGGGATGCTAACGTTTGACTCTTAGTGGATAAGATACCACGTATTGGGGTGCAACACTATTATGCCACCATTAGGCATCTGCTCCTTGACCGCGGTTCTAGAGATTGGTTCTTTGGTTTGGTAGTGATACATTTTTTTGTTACATTGAATTTCCCTTTGCATTGTTGGAAAATATGAGCAATTTTTCCGAAACTTCAGAAAACTTCAGAAAATTAGGATTTGGCTCTCAAGCTTATTGCTTGCTCAGTCCACACGACTATGTAACAATGGAAAAGGCATGGGCTAGTCCAGCTGCATACTGGCCCATGTTTACAAAACAGTCCAATGTAAAAAACCGTTGACAGATTAAAATCCATTTCTTTTGCTGGTAGGGAATCAGGAACTCCAACCACTTGTACGTGATGGTGGAACTAATTTGTAAACGAATGTAGCTTTCCCGTATGAGCCATTGCTGGCAAGTAAACAGAGCCTAGGGGAGGGCAGCAAACTTATCTGGCTTACAGTCACGCCCATTTAAGGAAGTCAGCCCCTCTGTGACATCACAAAGGGTCAGTTTTACCACGTCTTTTGAAACAGACTGTTTTGAGCCATCCCAAACTTCTTTCAGGACTCACTTCCAAATGCGAAAACATCATTATCTGAACCTTTTTTTCTCGTTTAGCATGAGAATACAACATTCTAACTACATTTCCGATGTGCGAATTCAAGAAACAATACAAGCAGTTGATGTTTGCTAAATACAAGGATGAAGAGTCTTCCAGTCATGATGTGCTATATATATCACTATATTGACACTTACTATGGTACCCATTATGGCATTGGATGCTCATATCACCTTGTACTTCAGTACGAGGTACATTATTAAAAAAAAAAAACATAAACTGTATTATGGAAAGCAGGAAGTGAACAAATGTAACAGTTACTGATTGTAAAAGTACCAGATGGAGGGGTAGGATTTAATAAGCTTTGCTTCTTCCTACTCCTTTTGGACATGTGGAACTGGGAACTGATTATGGGATGCACTCAATTGTAATCTGATGCATGTTCAAATGAAATAAAACCATTACCATTACCATTACATTAATAGGTCAGAAAAATGGAAAAAGCATAATAGGTCCGCTTTAACATTGACTCTTATATCACGGAAATTCAGTTATCCCAGTCGGGTCTCAAACCAGTTAACCAGTATAAACAAGGCAATAGAGAGATTGTTCTCACACAAATTCCTCCTGGGATACTCAAACCACCCGTCACAGAGCCCAAGCCCAGAAACTGACACATGCGCAAAAAGTTGTAAATCGAAAGTTGATCGCTGGATTTACTCGAGTCACGGAGTCCATGCACAGAAACCCGTAGGACTCCAGTTCTTGAGTCACTCAAATCACCTGTCACAGGGTACATCTTCATAAATTCACAAACCTCTCCTGAACTGCATTTAATCATAGTAATTTTTGAATGATTCTTTTAATACTTTCTTACTTTCCTTTCTAAGGTGCAGAAGGCTGAGCATTGATAGTTAATAAATCATATCATATTTATTTATTTAACAACCCAATACAATACACTCATATGTGACTTTACTCATCTGTATACACCAGTCATTATTTGCACTATGACCCATTTATCATTGCACTAAAATTAATATATCTGCAATATGTCTGCTCCTGCATATGCTCCTGTGCAATATTATGTGTATATTTTGGATATCTTGTATATATCTTGTATATATCTTGTTAAATTGTCTTTTTTACTCTACTTTTATATACTTTTTTTTTTTAACTTGACTACTGCACTGAAAGGAGAAGCTCTCCAATCTCGTTGTACATCTTGTATAATGACAATAAAGGCCATTCCTTCCTTCCTTCCTTCCTTCCTTCCTAAACTGAAAAGGTTACAATAAAAGATTACCACAGAGCAAATCAAACTAAAAAGTGAAATCAAAGCTAAAAGATTGAATCTCATTGCATTGTTCACATATATGTGATGTTGCGGTGTCTAGAAAACACTGTGGAACCGTTGCTTGCATGCTAGAGCCTCTCAAAAAAGAAATGTAGGGTGAGACCGAATCCTCACAGCTGTGCAGTCCCTAGTCCATATCTGAGGAGCCGCCTTGAAAGAGGTCAGCTCCGTCCATCTCACACTGGTCTCTAAATCAATCACATGTCACGGCCGTGAATAGCAGGCCAATAAGCTCAATTAACACTGAAATAGTCCGAATCTGTGCCCTTCTGCCGCTCGTCACCACCTCTTGGGACAACCCTTTCAGATGTGCGGGACATGAGAAGACACCGCCAGCCGCATAGAAGCCCCTATCAATTTATAGCCACATAACTTCACCCTGCACTCAGCTTAGTGCCTATTTATACATCACATCCTGGCAACGCACATGGGAAAACAAGCCCCCCCCCCTGCGCTATCAGTGTATCCAGTGTTGTCTGGCCCTCACAGCTCTGTCCTCGTCTGATGTCGGCGAGGGCAGGGACATAAGATAGCTGCTTAGGATAGCTGAAAGATGGCTGCTTTAGATAGCTGGAGATACCAAAACAACTTCATGCATCTGGCAGCAGGGAGCCGTCGTTCATATTTCAGACAGTGCCATCCCTGCCGACATTCCGGGGCGTGTAATTTGACTGTTAAGTGTTGTTATCAAATCGTTATCTACATGAGATTGGGACAGTTGGTTTCCCCTCTGCTCCGAATGGAAAACAACATCCGATTGGCTTCAAATACATATGTGTTTCATTTGGGTAAAACCAATTGGTGCTCTTGAACTGACGTAATCGTTTAATTTTTTTAATTACCAGGCAAAGTCCTTTTCAAAAATATTCCAAAATAACAAAACTAATAATCTGAATTGGAAAGAAAAAGGAGACACAATCACAAAACCATTAAGAGAAGAAGAGCAGCATTGTGATTTAAAGCTTCATCAACTTGCCACCACCAATTTTAGCCTCCTGGTTGAAGAAGGGAGCCCTGTCTGACATGGTGTCGCGTTACGGGACATCTGTGATGCGGTGCCTGTGGTGTGAACTACAACCACTCTTCTACAAAATCCCAAAAAAAAGGAAAAAAAAAATTTGCATCAAGTTACTTTTAGTTTCTTGTACAAATCCGACAGATGCAATTGCGGAGCAAGTAAACAGAGAGGTAGAGTCTGTGGGAGGGCAGCAAGCTTATCTGGCTTACAGTCACGCCCATATAAGGAAGTCTGCCCTTCTGTGACATCACAAAGGGGCAGTTTTACCACGTCTTTTGAAACAGACCGTTTTGAGCCATCCCAAACTTCTTTCAGGACTCACTTCCAAATGCGAAAAAATCATTATCTGAACCTTTTTCCTCGTTTAACATGAGAATACAACATTCTAACATTTATAGGTCAGAAAAGTGGAAAAAGCACAATAGGTCCCCTTTAACATTGATTCTTATATCACGGAAATTCATTTATCCCAGTCGGGTCTCAAACCAGTTAACCAGTATAAACGAGGCAATAGAGAGATTGTTCTCAAACAAATTCATCCTGGGATTGTGCCTGATGGTGGCGTCTTTAGGAATTGTAAACAAATGTAGCTTTCCCGTACGAGCCATTGCTGGCAAGTAAACAGGTAGGCAGAGCCTAGAGGAGGGCAGCAAGCTTATCTGGCTTACAGTCACACCCATATAAGGAAGTCTGCCCCTCTGTGACATCACAAAGGGGCGGTTTTACCACATCTTTTGAAACAGACCGTTTTGAGCCATCCCAAACTTCTTTCAGGACTCACTTCCAAATGCGAACATTCAACCAGTACAAACACATGCAACAAGACAAAAATACAAATCCAAAATGTTGCAATAACATAAATGCTGCAGGATCAAATGCAAAATAAAAATACTGCAAATGCCAAAATTTTAGCATAAAATTTGGCATACTGTAGAATTTAAACTTGGATTATGCTTCTATGCATTTAGCTGTTAAATTCCTTTGTTGCGACTGAACAATGATAATCTAATGTGATGCTGTATTTACATCAGCCACCTTTATTGCAAATGTTGATCCGCACTCAAAGGCAAACATCAATGTCAAGCTAGAAGATATATACTGTATTTGCTTGGAGCTCTGTAACCTGATTTGATCAAGTCATAATAAAGTATATACAGTTATACTGCACATTAAGTTATTTCTTACGTTGTTTTAACGTCTCTCCTTTGTCTATGGACAAAATTGCCATGCAATCATACCGGAGGCTGTTTTTAATGGCTGAAGATTTGCGCTGAGCGGAAAAAAGGTAATATAAAGATAATGTGAAAAGATTTAAAAGGTTTTAGCAAAGTAGAGCCTTGGCTATGACAGTAGAAATTGTTTGGATATTTGTAGGTGCGTAGGAAAAACGGGAATGTCGGTTTATCATTTTTGCGGGGAGAAAATATTGGCCTGCTGTTGCCTGTTAGAGTCCTTTGTCGCGACTAAAAAATGGTAATCTAATGTAATACTGTAATGCTGCATTTACATCAGCCACTTTTATTGCAAATGTTGATCCGCACTCGAAGGTAAACATCAATGTCAAGCTAGACGTTTAGAGGGTTTGGTGGGAGAAAAGAGAGCTGGCGTATCCTACGGCGGCACCTCACGTACGGTGTCACGCTATTAGACTGTTTACGATAGACGTTATGACTTTTCTCCAATAGCGGAGATTTTGTGTATCTCGAATCGATGCCAGCCATTGTGCCTGCATTGGTATATCAAATTCCCTCAGCATTAAGAGTCGCCGAACACAAGGTTGACAGTCCGGGCTTTTGGCCCAACGGTCAGCGCTCTCACTACCATTCCGAATGTCCTGTTAGAACCTAGCATATTTTCACTGAGGGTTTATAGTAACGCAGGGCAATTCTAATACAATTTAGAGTTTGCACTAGATAAGAGTGAAGTGTGTTTGATGCATCCCAGATCCTCGCCCAGGATGTTACCTTCCTCTTTATCTTGATTCCGGTTTTATCTCTTGTTTTATTAACAGCACCGGCCTCCAGCATGGCACCAGGAAGTTGCAGCCTGCAGGCGTGTTTACACAAGAGCAGTGATCACACACATTGCGATAGCAAAAAAAAATGATACTCGCTTATTTTTGTTGTGTTTAAAATCAATTTGCTGCCCTCTTCTCACTTAGCGTCTGCGTTTAATCTAAGTGATCTACTCTAATCCCGCTAATCTGCATATCCATTTTCTCAGAGACCCTGTTGGGAAATGGAACATGTGCAGGCCAAACAGTCATTATTCATTTTTTAACACACGTTGACTCATTTTGGGCAGCAGCCAAGAGTGTAGATCTTTTCCAAAGGGGGTCTATCGTAATGATGATGATGAAGTACAAATATCTCCGACCATTTGCCATGTGTCTGATTACAAACTGGCAGCCCCCCCTAACATTTGTTATGTTTTCATATGTTTTACCATTTTGATTACATGCTGTCAGCTGCAGAGATGTGGAGATAGGGTGAGTGTAAGCGAATGGTGCAGATAGTGACACATGTTCTGGGTTGAGTGAAGAAGAACACATGCTGGTCTCCGAGAGAACATACAGCAGAGAAGTGTAAGATGGCAAGGCTGAAGTGGGTGAGATCCGTTAGAGGACAAGCAGAGGGGCTAACTTTGACCCTCTGATGCCTTCTAACTAACTCTCCCCCTCTTAATCTGCCCACCCTCTAAGCCCCCTCACTGTAAGTCCAACAAGCTCTATTTATAAGCTGTGGATGGATAAGGGAATCAGGTGGAAAGAGTCCCATTGGAAGTGTGAGTTGTGCTGTATGTGTTCAAGTGTGTGAATGGAAACCTATCTTTGACCAGTTCATGAGAAAAAAGTAAGATGGAATTTTTTCAGAGAAAACAGAGCGAAAAAAGTGAATTGTGTCATTTTACTATTAACACTAAAGTTACCACATGGCATTTTAATATACAAATATGTACCAATACGAGTTTAAAATGAAAACAAACATCTCTTGGGCAGCACGGCGGTCTAGTGGCGACTTAAAAGCAACTTAAAAGCCAAAAAGTAAGATGGAATTTTTCTCGAGAAAACAGAGCGAAAAAAGTGAATTGTGTCATTTTACTATAAACACTAAAGTCACCACATGGCATTTTAATATACAAATATGTACCAATACGAGTTTAAAATGAAAACAAACAACTCTTGGGTGGCACCGCGGTCTAGTGGCGACTTAAAAGCAATTTAAAAGCCAAAAATTAAGATGGAATTTTTCCTGAGAAAACAGAGCAAAAAAAGTGAATTGTGTCATTTTACTATAAACACTAAAGTCACCACATGGCATTTTAATATACAAATATGTGCCAATACGAGTTTAAAATGAAAACAAACATCTCTTGGGCGGCACGGCGGTCTAGCGGCTTAAAAGCAACTTAAAAGCCAAAAAGATGGAATTTTTCCCGAGAAAACAGAGCGAAAAAAGTGAATTGTGTCATTTTACTATAAACACTAAATTCACCACATGGTATTTTAATATACAAATATGTACCAATATGAGTTTAAAATGAAAACAAACATCTCTTGGTGGCACAGCGGTCTAGTGGTTAGCGCGCAGACCTCACAGCAAGGAGACCAGGGTTCAATTCCACCCTCCCTCTCTGTGTGGAGTTTGCATGTTCTCCCCGTGCATGGATGGGTTTTCTCCGGCATTCCAAAAACATGCTAGGTTAATTGGTGACTCCAAATTGTAGGTATGAAATGTGAGTGTGAATGGTTGTTTGTCTATATCTGCCCTGTGATTGGCAGTTCAGGGAGTTCTCTCGCCCGAAGACAGCTGGTATAGGCTCCAGCACCCCCTGGAACCCTTGTGAGGAAAAGCGGTAGAAAATGAATGAATGAACAAAAATTTTTTGGGGCGCTGCGATGACGTCAGCCTCCCTTTGGGCTCCAGGCTTCAGAAGAACTGAAAAAAATTTTGTTCATCACACTAGCATTGAGTGGATACCAACCCCAATATTGATCATATTTATATTATATATCGACCCACTACCGGGTCAATACAGCTATTTACCTACTATACGCCCATTGGAGCTGATTGGATGAAAATCGATAAAAATAGTAAAGCTGTACCGTTACACCATGTTGACATGTTATGTGTTAAAAATGAACATAAACTATGAAAAGAGACCTAAGCAGGATAACATGATAAATGAACACCATCCAATAAAATAAGCTAAATGATCACTGAAACACTTTCTGGTCCACTTTATCTTACTGTAATGTGTTGTAGTTGTTGTAGAGTAACAAGGCAACAGCAGCCAATTTGGAGGAGCAAAGCTAAGCAATCACTGGAAAACTAAGAGGCACATCCATCACAAAAGAACTGGATCCTCTTTGCGGCCCAGACACCCTCACGCTCTTCGGTTTTTCTGTCTTTATTATTATAAGCGAACAAGGAGGCCCCTCATAGTTAACATAACTTATCCAGTGTCTCATTTTGAAATAAAAAAAGACCAAAAACAAAGCAAAAAGAGCACGAAGGTCATTGTGGTTTGAAACCTTCAAAACCTCACGCCTAGCAAGGCGGCCTGGATGTGTAACCAAGGCCAGCGGGTCATGATGAAGCCTGTTCAGTCCTGGCTGTGTTTTGACACTGCAAAAACACAAATCCATCAGAAGGCCCATTTACAAAAACCATGCATTCCTGACACATTGTTCCTCTTTCAGTCATTTCTTGGCTTGGAGTTACAGAATATTTTACTGTAATGGTTGTGAAAAGGCTACAAGACCATAAACATTTTGAAAATCTTGTTTTTTTAATGGCGCGTTAAAAAAACGGTCATACTTGTGCCATACTTGTAGTTTGAGCCTTGTGTGGTAGAAAAACATTTTGGTCTCTGATGTTAATGCAACACGACAATATACGCAATGAATACTGTATGTTACATAAAAATAGAGTACAAACAAGTAGTTGGAAAATAACTAAAATCAAATTGCACTGTTCCAAAGCTTCTGAAGTAAGACCTGTACATGTGACATAGATGCAGATACAGGTCTTTATAGCAGGGTTGTGTGTACGATAAACCCATGTGACCGGGAAGCTGCCTTTGCTCGTGTTTGATTTACCATCACGTGACTAAGCAGCAACGGGCAACCAAACACCGCCCACCATTACCTGGCCGCAGTCAGGCAAGCCCAGACTCACCACAGAGAGAGCAGGAGGATGGCAGTAAGAAAGAGGAGCGTTATTTGGTTATATTATCAAATCGAAAATGAGTTGTATGATTTGTAAAAAGGCTGTAAGAAATTTTATTGTGCTAATAAAGTATTTTATATTTACTCATACTCCAAATTGTCCATAGGTATGAATATGAGTGTGAATGGTTGTTTGTCTATATGTGCCCTGTGATTGGCTGGCCACCAGTCCAGGGTGTACCCTGCCTCTTGCCCAAAGACAGCTGGGATAGGCTCCAGCACCCCCCGCGACCCTCGTGAAGAAAAAGTGGTAGAAAATTAATGAATGAACAAACATTTTTTGGGGCGCTGCAATGACGTCAGCCTCCCTTTGGGCTCCAAAAAAATTGAGTTCATCACACTAGCATTGAGTGGATACTCATAAACTCTGCCCAAATTATTTCCTGAATTGTGACTGAAAAAAATTAATTCAGATTTTGATTCAGATTCATATACATCCACTTTAATTTAAAAAAATATCGGTATCAATATTGGCGATACTGACCATGTATTTATTTGGTATCGGGTCAATACAAATAAAAACAAATAATAGTCAATACTAGCAATATCACACACCACTAAGAAGAAACTTTTCTAGAATTGGTTTCTTTATTTTATAATGTAAGATATTTGTTTACATCAACACTGTTGATGTAAAATCTGTCTGATTCTCATGAATCATTCCGTAACCCGTGTCAAATTGTCACTTAATTATTACTTATCGCTTATGTAGCACCGGTCACCCCCTGGATCCACCCATCCCCACTACATGGAAGTTGAGCAGCGCCAGCCGACGAGCTAAACCCGACAACCAGCCCGACTCTAATCCGTTTAAACGTGTTCAAGCCTTATGCTATTGCGGTCTCGTTTTGTTGGATTGTTGTTTTAATTTTAAACTGTGCCCATGATTTTTTTTTTTTTTTTACTCTGTTTGCCCGAATTGCACTAATCTCTTCCCACCTTGTAGAGACCGATCTTTTGTTTGGAATAAGTATTTTTTTTTAAAAGCTGCAAAATGGCTGACTCCATTTGGCGTGTCATTCATTCATTCATTAATTTTCTACCCCTCCTACTCCTCACGAGGGTCGTGGGGGGTGCTGGACGCCAGCCAATCACATGGCACATATAGACAAACAACCATTCACACTCACATTCATACCTATGGACAATTTGGAGTCGCCAATTAACCTAGCATGTTTTTGGAATGTGGGAGGAAACCGGAGTACCCGGAGAAAACCCACGCATGCACGGGGAGAACATGCAAACTCCACACAGAGATGGCCGAAGGTGGAATTGAACCCGGGTCTCCTAGCTGTGAGGTCTGCGCGCTAACCTCACGACCGCCGTGCAGCCCGTTTGCCGTGTTATGTATGTTTAATGCAACTTTGGGACATATTTTCCTCGTATTTGTGATCAAATTCAAAATTGCGAACTTGTATGCTTGCTTGAATTCCTCCCAAAGTCCCAGGACCCGAATGGAGAGTCATACAAAAACACATTGTGATGGTAAAAGACGTCTTTGATATGATCGTACCAAGACGTCTGTGTGATTTCCTAAAAACAGGAAAATCCCAGGTTCCTAAATGCCCGTCCCAAAAAGACTCTTTTCTCCATTCACCTCTCGTCCCGCCAGCCTCACAGTCTCCAACCTTTTCCTGCCGAGGTCGGCAGCAATGGGGGCTTTCTCTTGTTTCCTGGTGCTGGTACTGCTGGATAAACACACACGCCGCCCCTCGTATAAAGGCTCAATTCTTCTCCATCATGTTTAAATATGGATACAAAGAGAAACTTGTATGATAATTTCTGGCATATGGTGGCGGGGTGGCCAGTTGGCGGGGGAGAAGTGTGTGTATGTGTGTGTAAGGGGTTGGGGGGGCGCAGGATAGACAGACGTGCGCCTTGTTCTGATACTTGTCTAACATTTCAAGCTCTTTCTTTTTTAAAAGAACAGGCCAATTTCATCTGACGGCGTGACTGAGTGAGTGAGAATGTGAAATCTGACAAACGATTGGCTGCCTGAACTTGCATGCTGACATAATAAGCACTGGCAAGTCCCGCCGTAGCATAAAGCAACACTGTCATGGAACTTGGTGGCATGTGGAAACACACCGAGCTGCCGGGGATTAAACCAAAATACTCACTTGAAGGAGATCACGTCTCTGCAATGGTGGGCACGCAGGTCACCTTTGACTGGAAGATGGAAACAGGAAGACAGAAGCTGGCCGATGGTTCGGAACATGCCAGAGATGTCATGGATAGCCTGGATGATATTGATGGCCTACAGACATAAAGAAGATCACCTTACTGTCCGTACGAGTATAACCCCAGGGTGGCAGCCCCCGTTGGCTGCAAAGATGGTGTAGGCTTGATATGTGCTGTTATTCATTCATTCATTGGCTTGTCCTCATCAGGGTCACGGGTGAACAGTTCACCACACCATACATGCGCCGAACGTGCATGTTTTTTAGCATGGGGTAAATCCACACATGCACAAGGAGAACACATTCATTCATTCATTTTCTATACCGCTTGTCCTCATCAAGGTCATGGGTGAGCTGGAGCCCTCCCCTCCAACAGTTCACCACACCTAAGATGCGCCGAACATGCATGTTTTTTAGCATGGGGTAAAACCACACATGCACGAGGAGAAAATGTATGCATTAATTCATTCATTCATTTTATACCGCATATCCTCATCAGGGTCACGGGTGAGCTGGAGCCCTCCCCTCCAACAGTTCACCACATCTAACATGCGCCGAACGTGCATGTTTTTTAGCATGGGGTAAAACCACACATGCACAAGGAGAACATTCATTCATTCATTCATTCATTCATTCATTTTATACCGCATATCCTCATCAGGGTCATGGGTGAGCTGAAGTCCTCCCCTCCAACAGTTCAACACACCTAACATGCGCCGAACGTGCATGTTTTTTTAGCATGGGGTAAAACCACATATGCACAAGGAGAACATTCATTCATTCATTCATTCATTTTATACCGCATATCCTCATCAGGGTCATGGGTGAGCTGAAGTCCTCCCCTCCAACAGTTCACCACACCTAACATGCGCCGAACGTGCATGTTTTTTATAGCATGGGGTAAAACCACACATGCATAAAGAGAACACTCATTCATTCATTCATTTTCTATACTGCTTGTCCTCATCAGGGTCACGGGGGAGCTGGAGCCCTCCCCTCCAACAGTTCACCACACCTAACATGCGCCGAATGTGCATGTTTTTTTATAGCATGGGGTAAAACCACACATGCACAAGGAGAACACTCATTCATTCATTCATTTTCTATACCGCTTGTCCTCATCAGGGTCACGGGTGAGCTGGAGCCCTCCCCTCCAACAGTTCACCACGCCTAACATGCGCCGAACGTGCATGTTTTTTAGCATGGGGTAAAACCACACATGCACAAGGATAACATTCATTCATTCATTCATTCATTCATTTTATACCGCATATCCTCATCAGGGTCATGGGTGAGCTGAAGTCCTCCCCTCCAACAGTTCACCACACCTAACATGCGCCGAACGTGCATGTTTTTTTTAGCATGGGGTAAAACCACACATGCATAAGGAGAACACTCATTCATTCATTCATTTTCTATACCGCTTGTCCTCATCAGGGTCACAGGGGAGCTGGAGCCCTCCCCTCCAACAGTTCACCACACCTAACATGCGCCGAATGTGCATGTTTTTTTATAGCATGGGGTAAAACCACACATGCACAAGGAGAACACTCATTCATTCATTCATTTTCTATACCGCTTGTCCGCATCAGGGTCACGGGTGAGCTGGAGCCCTCCCCTCCAACAGTTCACCACGCCTAACATGCGCCGAACGTGCATGTTTTTTAGCATGGGGTAAAACCACACATGCACAAGGATAACATTCATTCATTCATTTATTCATTCATTTTATACCGCATATCCTCATCAGGGTCATGGGTGAGCTGAAGTCCTCCCCTCCAACAGTTCACCACACCTAACATGCGCCGAACGTGCATGTTTTTTATAGCATGGGGTAAAACCACACATGCACAAGGAGAACACTCATTCATTCATTCATTTTCTATACCGCTTGTCCTCATCAGGGTCACGGGTGAGCTGGAGCCCTCCCCTCCAACAGTTCACCATGCCTAACATGCGCCGAACGTGCATGTTTTTTAGCATGGGGTAAAACCACACATGCACAACATTCATTCATTAATTTTCAACCCTCACAAGGTGTTGCGGGGGTTGCTGGAGCCTACCCCAGCTGTCTTCGGGCAAGAAGCGGGGTACACCCTGGACTGGTGGCCAGCCAATCACAGGGCACATATAGACAAACAACCATTCACACTCACATTCATACCTATGGACAATTTGGAGTCGCCAATTAACCTAGCATGTTTTTGGAATGTGAGAAGAAACCAATGCAATGCAATGCAAATTTCCCCACTGAGGGACGAATAAAGGCATATCTTATCTTATCTTATCTTAATGACAGAGTTTCGAGTTGAGATTCAAACCCACAGCCTCCTTTCTTAGAGGCAGATGTGCTCACCACATGTTCCACCGTGTTGCCCCAACACAGGAACTGTCACGTGAATTCAGGGAACAGCAAGAGACGATGTGTTTATGAAGACGTTGTGAGCTGAACACGTAACGATATCAAGTATCGAGCTGAAAAGAATGAGATGTTATGTACTGTAGTTCACATGCGAGTGAGCAAACTTGACGTTGTGGGTATTGTCAAACGTTTATTCAGGAAACCGAGATGTTTTAGTCATGCTGTACCACAAACCACCGCATTAATAATACTGAACCTTCAACTGCAGTCTTTGAGATGTAGGTCTTTCTAAAACCCAGTCAAAATATTCTGTCACCAGGCAACTTCCAGTTTGTTCATAAATGTATTTATAATATTTTTCACCTTTGAAATATCTGTATTGAAAAATGAATTACAATAGATTAAATTCTGTTCCAGACGGAATGTAAGTAATTGAGATGTCCATAAAAAAAAAAAGTGGTTCTTGACACAAGGCTTGCTTTCTCCCCTTCCAACCCTCCTGCCATTGTTCCTGGTTTAAACCTTATAATGTACATATGTTGCGCATCTATTAACAGTGTCGGGCACGTTACTTTAAAAAAGAAATTAGTTATAGTTACTTTTTTACCTTTCACCTCAACGAGGTTAAAGTAGTGTCTGTACTTCTCTTTAGCAAACGCTGTATATCTGTTATCTACTTCCGGCACTTTGGTTGAGCTCTAAACACCCGCCCACCCAAGTTCTCTGATTGGCTGAAGACGCAATCTTGTCCAATCCTCATCGCTTATGTGCTCTAAACACCCGCCCACCTAAGTTTACTGATTGGCTGAAAACGCAATCTTACTAAACCTTTAGCCAATCCCTTGTCACTCTACAACACTCTCACACTGCTCTGCAGATTAGTTAAGAAGTCGGTGACATATTTTTAGGCGGCTTCAGTAACGTGCAGTAACGGGGTGTTGAAAATAGTAACGGCGTTATGCTGACAGTAAGAGTAATTAGTAAGATTACCCGTTACTGAAAAAAGTAACAGCGTTAGTAACGCCGTTTATTTAAACGCTGTTATTCCCATCACTGCGTATTAAACACATTAGAATAAAAATTGATTTAGAAAATATGCTCTACCCCTCTTAACATCAGTAAAAACACATCCATCAATTTTCATACCGTACATACAGTATGTATAAAAGTAATAATTAGAATGATTTTATAAGGTTGGCAAATTGAAAAAAAAATTATAATATTGTTTTAAACTGTCCAAAAATATTTTTAATAAATAAAATGCAATAAAATAGTAAGTAAATAAAATGACTATTATATTATATACATATATATGTATATATCATGATATATATATCATATATTATATATATATATATATATATATATATATATATGATATATATATTATTCACACCACACTCACATTCATAAAATTCATTTTATTTACTTACTATTTTATTGCATTTTATTTATTAAAAATATTTTTGGACAACTTAAAACAATATTATAATTATTTTTTCAATTTCACAACTTTATAAAATCATTCTAATGATATTGTTTTAAGCTGTCCAAAAATATTTTTAATAAATGAAATGCAATAAAATAGTAAGTAAATAAAATGAATATTATATATATGTATATATATATATATATATATATATATATATTCACACCACACTCACATTCATAATATTCATTTTATTTACTTACTATTTTATTGCATTTTATTTATTAAAAATATTTTGGGCATCTTAAAACAATATTATAATTTTTTTTCACTTTACCAACCTTATAAAATTATTCTAATTATTACTTTTATACATACTGTATGGATAGTATATATTTTTCTTTCTCTGTTTAATAAAACCTTTCCATGGCAACTAAAGTTTCTGTGTATTGTAATCTGGTTATATTATTCAGAAGGAAGGACATAAAACCTAATACATAATAGTCTGCTCCCTTTTACCTAAGGGACAGCGATGATGACTGGCAGTCCACAGCAGAAGTAATAAAGCAGCTCATTCTTGTGTCTGACAGAGCATAGACCGTACATTCATGAGGTGCCAACAGACACAGCCTGCTTCACTTTGCACTGCCCAGGACGTATAAAATGATGTTTCTTTTGTACTTTAGACATTGTAAACCCCGCTTAACTTACTTTCAAGGCCGTGGAAAAACAGCACATTATGTTTAAATCAGGCACTATATTTTCGACTTTGACTCGCTCTTGTGGGAATTCATGCACTCATACGGAAGAAGTGCACATTCCATATTTGGAATCTTTTTCGCTTGTAACAATGGACACAGAAAAAGGAACTGCTGGCAAGTTGGATTTATTCGACCACTTTGGATCACAAGTGAGCTGGAGTCTATCCCAGATTATTTTGGGCACCCTCGACATGTACAAATAACCATTCATACTCACATCCATGCTCATGGGTAATTGAACGTCTCCAGTGAATGTAACATGGAAGAGCCGAATTCCGATTTTCCTGTCAGAACCAGCGAGTTGGCCCAAAGTCTTCTGATTGGTTGATCAGAGAGAGAAGCGAGAGAGGCGGTGTACACCCTGGACTGGTGGCCACACAGACTTCTAAAATGCACTTCTGCCACCTTGTAACTGTTTTTTTCTGCTTAAAATGACACCAAATGTACTCTTTTATTGTGGAGTTGCATCATCACCTCTTTGTGCCTCTAGAGCATTAGAGTATTAATATGTCTTTGGTAGCAAATGAGTCAATATTGAAGTTTTCAACTTCTTTCTAAACTTGGGAAACCGGAGTACCCGGAGAAAACATGCAAACTCCACACAGAGATGGCCGAGGGTGGAATTGAACTCGGGTCTCCTAGCTGTGAGGCCTGCGCGCTAACCGCTCGACCGCCGTGTAGGAACATTCATTAATTTTTTTACCGCTTATCCTCACGAGGGTAGCGGGGGGTGCTGGAGCCTATCCCAGCTGTCTTGGGGCGAGAGGCGGGGTACACTCTGGACTGGTGGCCAGCCAATCACAGGGCACATATAGACAAACAACCATGCACACTCACATTCATACCTATGGACAATTTGGAGTCGCCAATTAACCTCGGAGTACCCGGAGAAAACCCACGCATGCACGAGGAGAACATGCAAACTCCGAGGGTGGAATTGAACTCGGGTCTCCTAGCTGTGAGGCCTGTGCGCTAACCACTCGACCAACGTGTAGGAACATCAGGTATAAAAACATTGTGGAAAGCCACAAAGGGGCGTTCCCTATGCTAATGAGGAAGAAATTAATGAATGAGGCCCATTGTCTCTTTTTAGCGACTTTGCATCATCACTCTTGCTTGCATGTGAAACAAATAACAACCTCACAACCTTAAAAGACAAACAGCTAAAACATGCCCAGACATGCAGTAAACACACACTATAAACATTGATCTACTTTTTCGATATAAATGTTCTTCACCGATGCAAAGATGTCCGCCTCTCGCCCTCATCATGCCTTCCAGGCACGATGAGATTAGGAACCTGTAGGGAGGTGGACGTCAGATAAATAAGAGATAAATCGCCCTTATGCCAAACCGTAGACCAGAAAACTGATGTTTGAGATAATAAAGATGTAAAACTCCGATTGCTGAGGTTTTCCGGCCCGTAAATCTGACTCCTAACAACCTTCGCAAGTACAGCAGGCATGACAGAACAACCTTGAATGAATTCAACATGTGGTCGGCACACGGGCCTCGCACTGATGTTTTTTTTAGTGCGGGCCTGCTGTGTCCACAAAAGACCTTGATCGTTTTGAAAAGCTGACATCCAAAATTGCCAATGAACACAGTTTTTTTTTTCAAAGTTACATAATCAGCATCATTTGTGACCATGTCGTAAATTTAGTTTGTTAAGAATTGACTAGTGAAATATTATATATAAAAAAAACAGGCGGCACGGCGGTCTAGTGGTTAGCATGCAGACCTCACAGCTAGGAGACCAGGGTTCAATTCCATCCTCGAACCATCTCTGTGTGGAGTTTGCATGTTTTCGGTTTCCTCCCACATTCCAAAAACATGCTAGGTTAATTGGCGACTCCAAATTGTCCATAGGTATGAATGTGAGTGTGAATGGTTGTTTGTCTATATGTGCCCTGTGATTGGCTGGCCACCAGTCCAGGGTGTACCCCGCCTCTTGCCCAAAAGACAGCTGGGATAGGCTCCAGCACCCCCGGCGACCCTCGTAGGGATAAGCAGTATAAAATGAATGAATCAATGAGTTCTCCTATTTTGTGTGGAAGCGGTAACTTTTTGGCTTCTTATTTTGTCTTTCCCCACCCTCGGCCATCTCTGTGTGGAGTTTGCATTAGCGACTCCAAATTGTCCATAGGTATGAATGTGAGTGTGAATGGTTGTTTGTCTATATGTGCCTTGTGATTGGCTGGCCACCAGTCCAGGGTGTACCCCGCCTCTCGCCCAAAAGACAGCTGGGATAGGCTCCAGCACCCCCGGCGACCCTCGTAGGGATAAGCAGTATAAAATGAATGAATCAATGAGTTCTCCTATTTTGTGTGGAAGTGGTAACTTTTTGGCTTCTTATTTTGTCTTTCCCCACCCTCGGCCATCTCTGTGTGGAGTTTGCATTAGCGACTCCAAATTGTCCATAGGTATGAATGTGAGTGTGAATGGTTGTTTGACTATATGTGCCATGTGATTGGCTGGCCACCAGTCCCTCGTGAGGAAAAAGCGGTAGAAAATGAATGAATGAATTCAAAAAAACTATAAAGAATTACATTTAATGTACTATTCCCATTACAGACAAACAACCGAGTGCATGTAAGGTGACTTTATTTAGCAGTTTGGCCTAGTTTGACGTTTACAAGCTGAACATTTAAAGTCTGTGCAGGCACACTGACTTCATGTGGACGTGAATTATGACTGAATGTCATTTTTCTGGCTTCTCTATTTACACGATTTACATTGGTGAACTTTTTTCACCCGCCATGAGAGAGAGAGAGAGAGAGAGAGAGAGACATGGCTGTGGGCCAATCAGAGGCAGGCGTGCTCCATGAATGCTGCTCACAGAGAGACCTTGTAAGTCAAAGGCTATGTCATGTTCATTCATTCATTTTCTACCGCTTTTCCTCACGAGGGTCGCGGGGGTGCTGGAGCCTATCCCAGCTGTCTTCTGGCGAGAGGCTGGTGGCCAGCCAATCACAGGGCACATATAGACAAACAACCATTCACACTCACATTCATACCTATGGATAATTTGGAGTCGCTAATTAACCTAAGGGAAAACCCACGCATGCACAGGGAGAACATGCAAACTCCACACAGAGATGGCCGAGGGTGGAATTGAACCCTTGTCTCCTAGCTGTGAGGTCTGCGCGCTAACCCCTCAACCGCCGTGCTGCCCATTTATGCAATTCAATAGACAAATATTAATCTTTATTTCATGTTATTGTTTTGTATTTTTCATCACTGAAAAAGGTCAACTTCTTCTGTTGTTGAGATGGTTTAGAAACATAAAATAATGTTACACATTTCTTATGACACCAGCCAGAAAGTTCAATTTTACACGTCCACACATAAAAATAATGAAGCCGGACTTCTTGAAAATGGTTGCAGTTTTCTCAAATCTCAGTTTTAAGGACAAAAATCTGGACCAGAGGCCAAAAGTAATAAAAAAATGTCTTATTATGCATGGCCACGGATGTAGTAATATAAAAATTTGGATGAATTCTATGATAATATAAAACATATTGTGTATTCTGGGGACAATGCTATTGAAGAATTAGGCAGATAGGACCCCTGTTGTGTCCGCATTGGAAACTTGGAGGAGTTTAATGTTCCCAGAATTCCAAAACCCAGAGTCATGCTTCATTAGCCGGAACAGGAAGACTTGGCTGATTCAGATCCTTGTATTTAGTCACTGTTAAGTCAGATGTGAGTCCACTACGATACTTTTCATTGCTGTCTTGCAGACAACTTTGTCATCACCAAAAGTGTTGTGACATCACAGGACGGTGGGATTCCAGAAGACATTTTTGTCAGCTCCAAATTTTTTGATGTTGTATACGTGCGACGGCGAAGGCGAACGCAGCTGGAAACTCCGGGAGCTGACAGGTAGCGTTTGTGCTCCAGCCGCCCTTCTCCTGTGCCAGTTCAAACCAAGTCACTGAGCTCCAGCCTCGCCAGCGCCAAAAGAAACAAGAAGGCCGTTAGAGAGGAAGAATTTCAAGCGACTAAAGCAGCCTTTCTTTATCTGATACATTTAACCTTTCATAAGTGCTTTTATAAAGTCTCTGTAATTAATAACTCCCTGTGGTCCTTGTAAGAACTCACTTGACCGACAAAATCCGGGCTGGTGGACAATAAATTACGCAAATAATTCACATATGGCAAAACATTATTATGTACACACAAGTACAAGTACAAGTACAAAAAAACGAAAATACTTCTCTGTACATGTGTAATGATGCTTACTTTTCACTCATGCTGCTGACACTGTTGACAAATGAGGTCCACAACCACAAGCTCTTGCACTCCCAAAAATCGGCTTAGTAGCCATTGTGTAATCATGCTGACAGACCATTAAATCCAATGTACACGCCCGCCCAAATACGGAGTACAACGGAGTACAATCTTTGGTAGTTTTATATGGATCCATCCCAACATTGAATAGGTTTCCTCTTGGCCCATGTTGCTTGCCGTCAGCAAGTTTGGTAAAAATAAAAATAAAAATAAAAATAAAAATAAAAATAAAAATAAAAATAAAAATAAAAATAAAAATAAAAATAAAAATAAAAATAAAAATAAAAATAAAAATAAAAATAAAAATAAAAATAAAAATAAAAATAAAAATAAAAATAAAAATAAAAATAAAAATAAAAACTATATTCGGAAAGCAGGAAGTGAACAAATGTAACAGTTACTGATTGTAAAAGGACATTCACTCACTAAAGCAATCTTCACTCGCTAAAGGTACTGCAACAAAGGGTAGTTAGGATAATTGATAATGACACTCGTACTTCGGTACGTGACAAAAAAAAATAAAAAAAAAAACAAAAAACTTAAACTATATTAGGAAAGCAGGAAGTGAACAAATGTAACAGTTACTGATTGTAAAAGTACCAGATGGAGGGGTAGGATTTAATAAGCTTTGCTTCTTCCTACTCCTATTGGACATGTGGAACTGTGAACTGATTATGGGATGCACTCAATTGTAATCTGATGCATGTTCAAATGAAATAAAACCATTAGCATTAGCATTAGCATTAGCATTAGCATTAGCATTAGCATTAGCATTAGCATTAGCATTACCATTAGCATTACCATTAGCATTACCATTAGCATTACCATTACCATTACCATTACCATTACCATCACCATTACCACGACAAAACGAAAATAAAACACCTCCACAGCGGGTTACATAAACATCAACTACTGCTACTATGTGGGTGATAAACAACAACAAAGTGTGAAACGCAACATGTAACTTAAAACTGTTATTTCCAAATGCCCGCAAGGCATGCTAGGTAGTCCGGCTGCAACATTATTAACAATGAAATATAAAACATTGGATATCAAGAGTATGTTAACTTTTCCTGACAACCTTCTCAAAATATTTTGCAAGTAAGCAAAAAGAACATGGCGACAGATGATTGAATCCGACTATTAGCGTACCAAAATAGTAGTTTTAATGTTTGGAAAGGCCCCCAGTGGGCGGGGTTAAGATGTTTGGCTGACTTGCCCACCTTTATTGTCAGTTCAGTGGCCACTTCCTTCTGACAATATCCTGTTTGAAGCCTACTGCAGTTGTGTTGTACTTTATTTTGAATAAAATGGGCGGCACGGCGGTTAGTGGTTAGCGCGCAGACCTCACAGCTAGGAGACCAGGGTTCAATTCCCACCCTCGGCCATCTCTGTGTGGAGTTTGCATGTTCTCCCCGTGCATGCGTGGGTTTTCTCCGGGTACTCCGGTTTCCTCCCACATTCCAAAAACATGCTAGGTTAATTGGTGACTCCAAATTGTCCATAGGTGTGAATGTGAATGTGAGTGTGAATGGTTGTTTGTCTATATGTGCCCTGTGATTGGCTGGCGACCAGTCGAGGGTGTACCCCACCTCTCGCCCCAAAGACAGCTGGGATAGGCTCCAGCACCCCCCGCGACCCTCGTGAGGAAAAAGCGGTAGAAAATGAATGAATGAATGCTGCTAAACTGCTTTTCATTATTCCTGATTTGATCTTCTGAAAGCATCTCCAAGACTTGCCCTCTGCACTGTGTTCCATATGAAGACAACATGACCTCCAATTCATCATGGCAAACACAACTTAAGGAGATAAGCCTGCACTGTTGAGCCCCCCCACCCCCCCCCCCCCCCCCCACCCCCCCTGTAGAACACGTGCCCAGTGCCATCACATAACATATTTACAAGGGATTATCTGGATGATCTCTGATAATGTTTTCCACACGCTGCTTCCATGACTACAAGGTCACCAGAGGGCGCAAGCGAAGGAGGGAAGCGGACAAAGTTAGGAAGCCAAATGGACACAAATAATGATAAAATACGTAAAGTAGTGAGCGTTGGGGGGTGAGGAAAGATGGGAAACAAAGAACTTATTGTCAGTGCTGACTGGCCGCTAATCGTCTTCTCTTAGGCTGCCAGAGACAACAGGTGAGAGAAGTTGGACTCCTGCAGCCTTCATGCCAAGCTTCTCGTACTGTGTGTGTGTGTGTGTGTGTGTCTGTGTGTGTGTGTGTGTGTGCAGAGGCCAGAAGACCTTTGGAGAAGCTCATGCCAACTCACACCACAAATGAGGAGGAAGGGCCGCTCCATCAAAGGGTTCTTTTCTAAGATGCCAGAATCCTGTTCCATGTGTGTGTGTGTGTGTGTGTGTGTGTGTGTGTGTAGGCATACTGTAGGTGTGTTTACACGTGTTCATTGCAGGAGATAATATCTACAGAGAATGTTCCATCTCCTCACACCAAGTTTCAGCACCGGTGCAACGATGAGTGGGTTCAAAGCAACAACAGAGGGGGGGTCACTGCCCTGAATGGGAAAAAAAAGACACACTTTGATGTTAACTAGAGTGTGTGTGCTTATTATGTGTTAACAATCTGATAAAGCATGTGACCCGCAACAGCTGTGCACAGAACTCTCACCTATTGGGGGGGGAGGGTTGTAAGAGTTCCAGCAGGAACCAAATGAAGGTGGACTCGTGCACACAACAGACCAGCAGGAAACTCAAGTCAAGTTTTTTTTCTTCAAAAAAACATATTTTGCAAAGGAATTCACATGCAACATCATAATGTCTTGTAAAATTACTTCATGACTGACATGTGGTCATCTGAGAATAAGCTTTAAATATTACAGGAATAAAGTCAGAATCCTGGGGGGGGGGGGATGACAACACTAAAGTGATTAAAAAAGTGGGAAAAAAACAAATAAATATATACAAAAATACATTAATACATTAATAAATACATTTAAAAGAAACAACAACAGCAGCGATGGGAAAAACAGCTGCAATTTCATAAGAATATGGTCATAATATTCAGAGAAAAAAGAAAAATAAATAAATTGGCAAAAAAGTGGGAAAAAATGGAAATAATGTTGAAATATTATGGGAATTAATTCATAATAATACAATTTATTTTGGAAGAAATATTTTTTAAAAATTAAAACATCACAGCAAAAATGAAAAAACATATTGACACAAAAAGACATTATACAGTACAAGTAAGAATAAGAAGAAATACAGTACATTGGATCCCTGCACAAATCTTATGAATTTGTTTTCAATAATAAATCAAATGCACTCAGTTTAACAAGCTAACAAGCTAAAACCTGAATGAAGTTTAATGAATAATGACAATAATGAGTTTCTAATAGTAACATTTCTAAAATCATAATGCATAAGGCTAAAAAAAATACCTAAAAATGTCATCGAATACTTCTCTACAAGAGAGGAGAAATATGATCTCAGGGAAGACTACGTTAAAAAGCCATAGCATTTCAGTATGTGGAATCAAACTATGGAATGGATTGAGTAAGGAAATCAAACAATGCACAACGATGAGCCAATTCAAGAAACAATACAAGCAGTTGATGTTTGCTAAATACAATTTTACATTAAAATTAAAATTAAAATTAAAATTAAAATTAAAATTAAAATTAAAATTAAAATTAAAATTAAAATTAAAATTAAAATTAAAATTAAAATTAAAATTAAAATTAAAATTAAAATTAAAATTAAAATTAAAATTAAAATTAAAATTAAAATTAAAATTAAAATTAAAATTAAAATTAAAATTATGTTAGGATGAAAATTTAAATTGAAAAAAACTAACTTAAATTATATTAGGAAAGCAGGAAGTGAACAAATGTAACAGTTACTGATTGTAAAAGTACCAGATGGAGGGGTAGGATTTAATAAGCTTTGCTTCTTCCTACTCCTTTTGGACATGTGGAACTGTGAACTGATTATGGGATGCACTCAATTGTAATCTGATGCATGTTCAAATGAAATAAAATCATTACCATTACCATTACCATTACCATTACCATTACCATTACCATTACCATTACCATTACCAGATAATGAGGTTTACGTATTTAGAAGTCAGCCCTAAAAGAAGTTTGGGATGGCTCAAAACGCTCGGTTTGAAAAGGCGTGGTAAAACCGATCTTTTGTGATGTCACAGAGGGGCAAAGTTCCTTATATGGTTCATAGTTAAGAAGCACTTTGAGTGTGTCATCATGCCCGGTGGCGGGTCGTGGGTGGGATAAATTATAAATATAAATTAATGGGTGGAATAAATTAATTCTGTGCGGGTTATTGCGTGTAGCTGCTCTATAGGGGAGCACAACTCAATACAAAGGGTCGAAAATGAGCATAATAGGTCCACTTTAAGTATGAATAGTATAGAAAAAAAAAAGCCAGATATTTTTCATTGGGGGTGGCCAACCTGAGACCCCTACTCAGATAGGGGTGGAAATAAGATGATACCTGAAATATCTACACGGCAAAAGCATGCTTGGACTTGATTTTTAGTATGAGTACAGACCATGGAAGTGGGATACTTCTGACTTTTTGGGTTTCAAACAGGAGGTGTCAGATGGGTTAACTGGCTTGTGGAGGTCAAGGTTTCGTAGCAACGTGGCTTTTTGATCTTTCCTATCTTTGTGGAGCAGAATTCTCCAAAGGTTGGTTTGTTCACCCACGAATAGGGAACCTGAGCTGGGGTTAGACCTTCTGTTACCCTTCTGTCCTCCTCCCACATCCCAGTAATGAACCCCCTTGCTCATCCAACCCCCGTGAGCATCATCGACGAAATTACTATATATAGTTGTGTTCTGCAGCTTCATCATAAAACACTAACAAAAAAAAACAGGCCATACCCGACAACTTTTATCGTCATAGACATTTTATATTTTATGGCAGAGGCAAAAAAAAAAAAGTGCTGATGTTGGCACACCAGAGTAACTGTTTGATGCCGTTTCCTCAGAGGTACTTCATCTTGTTTTGACAAACCAGCTAATTTAGGTAGTCCTAATTCAGGCTCATAGCTCTCAGCATTTCAAATCCAGCCCGGCTCAAGTTGCTGGTTCAGTAGTCCAGGTCATAACACAGAGAATGTGTTCGGGGTGGGGGGGGGGGGATACCTTAGTGTAAAAACTTTTCAGGCTTTATTTTTATCCTGCGGGACTAAATAAATAGAATAACTAAATATAAATATGGAGGACGAAAGAGCCCAGTTCTATCTTGTGACCATCATGAGGATGAGGCGTATGGGTTCCCGCATGCTGGGATGCCAGGACAAACACACACACACACACACACACACACACACACGCACAGTCCCAGATGTTTCTCAGCATGGTCTGGTGTGCCTCTGGCACCATTTGTTCAACACCAGCGTTGTTGACCTGCTTTGCCCTTCCAAAACATCACATTTTGGATCGGTTTTCTTCTTAGAAGCACAACAGCTGAATTCATGATGCATTAAAACATCTTATTTGTGCATCAACTGTACATGTACACATTTGATCCAGAGGTTATTTAGGGCAGCAGTGGGAGTTGGCACACAAAATGGTACTTTATTATGCGACATAGTTTACTACTATGATCATCTGTTGGTAGAACTATGTCAGAACTATGGTAATGGTAATGGTAATGGTAATGGTTTTATTTCATTTGAACATGCATCAGATTACAATTGAGTGCATCCCATAATCAGTTCCCAGTTCCACATGTCCAAAAGGAGTAGGAAGAAGCAAAGCTTATTAAATCCTACCCCTCCATCTGGTACTTTTACAATCAGTAACTGTTACATTTGTTCACTTCCTGCTTTCCTAATATAATTAAAGTTATTTGTTTATTTTGTTATTATTTTTAAATTTTAATTAAATTAATAATATTGATAATTAATAATTATTAATAATTATTTAATTTTAATTTTAATTTTAATTTTAATTTTAATTTTAATTTTAATTTTAATTTTAATTTTAATTTTAATTTTAATTTTAATTTTAATTTTAATTTTAATTTTAATTTTAATTTTAATTTTGTATTGGCTGACATTTTTAGCTAATTGGTTATTTTTAGCCTTATGCATTATTTTAGCTGTTTGAAGATGAACTATATCAGCAAGTTGAAGTATTTGTGATTTTAGAAATAAGGAGTTAGTATGTTCTCTGTCGGCGGCATTATGAATTATCCTTACTGACCTTTTTTTGCAGTACATTTAGCGAGTGAAGATTGCTTTTATAGTTATTAGCCCATATTTCCACACAATAAGTAAGATATGGTAGAACCAGAGAGCAATAAAGAGTGTGAAGTGATTAATATTGAAATATTTCTGGCCACCTTATGTTGTATATTTGTAATATGAGGTTTCCAGCTCTGAAATCTTGGTATGGTTTAACATGAGAATACAACATTCTAACTACATTTATAGGTCAGTAAAGTAAAAAAAAAACATGATAGGTTCCCTTTAAGTTGTTTCCTTTAAAAAAAAAACAAAAAAACCTTAAACTGTATTATGGAAAGCAGGAAGTGAACAAATGTAACAGTTACTGATTGTAAAAGTGCCAGATGGAGGGGTAGGATTTAATAAGCTTTGCTTCTGTCTACTCCTTTTGGACATGTGGAACTGTGAACTGATTATGGGATGCATTCAATTGTAATCTGATGCATGTTCAAATGAAATAAAACCATTACCATTACCATATTATCATGGATTTGTTCATTTTCTATCGCCTACACTTCTTTAATATTTTCCACATGTGCCTCTTGCAGAGCACAGTGCTATCAGTACTCCTGGATTTGTACGGTATCTGTTGTCACCAGCAGCAAATCATTCCCCAGTTCAAAACCATCATTGCCTCCTAAACTTGACTCATGTTAAAATGATGACTCAAACTTCTCCTCCCTACAGGATGCTGAGCCTGAACTCCCACGGTTGCTTTGTATGACATCACCCGTCTCCATAGCGAACCAGGAGGGATGATCAAGGATGGTATGAGGAGCATGTGTGAGCAAATTCCACATCATGAGGTCACGGGGTGAGAGTGGAAGCCCACTTGTGTGTTTTTGTTTGGTGCTGAACGGTCCTGTCAGTACACACACTGACTTACCCGTACAGTTCAGTCCGCTTGCTGTATATCAGGGGTCTCAAACTCAATTTACTTGGGGGCCACTGGAGCTAGGGTCTGGGTGAGACTGGGCCGCATCAGGTTTTCAAAAAAAAAACGAAAAAAAACGCATTTATTAAAAACAGATGAAACATTCCACTGTTCTCAAATATCTTAATTTTTATTTTTCTACACAAAATAAGATGAAAAATAAATAAACAAATCAAGAATAAAGAAAATCAATCAATCAGTAATAAATAAATAAATATAATAATAATAATAAATATAATAATAATAACAACAACAATAATAATAATAAATATAATAATAATAATAATAAGAAGAAGAATAATAATAAGAATAATTAGAATAAGAAGAATAAGAAGAATAAGAAGAATAAGAAGAATAAGAAGAATAAGAAGAATAAGAAGAATAAGAAGAATAAGAAGAATAAGAAGAATAAGAAGAATAAGAAGAATAAGAAGAATGAGAAGAATAAGAAGAATAAGAAGAATAATGATAATAAAAGGGCAAATAATAAAAACTTAAGAAACCACATATAGTTGGTGGGTAGACAAATTATTTTTTTCAGATTAAAATGAACAAAGCATTATTAGAGCCCTGTAGACATGACAAAACACGACTATAGTCACATTTATACTCTTTTTATTTACAACATATTGCGCAACTGCAGGGTCTTGAGACACATGCTAACAAGCAAACTAGAGAGCTAGCGACCTAAACGGTAGCCTTCAAGTTATATGCTTTCAACTTAAATAGCCAAAAACTTACCACTTCCACACAGATAGGGAGGATAACTATTAACAGTTATTTAACCTTATTTAACCAGCATCCATATCAAACTTGCGCGGGCCGCATTAACATTAAACTTTCATATCAAGGCGGGGGCCTCAAACTAGTGTCCTGCGGACCACATTTGGCCCGCGGGCCGCGTGTTTGAGACCCCTGCTGTACATCAACACACCAGGCATGACGGAATGGATTCACACACTTACAGTGATACTGACAGACGCAAAGACGGCCTGGAGAACTTGGAGTGGGCCCAAACTGCCTAGCGCCCCACCCGTCAGTCATTTTACACCGCTAGCAAAGAATGCATTAAGTAGCAGCTAATTCAATGAAAGCCGGTGTAATCTAAGAAATCAATACCGCGCTTCAGATTAGATTTCTGTTTTTGTGTTACTTACTTCATCTAGGGGAATCGGCACACATGCCGCAGTACTGTAAATCACGGCGCATTAACACATGCGCCGAAGAAGGCTGGTAAAGTGCTTCCCTGCCGCATTAGACTGGCATCCTTATACCCTCTCCCTGCGTTTGAAGTGCTGATCTCCAATCAGCCGCAAGCAGAGCGGGAGAGGAACACCAGAAATCTTTAAACTACTCGAGCTGACTCAGGTTTCAGGATACTGTGACTTTTTCAACTTAATGCGGTTTTCTTGGTTTTTTTTTTTTTCTACGGGTGGGTGGATTTTATTTCAGGTGACAGCAGGGAGTGGATGGGGGGGGGGGAGCGACACTTAAGTATAGTTATAGTTGTCTTGGGCTGTGGTGAAGATGGTCAACTACACAAATTCATTCATTCATTTTCTACCGCTTTTCCACATGAGGGTCGCGAAGATGCTGGAGCCTATCCCAGGGCACATATAGACAAACAACCATTCACACTCACATTCATACCTATGGACAATTTGGAGTGGCTAATTAACCTAGCATTTTTTTGGAATGTGGGAGGAAACCGGAGTAACCGGAGAAAATCCACGCATGGCCGAGGGTGGAATTGAACCCTGGTCTCCTAGCTGTGAGGTTTGCGCATATATAGACAAACAACCATTCACACTCACATTCATACCTATGGACAATTTGGAGTGGCTAATTAACCTAGCATGTTTTTGGAATGTGGGAGGAAACCGGAGTACCCGGATGCACGGGGAGAACATGCAAACTCCACACAGAGATGGCCGAGGATGGAATTGAACACTGGTCTCCTCGCTGTAAGGTCTGCGTGCTAACCACTCGACCGCCGTGCCTACACAAATTCAATTAGATTATTTATTTCCACCATTCATTCATTAATTTTTTACCGCTTTTTCCTCACGAGGGTTGCGGGGGTGCTGGAGTCTATCCCAGCTGTCTTCGGGCGAGAGGCGGGGTACACCCTGGACTGGTGGCCAGCCAATCACAGGGCACATATAGACAAACAACCATTCACACTCACATTCATACCTATGGACAATTTGGAGTCGCTAATTAACCTAGCATGTTTTTGGAATGTGAAACCAACCACAGGGAAAACATGCAAACTCCACACAGAGATGGCCGAGGGTGGAATTGAACCTTGGTCTCCTAGCTGCGAGGTCTCCGTGCTAACCACTTGACCGCCGTTTTTTTAAATTTTTAAATTTTTAAATTTTTAAATTTTTAAATTTTTAAATTTTTAAATTTTTAATTGTTTAATTTTTTTAATGTTTTAATGTTTTAATTTTTTTATTTTTTTATTTTTTTATTTAACATTTTACATTTGTTCACTTCCTGCTTTCTTGTACAAATGTATAGTAGTCAACATGCAGTTTGACTCTTGAATATGCTAGTATGCTCTTGATTTTGTTTCTATCCCGGGGGGGGGGGGGCATGACATAAAATACTTGAGAACCACTGTTGTGACCTGACATTGGTGGTACTAAGATGCGGATTACGTCACTTAAGTCCCCACTGAAGGGCCAGGGTGATAAAAACGGTGTTTGTTACAAATATGATCCTATTTACGGTAACCACATTCCAAATTAGTTCATTTTTAGGAATTCTGTGAAAAGAAACTGCACGTTCCGGCCTCTCCAAGTGCATACTTGCTAAACAGACTTTACGAGTAGCGAGAGGGATTATTTTACACCACCTCGATTTTTGGCGTAAAGCGATCACACTTGGTGGAGAGATGAGCTACGAGTACTGGACTGTTTACAAATCGTGTCCCCGTTTGGCCAAAAGCTGATGTTTTTCCTGAGTAAGTGTTACGATAAGTCCTCCGGAAATTACTGCTAGTCTGTGTAATATCCCCAAAGTGTGTGTGTGTGTGTGTGTGTGTGTGTGTGTGTGTGTGAGAGAGAGAAAAAGCACCGTGTGTGACGTTCACCCACAAGCAGTGGAGGGTGTCTGGGGGTCTGAGGCCACCATGGAAAGAATCACACGCACACACACGCTGTTTTACTTGGATTGGCCAACAGGAATTCACTTATTTATGGAAACGTGAGGAATTCCAGCAATGAGGCACAACAAATTGAACGTTAACCAAAAAATAAAGACTTCCTGAGTGAAGGTGGGAGTGAGCCCACTAGCACAACAACGGTCATATGACTTGCTTCCAAGTCTTCATTTGACTCTTCGTTCTTGTCGGTGAACCTTGACCCCCCTCCCTGCTTGTTTAAATACATGGCATCATGTACCCAACCGTATGTCCCACCTGAATGACCTCAATGACCTCTCTGTTCCAACCTCGAGATGTTTTCCTCACCTCCTACGCTTTTATAGAACAGTTTCTGTGTAAACATGGACGCTACAATGTAACACATGGGATGATGTAATATGAAATATTGTCATATGGTGATTAATACATGGCCGTCAATGCAATGAAACGCTTTGAAATGCACCATGGTTCCCTCCCACTGAGCAGTAAGTAACAGTTTATCATTGTCCTGACTGTGCAAAGGAAAAGCGCTTGTCTGTGTAGCATTATAGAGTGTGCATAAAGGGAGTGGGGTTGCTAATAGTTTTTTCGCGCCACAATTAGTGGCTCTACCGTTCTACAGTTTTTTAAACACTGGTAGACCGGCGAAACACATTAGACGTAGAAAACCGCTAGATGCTAAAATGCTAAAATGCTAAAACGCTAAAATGCTAAAATGTTAAAATGCTAAAATGCTAAAATGCTAAAATGCTAAAATGCTAAAATGCTAAAATGCTAAAATGCTAAAATGCTAAAATGCTAAAATGCTAAAGCTACTTACCGTTAAGAGACATCTTGAAGTCGCCGTTTTTGCAGGATGCACAGAATCCAAAGAAATACAGCTGAATAGGTGCAGGTCCTGGTAGAACTCGAAAGCTTTCTGTGCTGGTTATTGTGTGTAGCTGCTCTATAGGAGTACACAACTCAATACAAAGGGCTGTTGGGTTAAAAAGTGTTAAAAAAGTAAATTGTTTTCTTCATGTTATTTGGAGGGCTGCATTCCATCCTCGGCTAGGTTAATTGACGACTCCAAATTGTCCATAGGTATGAATGTGAGTGTGAATGGTTGTTTGTCTATATGTGCCCTGGGATTGGCTGGCCACCAGTCCAGGGTGTATCCTGCCTGTCGCCCGAAGACAGCTGGGATAGGCTCCAGCACCCCCTGCGACCCTTGTGAGGAAAAGCGGTAGAAAATGAATGAATGAATAAAGTAAAATTTGCAACTGCAATAATCAAATTAATTATTAATTAATTTTGAAATAATTTTCAATAATGATTAATTATTATAATTATAAATATTATAATATATATATATATAAATATTAATATATATAAAAATATGTTTAAAAAATTTTGTGGCTAGAATTTGTCATTTTATGTTTGGATTGAGGCTTGTTTGCGACATAATAGATTCTTCAAACATAATAATAATTTTAATAATATAATTATTAATTATTATTAAGTATTATAATTATTAATCGATATAATTACCATTGTTTATTATTATTATTAATATTTTTATTGGTAATTATTAAAATTATTATTGTATTATAATTAATGTTATAATACTTAATACTTATAATACTTAATAATAATTAATAATTATAATTATTATAATTATTATAATTAATAATCGATTCAAAAATGTTTGAAGAATCTATTATGTCGCAAACAAACGGCCTCAATCCAAACATAAAATGACAAATTATAGCCACAAAATAAGAATAAATTATAATTATTAATTATAATTATTAAAATCAATAATGGATTCAAACATGTTTGACAATTAAAAGCGTGCTTTATACTAGTTGTTATTAGATTATGTAAGTCTGCCTAATGCTTGTATGTTGGAGGTCAGCGCTACAACCCTAAACCATGTTCCCGGACAACTTCTGCTGAGCTGGTCTCATCATCACATTGCCCAGCGTCTGATCCCCGCAGCGCCGTTCCAGCCGACGTTGATCAAGTTGCTTCTTGGATTTCCATGTGATGCATGCACTAAGCTCATGACAGTTGAGCACCACAGCAACCGCTCCTCAAGCCTGTAAGGTCACCTTCTCACTGGGTTTAACGCAACGTGTGTTTATGTGGCCTCGGTTACCTCACTGGGTTTGACACTACGGACAGATACATGAATACAAGTTGCTTTTTATTGTTATTATTTTGTTTTAATTATTGTAGTCTTTAGTTACCATTTATTTCTATATGATTTACATATAGTAGAAGCTCAGATACTTTGTTGTAAAATAAAAGTGATCATCTTCTGGTGAGCATCTTCTGCATTTGCATTTGACTCGCTGCTCTCCACTTTAAACCTGTTTAAGACCTGCTAAACATAGCTTTTCAAATGATTAGTGCCCTCTAGACATTAAATAACATCCCTATAGTCACCTTTACACTTGTGTTATCCAAAATAGTACGACATAATAAGAGTAGATAAGCTATCTAAGACATAAATAAGACTGGTATTCATGCTTGTTGCTTTAAATATGTTCCGCCGGCAGGAAGAGAAAGTGACGTCGAGGATTGAGAGTTTTAGCTTGGTGTGGGTAACAGCAGCTCACGTTAGGGATTACTGTTGGGAGGTGGCGACCAAATCTGATTTGTGTGTGTGTGTGTGTGTGTGTGTGTGTGTGTGTGTGTGTGTGTCTCACCCAACATTACAACCCCTAGTGACCAATGTAGAAGACTACATGTCATCCCAGCGGCTTTGCGCATGTCTTCTGAATGCCTTATATTTGTATTTTAGTTCATTTAATGTTTAACAATGCTTAATTTAGGCAAAACAATACTTACAGTTTGCTTCAATATACATATTGTTGACTAATAATAGGCCGTATTCAGGAAGAAGAAGAAGAAGAAGAAGAACTGCAAAACAAATTTTTGAAAATATAGAATGAAGCCAAGAGTGAAGACTGTATATAACATATCTACATCTTTAAGATCATAAAAAGTAGTTATTGAAGTACTTAAAATATAAAATATATATATTATATTATATTTTATTTGTAAATATTTTATTTTATTATACTTTCATTATATTAAATCTCTTTTTATTTTATTTTATTTTATTTTATTTTATTTTATTTTATTTTATTTTATTTTATTTTATTTTATTTTATTTTATTTTATTAGATTAGATTAGATTAGATTAGATTAGATTAGACTATTTAATTTAATTTAATTTAATTTAATTTAATTTAATTTAATTTAATTTAATTTAATTTAATTTTATTTTATTTTATTTTATTTTATTTTATTTTATTTTATTTTATTTTATTTTATTTTATTTTATTTTATTTTATTTTATTTTATTTTATTTTGATTAGATTAGACTAGATTTTATTTTATTTTATTTTATTTTATTTTATTTTATTTTATTTTATTTTATTTTATTTTATTTTATTTTATTTTATTTTATTTTATTTTATTTTATTACATTACATTACATTAGATTAGATTAAATTAGATTAGATTAGACTAGACTAGACTAGACTAGACTAGACTAGACTAGACTAGACTAGACTAGACTAGACTAGACTAGATTTTATTTTATTTTATTTTATTTTATTTTATTTTATTTTATTTTATTAGATTTAAAAAACAATATAGCACTAAACTACAGTATCAGTGTGTAATACCTACAAATATATATTGAATATTATTACTATACAAGCATAGTGATTTGTATTTGAACTGCTCCTTAACTCACTAAACTTTCAGAATGCTTTTGTCTACAACAAGACAAAATTAAACTCTGCAAATATATGATCTAGTTTTTCATAGATCAGAATGACATTGAAATATTACATAAACAGTTATAGACATACAGTACAGGCAAGTCAATCATGACAATAAAGAACCAGGAAGTAGCATTCAAGGTGGCACTAGAGTTTGTGTCAAATCCTTAAGAAATAAATACTGCACTGAATGTTGTAATTAGTTGGCATATTGTTGCATAACACAAGAATATGGAATTATTTGGGATTTTTCATCATAAAACTGTCTCCTTGAAAATGAAATGCTTATCATTTTCAGTATAGCGCCAAAGAAACGCATTTTTTTTTTTTGGTGTCTGGCGGCATCTAGTGGTGAAAAGTGAATTGCATGATTTCAAATGACCACAATTGGACTACCGTAAAAAGCCATGCAGTAGCTTGTTTATATGTTAACACCAAATAAAGAGGAATGACGTCATGGAAACTATGACTGTGTAACACAAAGAGGCCAAAGTACACAACACATGTTTCCCAGCAGGTTTTCACGCTGTAACCAACAAGAGTCATACTTTGTTATGATAGGGACGCTCCAATTAGGGGTTTTTTTGCTGCCGATTCCAATACATCCATTCATGAGATCGGTCGATACAGATACCGATCACGGATTAATGATAAAAATTCAATTTTTTTTTCATATTGTTGATTATTGTGGATTCATTCATTCATTTTTTACCGCTTGTCCTTATGAGGGTCGCTAGGGGTGCTGGAGCCTAACCCGGCTGTATTCAGGCAAGGATACACCCTGGACTGGTGGCCAGCCAATCACAGGGCACATATAGTCAAACAACCATTCACACTCACATTCATACCTATGGACAATTTGGAGTCGATAATTAACCTAGCATGTTTTTGGAATGTGGGAGGAAACCGGAGTACCCGGAGAAAACCCACGCATGCACGGGGGAGAACATGCAAAATCCACACAGAGATGGCCGAGGGTGGAATTGAACCCTGGTCTCCAAGCTGTGAGGTCTGCATGCTAACCACTCGACCTGTTGGAAACTTGTATTCTGTATTTGGTGTGACCAATTTTTGTGGTGTTATACATTAGCATGTGCAAATTCCGCAATTGGTTAGATTTCGAATTCTCAAAGAACCCTTTTTAAAATTCCTGAATCCAGACGGTGATCCCAAAACACGCCCAAAAATTTGATCTGTTCTACCATACCAAAATTCCAACAATTCCTGAAAATTTCATCCAAATTAATTCAGAATTTTTCAAGTTATTTAGAACACAAACAGATAAACAACAGAGGTAATAACGACAACAAGAGAGTTAGTACAAGTTAGTACAACGTCCCCCGTGGGACAAAATCAAGCTCCAAACTAACATGTTTGCTTGTTTGTTTAAAAAAAAATAAAAATTCACTGTGGTAAAAAGTCACATTTGGATCCCGAAAAACCAGAAACTAAGAGGATAACACTAGCTAGCTAGCTAGCTAGCTAGTTAGCCGATGCAAAGTACAGCCAGTGTCCGCTCGGCAAAGCGTGTAAACAAAGTCGCAAGACTACTCGAGCGGAGATAGGTTTGATAGGGGAGTGATCAAACACGCTGGCATCGATTAGCGTACCCTACGTGACGTAGCGGATACAGTACATAGTGTTTGCCACCGCACGGAAAAGGCGTGTTATGCTAGTTATGAGTACAGCATAAAATCAAAACAACTGATTGATTTATGTCATTTGAGGCACTTATTGACATTTAAGGCCAAATCAGTTCAAGTATTCAAGTTTTGTTTCTACTGTAAAATGGGGACACTTACAAAACGACACACATGTTCGATTTCCACCCCGTCACATGATCCTTCATCTCAGGCCTGTTGAGTTCATCGAATAGACCGCTGTCAATAATCTCCTTCTGCCACGTGATGGACACGGCGCCGGTGCTGAACTCCTTGAACAGTTTCTCATCCTTGGCATCGAATTCAATGTCCAGGATTTCCGACGTGTCCTTGAAGTTGTCGGCGTCTTTGGTGTAGACCACGTCGTGTTTTGGCACCCAGGGGGGCTCCAGCAGACCGGCTTCCAGACGCTGGAAGTTAATGCTATGGAAAAACGGGTGCTCTCGTGGGTCATCGCCTCTGGGATGGAAAGGAAAGAGTTATGAAGGTGCGATGCGATTATGAAACATGATGCAGAGCCAAAGTGCATAGAAATGAAGAAAAAGGTTGGACATCAAGGAGGACAATAACAAAAAATGAAATAAAATTTCTAAAAATAAAATAAAATTTTATAAAAATAATATAAAATATTATAAAAATGAAATAAAAAATTTATTTATTTATTTATTTATTTTATTTTTATAATATTTTATTTTTATAATGTTCTTATTTTTATAAAAATAAAATTGTATAAAACAAAAATAAAATATTATAAAACTAAAATAAAATATAAAAATAAAATAAAATGTTGTAAAATTAAAATAAAATATTATAAAAATAAAATAAAATTTCATTAAAAAATATATAAAATAAAATTTCATAAAAATAAAATAAAATATTATAAGAATAAAACAATTATAACAATAAAATAAAATTTTATAAAAATAAAATAAAATATTATAAAAATAAAATAAAATTTTATAAAAATAAAGAAATTATAAAAATAAAATAAAATATTATTAAAATAAAACATTATTAAAATAAAATAAAATTTTATTAAAACAATTATAAAAATAAACTTTTATAAAAATAAAATAAAATATTATAAAAATAAAATAAAACTTTATAAAAATAGAACAATTATAAAAATAAAATAAAATTTCATGAAAATAAAATAAAATATTATAAAAATAAAATAAAATATTATAAAAATAAAATAAAATATTATAAAAATAAAATAAAATTTGTATAAAATAAAATAAAATTATATAAAAAAAAAATTATAAAAATAAAATAAAATTTTATAAAAATAAAATAAAATTTTATAAAAATAAAATAAAATTTCATAAAAATAAAATAAAATTTTATTTAAAAAAATTATAAAAATAAAATAAAATTTTATAAAATAAAATAAAATAAAAAATCTCAGAATATCAAACAAGTTATAAACAATCCAGGCAAGAAGATTGAGCAAAACGAGCACTCACCGGCACCCAAGACGTTGTTCCAGCTTCTTCTTAAGGAAGCCACGAATGAGGTTTGTCGTTGGGGTGTCAAATTTCTTCGCATCAAACTTGCACTCGTCTTCCAAGGTCCGGCGGGTCACTTCACTCTTCTGCACCTTTTCGCGGAAGTCTCGAAACGGCAGGCGAGCGGCCACCATCTCGTAGATGCTGCAGCCCAGCGCCCACCAGTCCACAGATGTGTTGTAGTACTGCTGCCTCAGAATCTCAGGAGCCATGTAGCCGGTCGTCCCAGCCTGAATGCAGGGATGCGAGTTTCAGGAAGATGAATATTCACTCGGATGAAAGTTATTTGCGACAGGGTCAGGCAAAATCATCGGACACATTTTTAGGTTAAATAAAAGGCAAATAAAGTAAAGATACTCATGTTTTTATTTTCCAAAAGTACATATAATATTATAGGCTGCACGTCGGTCGAGTGGTTAGTGCGCAGACTTCACAGCGAGGAGACCCGAGTTCGATTCCACCCTCGGCCATCTCTGTGTGGAGTTTGCATGTTCTCCCCGTGCATGCGTGGGTTTTTTGTCCATAAGTATGAATGTGAGTGTGAATGGTTGTTTGTCTATATGTGCCCTGTGATTGGCTGGCCCCGCCTCTCGCCCGAAGACAGCTGGGATAGGCTCCAGCACCCCCGCAACTCTCGTGAGGATAAGCGGTAGAAAATTAATGAATGAATGAATGAATATAATAATATAAAAATTAAATCAGTTCTTGGTGGCACGGCGGTCGAGTGGTTAGCGTGCAGACCTCACAGCTAGGAGACCAGGGTTCGATTCCACCCTCGGCCATCTCTGTGTGGAGTTTGCATGTTCTCCCCGTGCATGCGTGGGTTTTCTCCGGGTACTCCGGTTTCCTCCCACATTCCAAAAACATGCTAGGTTAATTAGCGAATTGTCCATAGGTATGAATGTGAGTGTGAATGGTTGTTTGTCTATATGTGCCCTGTGATTGGTTGGCAACCAGTCCAGTCCACAACCCTCGTGAGGATAAAGCGGTAGAAAATGTATGAATAAATGAATGTTTTGATGGCAGCCATGTTTTTTCTGAAGCAATCATGCTCAAATTTGACAAAAATTAGTCCGTACCAAAAGCTGCAAAGTTTTGTAGAGTACAAAACTGTACTGAGGTGTGTGAGAAATTTCAAGTCAATCTGACTGTGGGGTTGAATAAACTGGTGTAAAAACCAAGAAAAGCCAAAAGAAACGCCAATCAAACAAGGACCAGGTCATTAAACTCACCGTTTGGCATATGGTTTTCCCCTTTGGCAGCTCGACCGCCAATCCGAGGTCAGAGAGTCGACATTGGCCGTGACCGTCGAGCAGCACGTTTTCCGGCTTCAAGTCCCGATACACAATGCTCATAGAGTGTAGATGGAGGATTCCCACGGTCATCTGAGCTGCGTAGTAAACCACACGGTCAATACGGATACCCCGATCTCCGAGCTCGTAGATGTGGAACCTGAGGTCTCCTCCGTTCATCAGGTCCATGACCAGGCACAAGTGGGTGTCGTTGTCATAGGCGTAGGCCAGGTTCACGATGAAAAGACTGTTAACCTTCTCCAGGATCCTCTTCTCCTGCAGGGCCAACCTCTCGCCACCTTTCTTCTTCAAACATCTCTTATCCAGCTTTTTGCAGGCGTACATATGTCCGGATGTTTTCACCTGCACGGCACACACCTGCAACATGGAAGACCCCGATTTATAACCAAGGGTGGTGTCTTCTAGGTCAGTGTTTTTCAACCTTTTTTGAGCCACGGCACTTTTTTTACATTGGAAAAACCAAAAATGTTACAAAATGTCACCACACGTGCATCAATAAGTCTATCGGAGGAACAAGGCAGGTGACCAATATTACATTGCTATGCCGGTCTTTACACCACAGACACTCCACAGTAGCCATGTTTTTACATGACCACTTTTTCTCTTTCCGAATGACCTTTCGGGAAACAATGGTATCCATAGAAAGGAATATTCCAATCTCTTGTCTACATGCGGCAAGAAAATCAAACCAGAATAGTCAATAGGGCATGCCCAGTAAAACGTAAACATCAACATCACGTGATACCGGCTTCCCCCTGAGTTTTTCTTTCACTTGTCGGAATAACTCCGTATTGCCACTTTTTCGTCTGTCCAGTCTTGAAATTTAGTTTGAATCAAAAACAAACTTTGCTTAGTCCAGTGCCGATTGCTGGCCTCCATTTTTAAAAGTGAAGAACGTCTGGATCTGCGTGTTACGTCATATCTGAGCATGCGCTGAAAGAACGCACCCGGGATAAATTTAAACAAGAAAAATATCAAATTCAATCTTGCTAATATTTTATAATTAAACTCAGGACATGTTTTATACAGATATATATTTTCTTTTTTAATAAAACTGCACTTGTGAATAAAGTATAGAAGGGTTTAGATTCTGTTCCACAGATGGCGCTAATGCACACGAAAGCTGCTTTCCAACCGCCAATAAACAACAGAAGAAGAAAAACACCACGAAGAACATCGGTCTCAAACATGTGGCCCGTGGGCCAAATGTGGCCCGCAGGACACTAGTTTGAGGCCCTCGCCTTGATATGAAAGTCAATCAATCCGTAATAAATAAATATGATAATAATAATAAAACGGCAAATAATTAAAAATTAAGAAACCACATATAGTTGGTGGGTAGACAAATTATTTTTTTCAGATTAAAATGAACAAAGCATTATTAGAGCCATGTAGACATGACAAAACACGACTATAGTCATATTTATACTTTTTTTATTTACAACATATTGCGCAACTGCAGGGTCTCGAGACACATGCTAACTCGCAAACTAGAGAGCTAGCCACCTAAACGGTAGCCTTCAAGTTATTTCCTTTCAACTTAAATAGCCAAAAACTTACCACTTCCACACGGATAGGGAGGACAACTATTAACAGTTATTTAACCTTTAACATGAACATTAATCAAACGTAATAATTTTTTTCTGGGTACATGATACCATACAGCATCCATATCAACATTAAACTTTCATATCAAGGCGGGGGCCTCAAACTAGTGTCCTGCGGGCCACATTCGGCCCGCGGGCCGCGTGTTTGAGGCCCCTGCTATTTGATCAAATAAACCAAATGAATTGAAATATTTGGGTCCATGTATACTATTGACATAATATTTGCAAATGATGATTAATAAATGTTAATTATAAAAAATGATATTGGATAATTCCTCACGGTTTCTCAAGGTCCACTAGTGTGGTTGAAAATCACTGTTCTAGGTAATGACTTCATGAAGATACTTGTGACACCTACCTCACCAAAACCTCCTTTACCCAAAGTCCGGAACTGGTAAAAGTATTTGTCAGTAATCTTCTGTCTCTCAAACTCCTTCCACTGCAGAAACCTGTAAAAGAACGGGCTCCTCAGGTACTCGCAGAAAGGTTTCCCTCTCAGGAAGTCTCTGAGGGCTTCTCTCATCTTGCCCACCATGGCATCGTCCAAGAACTTGGCTGGTGAGAGCTTGCATGAATCTGTAGCCTCGATCGTGATGAAAGAGAGAAAAGTCTTGGACTCAGGTTGAAGGAACTTTGCGAGAAGGTTCTGCTCGGCTTTTGCTCTTGTGTCGTCTTCAAGAAAACTCAATCCTCCCAGCTCTTCCAGGAAATCAAATGCAGCAGAGTACTGGGGGTCGGAGGTGAGAAACTGCCGGAATAACTTCTTGCCGATGGGCTGCTGCTCACAAAGCGAATCGTACTGCATTCCTACGACCTGCCGCAGAGCCGAGCAGCTTCTCGGCTGAGGGAGGCTCAAAGAGAGTCGCTCCTTTCGCAATGCATTGTGGTCAATCTTCCGAGCGCTGAGGTAGGTCGTGTTGGCCACTAATTCCTCCACCAGCGACTCACTCATGGTGGCGGCCCCACCGCCTCCATTAAAACACGGGGCGCTGCTTCACTCGTCTACATTTTCCAGGCACACGACAGTACCCCCCCTTCCCCAAGCATCCTTCACCTGCTGCCACGCTTCCCAGCAAGTGCCACTATGCTCGGGGATTTGTTGGCTCTCAGGGAAAGCAACTTATGAGGTCTGAACTTAAGAGGCTTTAGTTGTGTCTATTTTTAGAAGATGCAAAGTGCTCGTGTGCAACAAGTGGGCGGGGCTCAACGAGTTAGCATTTTTTTAAATCAGGAAATAGTAACATAGGCGGTACGGTGGACGAGTGGTTAGCGCGCAGACCTCACAGCTAAGGAGACCAGGGTTCAATTCCATCATCTCTGTCCATCTCTGTGTGTAGATTTGTAGGTTAAATAAAAGGCAAATAAAGTAAAGAAACTCATGTTTTTATTTTCTAAAAGTACATATAATAATATAGGCTGCACGTCGTTCGAGTGGTTAGCGCGCACACCTCACAGCGAGGAGACCCAAGTTCAATTCCACCCTCGGCCATCTCTGTGTGTAGATTAGTAGGTTAAATAAAAGGCAAATAAAGTAAAGAAACTCATGTTTTTATTTTCGAAAAGTACATATAATAATATAGGCTGCACGTCGGACGAGTGGTTAGCGCGCAGACCTCACAGCTAAGGAGACTAGAGTTCAATTCCACCCTCGGCCATCTCTGTGTGTAGATTAGTAGGTTAAATAAAAGGCAAATAAAGTAAAGAAACTCACGTTTTTATTTTCGAAAAGTACATATCATAATATAGGCTGCACGTTGGTCAAGTGGTTAGCGTGCAGACCTCACAGCTAAAGAGACCAGGGTTCAATTCCACCATCTCTGTCCATCTCTGTGTGTAGATTTGTAGGTTAAATAAAAGGCAAATAAAGTAAAGAAACTCACGTTTTTATTTTCGAAAAGTACATATAATAATATAGGCTGCACGTCGGTCGAGTGGTTAGCGCGCAGACCTCACAGCTAAGGAGACTAGAGTTCAATTCCACCCTCGGCCATCTCTGTGTGTAGATTAGTAGGTTAAATAAAAGGCAAATAAAGTAAAGAAACTCACGTTTTTATTTTCGAAAAGTACATATAATAATATAGGCTGCACGTCGTTCGAGTGGTTAGCGCGCACACCTCACAGCGAGGAGACCCAAGTTCAATTCCACCCTCGGCCATCTCTGTGTGTAGATTAGTAGGTTAAATAAAAGGCAAATAAAGTAAAGAAACTCATGTTTTTATTTTCGAAAAGTACATATAATAATATAGGCTGCACGTCGGTCGAGTGGTTAGCGCGCAGACCTCACAGCTAAGGAGACCAGGGTTCAATTCCACCATCTCTGTCCATCTCTGTGTGTAGATTTGTAGGTTAAATAAAAGGCAAATAAAGTAAAGAAACTCACGTTTTTATTTTCGAAAAGTACATATAATAATATAGGCTGCACGTCGGTCGAGTGGTTAGCGCGCAGACCTCACAGCTAAGGAGACTAGAGTTCAATTCCACCCTCGGCCATCTCTGTGTGTAGATTAGTAGGTTAAATAAAAGGCAAATAAAGTAAAGAAACTCACGTTTTTATTTTCGAAAAGTACATATAATAATATAGGCTGCACATCGGTCGAGTGGTTAGCGTGCAGACCTCACAGCTAAGGAGACTAGAGTTCAATTCCACCCTCGGCCATCTCTGTGTGTAGATTAGTAGGTTAAATAAAAGGCAAATAAAGTAAAGAAACTCACGTTTTTATTTTCGAAAAGTACATATAATAATATAGGCTGCACGTCGGTCGAGTGGTTAGCGTGCAGACCTCACAGCTAAGGAGACTAGAGTTCAATTCCACCCTCGGCCATCTCTGTGTGTAGATTTGTAGGTTAAATAAAAGGCAAATAAAGTAAAGAAACTCATGTTTTTATTTTCAAAAAGTACATATCATAATATAGGCTGCATGTCGGTCGAGTGGTTAGCGCGCAGACCTCACAGCTAAGGAGACTAGAGTTCAATTCCACCCTCGGCCATCTCTGTGTGTAGATTAGTAGGTTAAATAAAAGGCAAATAAAGTAAAGAAACTCACGTTTTTATTTTCGAAAAGTACATATAATAATATAGGCTGCACATCGGTCGAGTGGTTAGCGTGCAGACCTCACAGCTAAGGAGACTAGAGTTCAATTCCACCCTCGGCCATCTCTGTGTGTAGATTAGTAGGTTAAATAAAAGGCAAATAAAGTAAAGAAACTCACGTTTTTATTTTCGAAAAGTACATATAATAATATAGGCTGCACGTCGGTCGAGTGGTTAGCGTGCAGACCTCACAGCTAAGGAGACTAGAGTTCAATTCCACCCTCGGCCATCTCTGTGTGTAGATTTGTAGGTTAAATAAAAGGCAAATAAAGTAAAGAAACTCATGTTTTTATTTTCAAAAAGTACATATCATAATATAGGCTGCATGTCGGTCGAGTGGTTAGCGCGCAGACCTCACAGCTAAGGAGACTAGAGTTCAATTCCACCCTCGGCCATCTCTGTGTGTAGATTAGTAGGTTAAATAAAAGGCACATAAAGTAAAGAAACTCACGTTTTTATTTTCGAAAAGTACATATAATAATATAGGCTGCACATCGGTCGAGTGGTTAGCGCGCAGACCTCACAGCGAGGAGACCAGGGTTCAATTCCACCCTCGGCATCATCTCTGTGTGGAGTTTGCATGTTCTCCCCGTGCATGCGTGGGTTTTCTCCGGGTACTCCGGTTTCCTCCCACATTCCAAAAACATGCTAGGTTAATTGGTGACTCCAAATTGTCCATAGGTATGAATGTGAGTGTGAATGGTTGTTTGTCTCGCCCAAAGACAGCAGGGATAGGCTCCAGCACCCCCGCGATCCTTGTGAGGAAAAGCGGTAGAAAATGAATGAATGAATGAAATAGTAACATATGTAAATAAGTAATCTAAGCAATATACACACAAAAAATGCAAAATTAGATTTTACAGCAACTTTTATTTCTAAAAAAAAAAATCACATATTTGAAACTTGGCAAACACCCCCACAAACAAAACAATACCGCTAACACGTGAACCAAACTGCAAGTTTCATCTTTCTCTTGATGACTCTTGGTCTTTGCACATCCATCATTGAGCCCACAAGTCCCAAATGTGTGACATCCACCGGGTTCGATGCCAGCCTCGGACACTACAAGTACTGGAACATGCAATCAAACGGCCGAGTTGGAAAGCAACCGGCTCTGCACGGTGGGGCGTCGCAATAGTCACGGCCAGATCTGTGTCCACCTTTGGGGCGCATACGGGTGAAAGTCTGTGAATCACGTCCCTTCCGGGGCAAGGGATTATTTCCCGATCCTCTGAACCACCCAATCCTGCTGGCATAGGGGGCAGCGGTTGTTCTGCTTCACCCAAAGTGACATGCAGCAGTTATGGAAGGAGTGGTTACACTCGCCCCAGACCACTGAAAAACACACCAGAGAAGAACAACAGCACATCTTTATTGTTGTGGTGGCGTTCAAAGACTTATGGAAAAAAATTCCACCCTGAAATTGTAATGAATGAATGAATGAACATATAATAATATAGGCTGCACGGCGGTCGAGCACGCAGACCTCACAGCTCGGAGACCAGGGTTCGATTCCACCCTCGGCCATCTCTGTGTGGAGTTTGCATGTTCTCCCCGTGCATGCGTGGGTTTTCTCCGGGTACTCCGGTTTCCTCCCGCATTCCAAAAACATGCTAGGTTAATTAGCGACTCCAAATTGTCCATAGGTATGAATGTGAGTGTGAATGGTTGTTTGTCTATATGTGCCCTGTCATTGGCTGGCCACCAGTCCAGCGTGTACCCCGCCTCTCGCCCAAAAGACAGCTGGGATAGGCTCTAGTACCCCGCGACTCTCTTAGGGATAAGCGGTATAAAATGAATGAATGAATGAGTTCTCCTCCTATTTTGTGTGGAAGTGGTAACTTTTGGCTTCTTATTTTGTCTTTCCCCACCCTCGGCCATCTCTGTGTGGAGTTTGCATGTTCTCCCCGTGCATGCGTGGGTTTTTGTCTGGGTACTCCGGTTTCCTCCCGCATTCCAAAAACATGCTAGGTTAATTAGCGACTCCAAATTGTCCATAGGTATGAATGTGAGTGTGAATGGTTGTTTGTCTATATGTGCCCTGTGATTGGCTGGCCACCAGTCCAGGGTGTACCCCGCCTCTCGCCCAAAAGACAGCTGGGATAGGCTCCAGCAACCCTCGTGAGGAAAAAGTGGTAGAAAATGAATGAATGAATGTTTTTGGAATGTGGGAGGAAACCGGAGTACCCGGAGAAAACCCACGCATGCACAGGGATATTTTTCATATTTTTTAAGACTATTTTATTGAGACAAAATAAATATAAAAACTAAATGTGGCTTTTTTTTTTTTTTTTACAAACGGTGTTTATTTGTGAAATGCATTCAGTAGCATCACAGTAAAAAGAATGTGTTCATAACACGACATTAGTTTGAGGAAAAGGAGTATAATATTGGTATATCGTTAAGAAAGCCGATATTGAGCAACTGTATTTACATACTTTTGTTATCTTTTAAATGACTGGTGTACAGGTCATCGCCTATCTACATTAGCTACTGAGCGGCTAGTCACAAGTTCTTATAGTATTTTACACATGACAGTCGCTTACCAACGCAGTCCTCTTGTTTATTTTCCGCTTGACACCGGAGACAAGCATCTGAAAATAACAAAATAGGTAATATTTACCGTAAATAGCCCCGGTGTTCATGTAAAGGGCTAACACAGCCCGGGTTCGGATTGCTAGCTTACGGCTAGCAGTCACACTCACCCATCACTTGCACCCGGCAAATGGCACAAGTATCACACTCGACATCCCAGCTCCACATTGCTACAGCGTTCCACTTTTTCAGTGAAAACATCTTGTCCCCGCCGGACTTGGAGCCAGAGGAGGTATTGTGAGACAGAACTATCCCCAGCTCGTCGCCGTCGTCCATGTCTGTTGATCCGATGCCCCACAGCGTTAGTTAGCCGAGTTAGCTTAGCGAACCAAAATGGACGAAGGAGGCGAACGTCCTGTCATCGTAGCCACCGCCAGAGGGCGCTATAATCTACGGTTAGTAGATTTAGTTAATTCAATTACCAGGACAGTCAACAAATTAATTTAAAAGAAATTAACAAACATATTAACAAATGGGTATCACAGCCGAAAACACATTTTTCAGCTTTTTAAAATGTTCTTATTGTCTTAAAAAGAGTCTGTGCATTTATGTATGTAGCCACTAGATGGCGCTATTACTGGCCAGGAGTCAAGTCACCACTTGTTGGGCAATACGGCAATTTGATATCAAGTAGCTCTAGGACTATATTGCCAATACCGATTTTGATACTGATACTCTTTAATTTTCATTTTCAAGATTATTGAATTATTGTGTGATTGTGCTTTTACTTTGTTGATTGTGATTTTCATAAAACACAGGACATATATACATACAGTACAAACATATGGAAAATATGACCCTCTATTTCACTACCAGCACTTTTTCAACACTTCATGAATATATTAGTATTTTTTTTTACTATGCTCCCAGAATGTTCTGGTGGTCCATAAAAAAAATCCACAAGCAAGGTCAGCTTTGGCAAAATGTTTATTGTACATTTTTGACACAGAAATACCAAGGGGGTATAATGCGAAAGTGGCTCAACAAACCCGGGGCTTTGTGCTTAAAGATGAAGCTCAATGAAAAACGTTCCCGAATCAAAAAGGTAAACGATACTTCAATGGTGGTTATTAACTTTGTCAGATCCGGTTCTTGGCTTTGTGCTCAAGTGGGCTTTCGGATAAAATCTCATATTATTCTACTTCGAAGCGAACCCAGCCAGTGTATTTTAAGTAATTGAGTAATTATTATGGAGTGTAATTTTTGTCAAAAGTTAACTCTGACATATTAACGTATTCATTCAAAAAAAAGCAGCAAAAACTGTAATTTTCAATCTTTGAAATGTCTATATTGTATATTTTACTAATCTAAATTATAAAATGCCGATTTTTTTTTTTCCTCTGAGACAATTTTGTCCTTTTACTTAAAGTGATTTGTTGCCGTTGATTGATGCCTCAGAGTACTTATTCCTCCAGCAAATATTGTGATAACAGAAGACTAACAGGGCGAGTACTCATGCAAGGACTTCTGTGACATATACGTCTGCTAACATTGGCCGTGTTAATATTTTTTCATATTGCATTTTATTCCTGATGCCCGGCTCAAAACACAACGAACCCCGCTAACCTACTAAACATACTTCGCAGTATACCCCCCTAAAGTAGAGACCACAACAGACTATGGGACCTTCTTAAAACTATAGAAGCAAGTATGTGCAATAATAATGCAATTTTGAAATGTCATTTACACAATTCCCTTTTGTTCTGTCTTGCAAAGGAATGCATGAAAACAAAAAAAAAAAAAGTGGCAACCTTGGAGAAGAGTAAACAATGCGACGTACCAGCAGAGCAACATGTGACATCAATATTTTTAAAAAAGCCAACATACAAATAAATTTTTTATTTTTATTATTATTATTTTTTTTAAGAAAATTGGGTTAAATATACAAGAAGTGCGTTAGAAATAGCTGACAGACCACAGACAAAAAAAATACTGGCTAAAAAAAATGGTTAAGCCAGGATGGTCACACTTGTTTTTAATTACAAATTCAAGTTTGTTCTTTTCAATTAAAAGCAATGACAGGACATAAAAAGACAATTACTGGTGTATGGATGTGTGGAATGCTGGAACGCTGGTACTTCGGACATCTCTGTATGAATAGAAATGCCGTATAAATAGAAAATATAATCACAAGCTGAGCCTCATTTGCACGAATGCGTTAAGAAAAACAAAAAAAAGTGCTTTTAAATATCAGGATTTGTTTTTCCCTTTATGGACGTTTGTAGGTTCTGGCAGTGATGCTGCAGCAGCGATGTGAACAAAGAAATGCGTCCGTTACTGAGATTGTCTGCATTTCCATTATTAAGGGTTTGGATTTCCTTCATAATTGCTCTCGTACCAATATGAGCCATAAACAGAATCCATGACCCGTCTGCTTGCCTCAAGACATGAAAATGCTATCAAAAAACATATGCGCTAAACAAATATATAGATATTAAATTTGTTTTTCCATTTGTTTAAAATAGTCGTATTCAAAATACATTAATTTTGCTTTTTTTCAAGTCAAAAGCTATGAAATTGTCTTTGGTCAAAAAAAAAAAATATATCATAAAATCAACAGGAAGTGAAAACACAAAACGAGGATCATGTAACTGATCAAAATGGGGACAGCTGATACCAAGTATCTAGTCATCAGTTTCTCGTTGAGAGAAATATTAAAGTGCTTCTGCATGATTTATTCCCTCAGCGTTTCATGTGAAAGAACATCCAAAAGAAAGGCAGATCGGCGTCTTCTTCTAACTCCTTAAATACAAACATCTGTTCAAAAAGGGGGAAGATGCTAAAACAATCAATAGTGTTCAGGACGATCCCGCTTAAAGATCCTCCCCTTCAACCTAAAACTGGGTGAATAAAATAAAAATAGCAGCCTACTCACGCAGATGATGTGGACATGAACGACAAGGAAGGAGGCTCTTTATAAAAGGACCTAAAGTCAGAGGAGATGGCGACGTACTCCGTGAAAATGGTGACAAAACCAAATAAAAATACGTCGCCCATAAAATTGTTAGGATCCCAAAGATCAGGAAACATGGCGGGGGGGGCTTTCGTTCTCTCTCTCTTTCCGGAACTCCCTGAGGACATCCACCTGGATCACTGGTGTGTTACCATCGGTTAGAGGTTTTTTCCCACTATTGGGTTGTCTCTAAAGAACAAAACAAATAACTTGAATAAATAAGTCGGTTTTTTTTTGTGTTGTGATTGAGCGGCGAGGTCTTACAAGCTGCCGTACGACGCCGTGGTGTCGCCTCGGACTTCGTGCTGCCGCTGCAGCTCCACCATGATGTTTCGGAGCTGTTTGAGAGTCTGAAAGGTCTCTTTGGGTTCCTGAATAATGAACTTGGAGTACTCCTCCTGGTCTCGCTGGGGGCCTTGGTACACTGCCATGCTGGCGCACGCGTCTAAGTACAGGAGACATATACTTTGTCATGTACAGTGGAATCTCCATTTATTCAGACCAGAACTGAAACATACAAAAACTGAAGCAATTTTTCCATAGAAAATCATTAATTCGTCCATTTTTGACTGCTTATCATCACAAGGGTCGCGAGGGTGCTGGAGCCTATCCCAGCTGTCTTCGGGCGAGAGGACACCCTGGACTGGTGGCCAGCCAATCACAGGGCACATATAGACAAACAACCATTCACACTCACATTCATACCTATGGACAATTTGGAGTCGCTAATTAACCTAGCATGTTTTTGGAATGTGGGAGGAAACCGGAGTACCCGGAGAAAACCCACTCATGCACGGGGGAGAACATGCAAACTCCACACAGATATGCTCGAGGGTGGAATCGAACTCCGGTCTCCTAGCTGTGTGGCCTGCGTGCTAACCACTCAAGGAACTACACGGTACCAGACCCCCATGGGCCTCTTTGATAGCCACGTCTGGCGCATGTACTTGAAACACAAGAACTTGCAGCCCATAGAAAATCTTGTAAATCCAAATATTCCCTTTCAGACATCCTGAAATATGAACCAAATTCATTCAGTCATTCATTTTCTACCGCTTTTTCCTCACGAGGGTTGCAGGGGGTGCTGGAGCCTATCCCAGCTGTCTTTGGGCGAGAGGCAGGGTACACCCTGGACTGGTCGCCAGCCAATCACAGGGCACATATAGACAAACAACCATTCACACTCACATTCATACCTATGGACAATTTGGAGTCACTAATTAACCTAGCATGTTTTTGGAATGTGGGAGGAAACCGGAGTACCCGGAGAAAACCCACGCATGCACGGGGAGAACATGCAAACTCCACACAGAGATGGCCGAGGGTGGAATCGAACCCTGGTCCTCCTAGCTGTGCTCACCAAATCCTCATCGAGTCAGCACATGGCAGACGGGCGCCCTCTTTAGGCGTGATACTCGCACCCCCAAACATGATCAAAGGTGATTTGCTATGACTTCTTTCTGAAATTCATTAGTGTTTTTTTACCTTATTTATAAAAACTTCTGGCACTAGCAAGATTTTGTGGCTTGTCATACTGGGTTATTTCACAGCCGTAATGAATAAGCACACACAACAACTCTCAGAAATACGCAGTGAGCTTGAATGCCTCATTAGCGCTAGGTGAACATTACTTATGAGAAGGAAGAAAGGAGACAGATATGGCGTTATTCATCATTCTCCGTGTGTTGAGCACAAATGAACAAATAACCCACCCTCACAAACACAATATACTAGATGATAGTTGGGACACTATAGACAGATTCCCTGGACAGAATCTGTCTATAGTGTCCCAACTATATAAGAACGACAGCTAGGCACGCAGAATTGCAAAATGCTAAATATTAATGCCAAAGGGATGGATTTAATCTGTGAAACTGTAATTGTCAGCCTGTTGATGAGTTTGTTACTACTCATGTTATCATTCAACAGTGGAAAATGTGCAGAACAAAATGGTAATGGTTTTATTTCATTTGAACATCAGATTACAATTGAATGCATCCCATAATCAGTTCACAGTTCCACATGTCCAAAAGAAGTAGGAAGAAGCAAAGCTTATTAAATCCTACCCCTCCATCTGGTACTTTTACAATCAGTAACTGTTACATTTGTTCACTTCCTGCTTTCCTAATATAGTTTTAATAATTTTTATTTTCTTTTATTTTTGTCATGTACCGAAGTACGGGCGGCATTATGAATTATCCTTACTACCCTTTTTTTTTGCAGTACCTTTAGCGAGTGAAGATTGCTTTAGCGAGTGAATGTCTTAAAATGTTTACCTTTCTTATTAACACATTACCTTCACGGACAACACAATATTTTCAATAACTATAATGTATATTGACAGATTTACCGTCTTTAAAGCAGCACACACTTGATTGTTTGAACTGATTCATCTTATTTCCCTTTGGAAGTCATTTTGAAACCAACAAATCAGAGGTATCTACAGCCCCAGGTTGCGCTCTATTGTAAAAAGGTGCTAGCTCCATCCTCTGGAAAACGAAACAGTCAAATGTGACAAAATCACTCACCTTCCATGTTTTGAAGTTTGGTATCATTTGCAGAGAGGAGGGAAAAAATCCTCTCGGTTTCCCGATCACAATCGATGTCCAGCTGCAGGTTGGCCTGCATGATGCTGAAACAGGGGCGCAAAGCCGAGTGAAGATCCGTTATAAGGACGAGGTACTGATGCGTGAATGGGGGGTGTATTACTTTACGTTTTCATTTTTATGTACGTTTATCTTGTTCAGGATCACCGGTATGCACTCGACCATTCACACGTGGTTGTTGTGTGTGTGTGTGTGTGTGTGTGTGTCTGCTTGATCATGCTTCGCCAGTCAAGTGAGAAGAACATTGTTTAACTGCCAAAATATGTGTCAACTGCAGTACCGGTACTAAAAATACACTTTTGGATCAAGCTGAGAGGACAAGCAGTTGGTATGTTAGTGTTAGCTCTGTAATTGGGGATCATTTTAAAAACATAGTATACCTTTTCCAAAAACCACGGTTCTCACATAAACATGTGCTGAGTGTTTGTTTTGGTCTGAACAACATAACCATAATAGAGAATAATAGTACTAATAATATATTAGTTTTCTTCTTCTTGATGCAAAAACACTTACATTGTGCAGGGCTTACAACCAGGCGCGCCGCCAGTTTGGCTTTTGCAGCACTGCCAGGCTCCAGCGCTGTAGTTGGATGGATGAAAAGTGGCCAGGCGGCACTCGTTACAGCGGCTGACTTGGCCCAGGACGTCCAGCCACTCACAAGCTTCCACGCAGTTCCCCGCCTGCACGTACAGCTGCTTCTCGGAGTGGATCACCTGAAACATCTGACAAAACCACAGACGCTTCTGTCGGTCAAAAAAATGGTTATACTCTTAACCTTGTACACGCTGCGCTCATTCACGCTCACTCACTTCCTCCTTGGGTCCACGCTCACTCACTTCCTCCTTGGGTGTTATTAAATGCACTTATACATTAGCAACTAGTGAAATTCATTAATGCTCAGTTGCATCATCACCTCATTTTGCCTCTTTTTTTTTTGCAAAAAAAATAAAAAAGTACGCCTTTGGTATTGAACGAGTTCATGATGACAATATTAACTTACATTTTTACGGTTAAAGGCACTTTCATCCAGTTTCTCCACTGCCTGGATGTTCTTCACATTAATGATACAGAGGGCCTCTTTCCCTGAAATAATAATAAAAAAAAAGAAATTGTCAAGTCAAAATATATTTTCTTTTTAAAAAATAATTTGAAGTTATTGGTTTTCTATTTCATCTGTTCAAAACATCATGGTAAAAATTTATTATTCTTGTAGAAAAATACAAAAATATATTTAAAAAGTATAATAAATAATAACAATATTAATAATATATAATAATAATATATTATTATTAATAATAATATAATAAAAATATTTTAAAATGACAATTTACCAAAAAATATTATTATTTATCTTTTATTGAAATTCAAATATGCACATGCATATCGATTGTAGATAGATAAACTTCCTTTATTGTCATTGCACAATAACACAGCAGTGAAATTGCCAACGAAATTACAATTAATTACAACAACAATTACAACAAATTACAAATTTCCCCACTGAGGGACGAATAAAGGCATATCTTAATCTTAATCTGAAATGTCGTTGCCTGGCTCCCGTATAATAATAAATAATATTGTATGCAAGCGGTAACAAATAAATCATGTAAATAGATGACCACCATTAGCATTTACACCAAAATAGTAAAATAAATATGAAGCAAACTATCTGCTATCTGCACCAAATAATAACAAGAATGATCACTGATCACATGTCCTCCGTGCGAACGTGAAACAGAAACAAGTTCTGACCTTTATGTTTGTGATAGGAGAGCTCTCTGTTGGTCACTCGAAGCCATCGCTTTTTAAAGTTTTTCTTGCCGAGCCGTTTCCTCCCCTGGGCTCGTTTCTGTACTTCCCTAAACAATGCAGACCCCAGCATGATATTTTTGTTTCGGTACACCTTTCTTCTATTTTACATATATCATACACTCATCTCACAAGATGAGACAATACACCATATTGCCTTCAAGAGATACGAGACAATAATTGAACAGTTTAACGGTGAAAGAACTACAGTTCCCACAATGCTTTCAGTGTTGAAAAATAAGTCATATAAATCATGTTTTGAGCCGCATATGACTTGACATTTGATCAGGTTTAAGTAAGTTTGATCAAATCTAGAATCACTAAGGCAGGGGTCTCAAACGCAATTTACTTGGGGGCCACTGGAGCTCGGATCTGGGTGAGACTGGGCCGCATCAGGTTTTCCAAAAAAAACAAAAAAAAACAAAACGCATTTATTAAAAACAAAAAAAATTAAAAAACTTCGCTTTGGTTCCAATTTTCTACAATAAAAGCTCTGTTCCACTGTTCTCAAATATCTTACTTTTTATTTTTCTAAACAAAATAAGATGAAAAATAAAGAAACAAATCAAGAATAAAGAAAATCAATCAAGCAGTAATAAATAAATAAATATAATAATAATAAAAACTTAAGAAACCACATATAGTTGGTGGGTAGACAAATTATTTTTTTCAGATTAAAATGAACAAAGCATTATTAGAGCCCTGTAGACATGACAAAACACGACTATAGTCACATTTATACTCTTTTTATTTACAACATATTGCGCAACTGCAGGGTCTTGAGACACATGCTAACTCGCAAACTAGAGAGCTCGCGACCTAAACGGTAGCCTTCAAGTTATTTCCTTTAAACTAAATAGCCAAAAACTTACCACTTCCACACTAATAGGGAGGATACCTATTAACAGTTATTTAACCTTTAACATGAACATTAATCAAATGTAATAATTTTTTCCTGGGTACATGATACCATACAGCATCCATATCAAACTTGCGCGGGCCGCACTAACATTAAACTTTCATATCAAGGCGGGGGCCTCAAACTAGTGTCCTGCGGGCCGCGTGTTTGAGACCCCTGCACTACGGCTTCTGCTTAAACCTGACATCAATGCAGCTGAAAAAAAGCACCTGCTGAGTGACAAGTGACGCTGGGAACACTGAGGTAGGTTGGATTGCAAGGTTTATGGCATGAGTAAAGCACTTAATGCGGGCTTCCGATCTTGCCTGCACTTCCATATCATGGTACATGTATTATTATTATTATTCATAGTAGTCCGATTGTCTGCCCTGTTCTTGGGAGGTAGCGTTTCTATAATGGAGAATATTTCTCTAATACAGAGTATGTCTTGTATTCTTGTACTCTTCTGCTGACAGACAGTTTTGGAGCGAATACTCACCCTTCCTTTAGAACCACTGCGTCCTCCAATCCACTTGACTCTTTTGAAACATTTGAAGATATTTCATCTAGAAACTAGAGCCAAAAAGCACAAGAAACTGCAGTCGTTAAATGCTAATAAAAAGGTAAAACAACAGAAATTATGCAATAAACAAATACCTTTTTAACTTTTTCAATGCACTTATCTTCCTGGAATGATTTGAAGAAGTCATACATGTATGATTCTTTGAAACTAGACTGAAGAGGGGTAAAAAGAAATAAAAATCAACTCAAAATGAACCATAACATGCCTATTCACACTTCTGTTTGTAAACACTGTTTATGTTCTAGTTATATACACATCCATTTTCTATGCCACTTATCCTCACTAGGGTCGTGGGGGTGTCCTGGAGCCTATCCCAGCCGTCTTCGGGCAAGAGACGGGGTACACCCCCGGACTGGTCGCCAGCCAACCGCAGGGCAAGTTACATACATTAATCCACAAAAAACAAAAAATCGGCAGCACGGTGGTCTAGTGGTTAGCGCGCAGACCTCACAGCTAGGAGACCAGGGTTTAATTCCACCATCGGCCATCTCTGTGTGGAGTTTGCATGTTCTCCCTGTGCATGCGTGGGTTTTCTCCGGGTTCTCCGGTTTCCTCCCACATTCCAAAAACATGCTAGGTTAATTAGCGACTCCAAATTGTCCATAGGTATGAATGTGAGTGTGAATGGTTGTTTGTCTATATGTGCCCTGTGATTGGCTGGCGGTAGAAAATGAATGAATGAATGAACCGAAAAATCTGTAATCTGCCCAGAGCCTTCGGAATCAGTAGCATTAGCCCATGTCACTGAATGTCTGAAAGCTTGTATGTAACACTTAAAATTACCAGTGCACTTGAACACCTTATCACGTGAACGGCGCAGCTCTTACTCCCGATGCTGTGCCGACACAAAGAAAGGAGTCAAGGGGTAGAGTCACTTTTGCTTTAGTAATAACGGTATTCACCCCCAATTCTGGTTTGTACAATTGTGACATAATAGTGGCGTTATTAAGGCCCAGGTGTAAAAATCATTCCCTACTACTGGAATGATATTAGATCCAGTAAATCTTTTATCCCAATAAAAACATTCTACTTACCAGTTTTTTTGACAAACTGCCCCAGCTGCCCAGAGTCTGGATGGTTTTTGAGATGAGAGTAAGCGTGCGGGAAACCTCAGAATCCTAAAATGAAACAACATTTACAAATACAGTAAAGTCTCGTTATATTGATATCGGTTATAACGAATGACTACTTATTACGATACTATTTTCATTTCCCGGCAAATTTCTAGTCTTTTATGATATAATTAGTTCCGTTAGTACGATACCCGGTTATTATGATAATCCGGTTACTACGATGCCCTTTTCATCTCCCGCCAGCCAATTTGGTCTGCTTATATCGATACAAAAGCAGCTTAAATCAATCTTTGCTTAAGGATTTCAATACCAAAAAAGAACACGGCGAACGGCTGCTTCCAGTCAACTTTATTTTTCACACTTCCACCACCAGAGCGCAGCACACACACCGATTCCCGCACTTCCTGGTTCACAGGTCATGCTCAACCCACCCCACATAGCTGGCCAAACACATGCCTGCAACAGAAGAACCAACTGACATAGCATACACACCTATTCCAACGAAGACACAAGCATACAAATACATGTATTTTTATTGTGTTGTGTTCAGATATCTTTTTATCGCTTGCAATAATCACTGTTTTTCATATGTACATGCTGGCGTTCGTGGTTTCTCTCGTGTGTATAGATTCTATACACACGAGAGAAACCACGAACGCAGTTGGTTCTTCTGTTGCAGGCATGTGTTTGTTGACTGGAAGCAGCCGTTCGCCGTGTTCTTTTTTGGTATTGAAATCCTTAAGCATCCTTAAGATTGATTTAAGCTGCTCGACATTGTTCTATACATTGTTCTATACTATAGAACAAAATAAAGTGCATTATTGCCCACTTTTAATGCAGTTCGGCGCAGGATCGGATATATGGATAGTCCGGTTATATCGGTATTTTTTCTGACTCCCGAGAATATCAATATAACGAGACTTTACTGTAACTATGTTGTATCTGCTTTCTGTGCATGCAATGCAAGCCGATTAGATGGATAACAGTTTGAAACTGCGGTGCTGAGAACTTACAGGATGATGGGAGCGGAGCTGGAAGGAGTGTGGTGAAAGGACAGCAACAGCAAAGAAACGCAAGAAGACAAAGCTGCTAACAGCGGAGTACTGGACGTGGGGGTCAGCTGGTGAAAGACAAAAAAATGTAATGTCATTATCTTCATTGGATTAGTCACATTTCCTGCGTTTGATGAATATAACACACTCCACATTGTGGCAGCAGTATCTTTACAGTTGCGGATTACAAATAAATCTAATTTACTACTGTTTTAATTTTTTTTAGCCCAACAATTCAGTGTACTGCCATTTACATGACACTCAATGTAAAATAAACAGATTATGAGCTTCCTTAAAATATACTAATGCATATTAATGCAATTTGTAGACATATCGACTTGAAGCGTTTACCTGGAAAATGTTTGCAGGCCAAGTGTCTTAATGACCTGAAGACGGCACACATGAGTGGAGGGCAGTTGGCGCTGGACTGAGTGATTGACGAGAAGACTTTCTGCACATAAACCTGTAGGTTCTCCTACAAAGTGAACAAGAGCGAGAAGAAATTATGAAAATAAAGTAGTTTTTTTTAATCAAATCAAAATTCCACACACAAATCCTAATATATGAAATCGGGAGCAGCTGTTTGTTTGTGGAGCCCTTGCATATAAGGGGGTCTCGGGGGTGCTGGAGCCTATCCCAGCTGTCTTCGGGCGAGAGGCGGAGTACACCCTGGACTGGTGGCCAGCCAATCACAGGGCACATATAGACAAACAACCATTCACACTCACATTCATATAATATTAATCAAGTAAAATAAACTTAAACAGAGAATTGCACATATAGCTACACATACTGTATGTGCAGCACCAAAAACAAATATCTTAAAGTCTGTTAAACAAGCAAGCATTTACCTTGTTCACCTCCACATTGTCCCCTTCTTTTAGCTTATTGGGATCAATCTCACACGTTTTATTGGACTCACAGATCTATAACAGGAAAGAAAAAGATATAGATATACAGGTGCATGTCAAGAATCACGTCCTCAGTGTAGGTAAAAGTCAAATAAATGTTCATTCATCCCTTCCATTGATCAATTTTTGTGTATATTAAATTGTTTTCTGTATGTAAAACCCATTCTTTTGCCACTTATCCTATACCCCATGCTGGAGCCTATCCCACCTGACTGTGTTCTTCTCTTTTTTTTTTTTTTTTAAATCATATTTATTTGGGCAAATACACGAAACATCACAGTGCATCTCCCACATCAATCAAAATACAACTCTCCATTATTTACATTTGTATTCAGCTATCTGATCACAAGCCGAAAAGGAGTAGGCTGAAGCAAAAGCTACCCCAAATGCCTACCCCTTTTTGCAAGATATAATCATGTTCATGTTACGGTCTTGTTTTCCCCTGCTATTATCATTATCCTTATTGTTATAATCTTTATCATTATTACTATCATTATAATCATCATTAATATTACCATTGTCATCATTATAGTTAACAATTTTTTGACTTTTTTTTAAATTATTTAATTTTACAGACTTCATTGCTTCTTGTCGAGTGCTGTATCATTCCATCTGTTATTTTCTGAAATCCGCAGTATTTGTGCTTTTATTGTCAATTTATTAGCCCACTTTTTTTGTGACATTTACATATCATTTTCTGCATTGCATGTGTCTAATCTTGTGCATTAAAAAAAAACTTGAGACTGTGTCTGAACAGGTGACCAACTCAAACATCAGTATCTTCTTGTTAAACCCTACCTGAGGTTTTTAGACGTGTTTATTAAGTTTGTGTGTGTCTAGTCTTGTGCATTAAAAAGCAAGGTTTTACCGATGACCAGCTCCAGCCCCGGTAGTGTGTAGTTTTTATATAATATAATTGTCTCACTTTCTGAATTTAGCTACCAAAATAAATTAAACGTTATTGACATGTACCTGTATATCATTTTCAAATGTGTTCAACTGGACTTCCTATCGCTCCAAATGCATGTAGATGTTTGTTTTTTTTGTGTACCGCATACCTCATCAATTACAGGCTTCAGAGTAACAGCAAGGTAATTCTTCCCCACAATCTTCATCATTTCATCGATGCAGCGTGTTGCCAATGAGTTGCCACGGAAGATAGTGTTAGCCTCCCTGCGTGGAAACAGAAAAGCTTTCACATTTGCTATCGTTTGTCATTTTCCACATTTAGTTTGCAGTAAAAACGCAAAAATTCTATCACAAACATGCGGGTTTACTTGCACTACTAAATCAATGCCGACTGAGTCACAAACAGAACTACAAACAAAAACTGGTGCGTGATGCTTTGGGCATCGAACGAATGTGTTATGCTCATTCCTTTGCAGTGTGCTTATATTATTTGGAGCCTTTATAATAATAATTTTAGTTACATGGCAAGATATGCAATGCAAATGGTTTAATAAGCAGATCAAATAAAATAACGGAATAATGAAGAAAAATTAAGTAAAGAATAGGTTAATAAATGCAGGTAAAGGGGATACAAATATTATATAAATATTATATAAAAATATTTCCAACCGTTGTCAAAAATGTATAGTGGTTAATGTACTGCTGAACAACATGACACTGATTTATCTACCTTATATATGTATATTATTGTGTGTATATTATATATATTTATAAATAGTATGTATGTATATTGTATATACTTATACACTTTTCCTTTTTTATTTGAAGGTTTTCACCTGTGCTGTGCTATGCTGTGCTGTGCTGTGCCTTGCCATAATGCGACTTGCGCCTCGCTAAATAAAAACCAAAAAACAGCAAAAGCATGGAGTGGATCCAGTCTTTCTTCAGTGTGGCTACTCAGCCCCCTTTTTTCAAGTTCAGGGGACGCGCAAGGCACGAAGGAACTTGACAAATGTTGACCGAGCCAACCTCAGCAACTGTGTGTGTGTTCGTGCTGCAAACATTGCCAAAGTTCTCACTGAGTGTTGTCCAACTCCAGCGCTGCCACGGCTGAGACGAAAGGCACAAAACGATTGTGATGCAGGAGAAGTCGAACTGTGGGCAGAACGGTCTCGTATCGCTCTCTACAGATGTCCCCCAGGATGTGCGCTGCTGACGCCGAGATGGGCTGAATGGACGTAAAAGGAAGTGAAGAAGGTGAGTGGGTGAAAAAAAGGAAATACGCCGATTTCACAGTATAGGGGCGGTCTGTGGTAGAAGAGAACTGATGAAGAAACCAATAGTATGTGAAATTGAAAAAAAAAAAAAAACACAGTAATGGTATTAGGCCATCACAGATTGTACAAAGGCTATGAATGATCCTACCTTCACGTCAGGGGATTTGAGCAGCAGGTTGCAGAGCGGTTGGTAGCAGGCAGATGGCAGCACTGTGTCTTCCAGGTAAGCCAGCTTTAGACGCAAGGATCCCAAGTCATCAGACTTTGACTTGCTGCCATTCCCTTTAGGTTGGAGAAGATACCTGATAAACCAAATAGATACGTTCTTAGCTTGCTTTCATGTATGTTTTAGAACACCTGAAAAATTGAAAAAGACAAAGAACATGGCTGTGCAGGAACAAGACACATGAGATAAATGAGATTGGGTTAATGAGAACGAGACAAGACTAATATTTTTAAGAAAAATACAATGAAAAAATAATCCAGGTGCATTTTGAAATGTTTATTGTGCGTAAATTAACTACAAATGCTATGCTATGTTGATTATACACACACGTGCATGTGTATACATATACACATACAGTAGTATATGTATGTATATGTACATACACATACATATGCATGCACACACACACACAATTATATATATGTATATACGTATATCAAAATAATGCAATATTTCCTTTAATATGTCATTTTTCACTGTTGCAAAGTTGCAGAATGTATTTTCTCACAGACAAGTTCTACTGTTGTGCATTTGCAACTGAATTGCAAAGTACACATTCCGCCACATCATTTTGCGCTGTTGTTTGCATGAGTGTTGACTGTCGTCTGCACAAATGGTCTGCATTTTGATTTGTAGTTTTTTTTTTTTTTCCCATGGGAAAACTGGCTCGGTAATTATGTTTGAATTTCCTTGCCTTGCAATGACTTTTTTTTTTTTTTATAAATTCACTCTTCTGCTGTGTGTATGTTAGCGTCTCCAACTCCGACTGCTAACCACACACACGCCGTGCAGCCTCGAGTTCTAACAATAAAATAATAATAATACATACTGATAATACATTTTATTTGTATAGTGCTTTTCAGAGTACTCAAAGACGCTTTACAGTGAAAAAAAAGTAATACAAAATACAGTAGAGTAAAAACACAGTAAACAATGCATTAAAATACAATATCCATACATTAATTCAGAGCTAAAACAAGGCTAGCTGTGAGGTCTGCGCGCTAACCACTCAACTGCCGTGCAGCCTTATTCAAAATTATTTAAATTATTTGTACAAATTACTGTTTCACTGCTGTGTTATTGTGCAATGCCAATAAAGGAAGTCTATCTATCTATCTATAATGACGCCGGCAACATTCATTCAGTTCATTTTCATTTATTGCGTGATTAATTCATGTATTTATTATCTTATCAGGAGGGTTTTTTTTCTAAACAAGAAATTTCAACATCTTTTAATCTTGCAAGATCTCATGAAACAAGATTTTGTAACACCCCTACTAACTGGCATCACTCTTCTTGAACGTATCCCCATTCATGGCTCTCTAATCAATGCACAACATGATTTACATTATAAAGTCAAAATCCGTCAGCTGTGTGCAATATAGTATAACCCTTAGTGACACAGAAACCATGTGACTGAATGAATGACAGACAGTCAGTCTATGAAGTAAGCACCTGCCCCAGGTCAGCTAAGATAGCCTTTAGCATAAGTGGAAAAAGGAACGGAGTGTAAAAATTCATATCTGCAGGGGATCAACCCCGCACGGCGACCATATATTTCATATCAGCTGTTCATAAATGCCACAGAATAAAGTGATTAACTTCCCACCGGTGGGTGATAAATCACGCTTCTGTCTTTGCAATCTGTGTCCTCTTTTGCTGGTGATGTAACAATTCAGCTGTGACTTTCACATACAGTATAAGTGAAATATTTAATGTTACCATGGCGACAAAGACTATGCCTCAGACTTCTGCAAAGCTTCATATCGTACCGCTCACACTAATTGAGACATCATTTAATGTGCTTCTATGATAGGTGTATTTTGTTTACTGGATCAGTGTAGTATATTTTTACATTTTGACCCACATCATGTGACTGAACTGAATTCAGATTAAAATCTGATGGATATACAAATTATAGTTTATTTATTAGAGCATTGAGTTGGCACTGAAATAAAAATGTACATGCTTACCAGGCTTTGTGGTTGTGATTATTTCGCAAGATCTTGACATGAACCCGCGTTTCCCCCAGGAACACATCCTGAGCCAGATTCTCGTTATTCCACAAATCCACCCTGAAAAGGTACGAGATGCATTTATACTATGCATGCATGGCAGGTGATGAGAATCAGGTAAGACTATTTTTTTCTTCCAAATAAATTGCAAACACTTCCGTTACAAACTTCAGTGGTTGTTTGAGTTGTGCTTTTCTACTCGGTTCATAAACGTCAATCAAAATAACCATGCAAACAATACCACTTCAAATCAAATCCTCCAAACCATGCACCAGGGTTTACCTTAAAATTTTGTCTAGTCTTACCCCAAGAGCTACGAGTCCACTGTGATGGAAGGCCCACTATCCTTAACCAGAAACCAAGGCTTTTTTTAATCAGTACACTTTGACTCACTACTTAAGTTGATCATTACTTCTTTCTAACTGAGTGCATAAACATAAAGTATATTCGAACAAAAGCGGGAACTAACTTGATCTCTAGTTTTTCAATGTCCTCCTCCTCCACTTGGAAATGTGACTTTTTGGAGTAGCTGCTGGACCGTGTAACCTGAAAAATTAACGTCACTCTTTTTCATAAGCAAAAGCGTGAAGTAGCAAGTTGAACAAAAAGTAACAATCAAGTATCAAAAATGTACCTCGAAGAAGAAAGTCTCTTCAAAAAGAGGGTTGCTGGTTTTCTTCTTGACCTTTGTTTTCTTTTGGTCAGATCTGATAGGAAATCAAAATACCTGGAATGTGTCATACTGAACCTCCGTCATGAGGAGCACGCGTTGTACTGAGAGAGTTACCTGGCAGGTCCTACTAGTGACACGGTGGCATACGGGTCACAGATCTGCCCACTGATGAGGGGTAATCCCTGGCACTCTATTATCCTGCAGGTATCCAAGAAAATGCAACAACAATCGTGAAAAAATATGTTGCTTTGGTTAAAACACAAAGATAATAGGTCTGCTTTCATGGATGACAAAAGAAATTAAAAATATTAAATTCACCGCTTACCCTCACATTAGGGTCGCGGGTGTATGCTGGAGCCTATACCAGCTGACTTCGGGCCAGAGGCAAGGACATTTGAAAGACTAAAGTCCCAAAATAGGTGTTAATTAATTGGATAATCAATTCACCACCAGGCTGCACGGCGGTCGAGTGGTTAGCGCGTCGACCTCACAGCGAGGAGACCCGAGTTCAATTCCACCCTGTGTGGATTTTGCATGTTCTCCCCGTGCATGCGTGGGTTTTCTTCGGGTACTCCGGTTTCCTCCCACATTCCAAAAACATGCTAGGTTAATTGGCCACTCCAAATTGTCCATAGTAGGTATGAATGTGAGTGTGAATGGTTGTTTGTCTATATGTGCCCTGTGATTGGCTGGCCACCAGTCCAGGGTGTACCCCCGCCTCTCGCCCGTTCAATCCCGTTCAATCTCACCCTCGGCCATCTCTGTGTGGAGTTTGCATGTTCTCTGAATGTTCTCCGGGTACTCCGGTTTCCTCCCACATTCCAAAAATTCCAAAAACATGCTAGGTTAATTAGCAACTCCAAATTGTCCATAGGTATGAATGTGAGTGTGAATGGTTGTTTGTCTATATGTGCTCTGTGATTGGCTGGCCACCAGTCCAGGGTGTACCCCGCTGGGATAGGCTCCAGCACCCCCTGAGACCCTCGTGAGGATAAGCGGTAGATAATGAATGAATGAATGAATTCACCACCGATTAATTGTTGCAGCTCTAGTATTCATGTATTTTGATCATCAGAATACTGGTACCAGTAACTCATACAGTGGTTTGTACCTATAAGTAAATACATATATATCAGGTTCTCAATAGTATTTAAACTCAGAAGGGCACACAAAAATGTCTTTAACTAATTTCTAAAACTAGAAATGGTAAACAACTAAACAATTAACTGTTGATTAATGTTTCACAAAAAGTTTATAAATCCCCTAAGGATACCGCTGTTGTAAAGTGGTACTCAGAATGTGAAATTTATATATATATATATATATATATAAAAATACATTGCACTGATGTATTAGAGTAGACACCAATTAAAAGTGTTGCTTTGCCCCTATGAATGGCTTGTGTTGCAAAGGGACTGTGACTTCTATCAAAGGTGTTTCAGGTAAAAACAAACAGACACTGTAGGAACCCTAAACAGGATGTGGCTGCTAAGCGAGGGTCACCAGGGAGTGATAACGGGAGTCAGACCTTTAGAAGACAAGCAAGAGAGAATGTCAGGATGTTTGTGCACAATCGTCTTAGGTGTCATGACAATATTCCCGCTGGTCTCCTTAGTTTACTTCATAATCAACCACACCACCACCACGACTCTGCAATGATCATCTCGCTTCATCTGCCAGCATGGCTTGCATATTTGTGCAAATGACAAGCTTTTCTTTCACTTTTATGCCTTTTTTGAATAGTTCTGTGTACAGACGTTTTACCATATGCATATTTGACAATTTGAGTTATGACAGTCACGTGTCTCCAGCTTTAAGTCAGGGGTCGCAAACACGCGGCCCGCGGGCCAAATGTGGCCCGCAGGACACTAGTTTGAGGCCCCCGCCTTGATATGAAAGTTTAATGTTAGTGCGGCCCGCGCAAGTTTGATATGGATGCTGTATGGTATCATGTACCCAGAAAAATTTATTACGTTTGATTAATGTTCATGTTAAAGGTTAAATAACTGTTAATAGTTATCCTCCCTATCCGTGTGGAAATGGTAAGTTTTTGGCTATTTAGTTTAAAGGAAATAACTTGAAGGCTACCGTTTAGGTCGCTAGCTCTCTAGTTTGTGAGTTAGCATGTGTCTCAAGACCCTGCAGTTGCGCAATATGTTGTAAATAAAAAAAAAAGTATAAATGTGACTATAGTCGTGTTTTGTCATGTCTACAAGGCTCTATAAGGCTTTGTTCATGTTAATCTGAAAAAAATAATTTGTCTACCCACCAACTATATGTGGTTTCTTAAGTTTTTATTATTTATTTATTACTGATTGATTGATTTTCTTTATTCTTGATTTGTTTATTTATTTTTCATCTTATTTTGTGTAGAAAAATAAAAAGTAAGATATTTGACAACAGTGGAATGTTTTATCAGAGCTTTTCTTGTAGAAAATTGGAATTTTTTAAAATATTTTTGTTTTTAATAAATGCGTTTTTTTTTTGTAAAACCTGATGCGGCCCAGTCTCACCAAGACCCGAGCTCCAGTGGCCCCCAAGTAAATTGAGTTTGAGACCCCTGCTTTAAGTCTTGTCTTAAAACCCATGTTTATTCTCTGGCTTTAGTCGTATGGTCCTGTGTTTTAGTTCTATCTTTTTATTTTAATTAGTTTTATTTTTATACTTTTATTACTTTGCGTCTTGTTTTTAATATTTTAATATCTATTTTACTATTTTATTTCTTATTTGATCTTTTAGTTTTGGATTACATTGAATTTGTACCTTTATTTATTGTATTTTATGTTTACTTTTTATTTTACTAGTCTGTGCAGCACTTTGGAAACTGTTTATAAAATGTGCTATATAAATAAAGTAGATTGGATTCCTCGTCTCTTGCCTCCAAACAGGCAGGAAGAGAGTTCACTCTGTGCATCGGTTTCAGCACCTTGATGCGTTTCTTCCATAGAACAACAGCATATCGGTCATACAGTGTCTTGGTCTTGGTGGTTTGAGGCGGGGACGCTAGTATACACACAGAGCGCAGAAGAAAGTAACATAGCAGAATTTAAATTAGTTGATGGCAATATTATCACACACTTTTTATATTTTAGCACTGTAAGTAATATTACAATTTGTCTCGTGTATCGTCTTGTGAACTGTGACAGCCGTAGTATTTAAAACATCCTCCATTTTAGAAGCTGGGTCTTTCAGTGTTTACATGGGAATGATATGAGACCCTTCTTTGGGAAAAAAAAAAAAAAAAAAAAGTTTGAATGACACAGAATGACAGCAACAGAAAATCACAGTGCTTGCAGGCTTCCTGCTCAGTCACCGTCACTTCCTCCTCATCGCACTGCTCTCCGATTATGAATGGCGGGTGCAACAATATGCATGAGCTGTTGAGGTTTGACAGTTACTCACTTTAGTGACTGTTTCAGCAGACTGTCCTACCATGTTACAATTTTTGCAATTAGTGCTACTGCATAAATCAAATGTTTAGTCATTATACTGTATATTAAAACACAACAAAATTTGCTGTGCATAAAAAGTATTGGAAAAAAAACACAGTGAGGACACAGGAATGAAGAATATTTTGACTGAGAGCCTACTTGAATGGTGACAGAAGAATAAATACTCACCGCACGAGTAAGTGCTGACCCACTGAGCCATTCTCTGTGATGACCTCGTTAAGTCTCATCTCCAGATGAACCTTACCCTGTTAAGACAAGAGCACAAGGTGTGGCTCAATGAAATGTTAAATTGCTGAGCTAATGATTTCGTGCTAGATCAGTGAAAAGAACTCATAGTTGTGGTATTGAAGTCGATGACCTGACGCGCGGTTGTCGCGCTTGCTAAACCTGTATCCACTTCCATAATTAATAAGCTTGCTTTAAAAACTTATGATTATTATAATATTATAAAATTATAAAATATTATTATATACTCACACACAAACATATAGTGTACATATATCAGGGGTCTCAAACACGCGGGACACTAGTTTGATATGGATGCTGTATGGTATCATGTACCCAGAAAAAATTACTACGTTTGATTAATGTTCATGTTAAAGGTTAAATAACTGTTAATAGTTATCCTCCCTATCCGTGTGGAAGTGGTAAGTTTTTGGCTATTTAAGTTTAAAGGAAATAACTTGAAGGCTACCGTTTAGGTCGCTAGCTCTCTAGTTTCCGAGTTAGCATGTGTCTCAAGACAGTTGCAGTTGCGCAATATGTTGTAAATAAAAAGAGTATAAATGTGACTATAGTCGTGTTTTGTCATGTCTACAGGGCTCTAATAATGCTTTGTTCATTTTAATCTGAAAAAAATCATTTGTCTACCCACCAACTATATGTGGTTTCTTAAGTTTTTATTATTTGCCGTTTTATTATTATTATTATTATATTTATTTATTTATTACTGATTGATTGATTTTCTTTATTCTTGATTTGTTTCTTTATTTTTCATCTTATTTTGTGTAGAAAAATAAAAAGTAAGATATTTGAGAACATATTTTAGAAAATGTTTTATCAGAGCTTTTCTTGTAGAAAATTGGAACCAAAGCAAAGTTTTTTTAATTTTTTTGTTTTTAATAAATGTTTTTTTTTTTTTGGAAAACCTGATGCGGCCCAGTCTCACCCAGACCCTAGCTCCAGTGGCCCCCAAGTAAATTGAGTTTGAGACCCCTGGTGTATATCATAAATATTTGTTAGTGTTTTCTATTATATTCCTTGTTTTTTTCCTGTGTCACAGCACAACCTCGTGTTTCATGTCATGCCGTTTAAGGTTCACGGAGGTACTGCATGTGCGATAAGAGCCACAGCAGCTGTCTATTTTGTCATCACTCACAAGGATCGGATGTGGTGAAGGCTTTCGGAAGTGCCAGAGAGCGAGAGAACAAGTTGCAAAGTGAGAGACAGAGAGAGAGAAAGAGAGAGCGAAATAAAGAGAGAGAGAGAGAGAGAAAGAGACAAACATGACGCCCACACACATGCACCCTGTCTCTGCAAATTCAGCAATGGGCTACCTTTACCAAGAGCTCTTTTTAATGCAAGATCTATCTCAAAGCCTATATAATGTAAAAGTACCACGCATGACATCAAACAAGCCTACAGCAGACACAAATTAACACCCGTACCGTATTATAGTTAGTTAAAAGTGAAAGTGTGTTTGCCACACCATTTCCTTTTATCACAGCAGACATGCTTGGATCTGAGCAAACATGACACGCAGGCTTCATGCCTGACAAACCAAACAAGAGGAGTCATTATAACACCTCCATCACTTACTGATGTACCTTTACAGTTTAAAGTGTCTACATGGGAGTGAATCAGTGAAGCAGCACATACCCAGAATAGTATTGCGTGGGCTAATGGCATTTACAGTCAACGCGTTAGCAACAGCAGTACAGTGCAGACCACTGTTGACAACTCCTCAGTAAGAAAGGTAGCTATTGGCTGGTCACATGAGTCACAAGATGATGTCATCAGATGATATTTTTTAGGATGATGTTCTAACAAATGCTGTAGGAAAATAAAATAACCTTTAGGAGAGATAAATAAATTTAATTTTGTTTAAAAAAAAACAAATAAGCAAATAAATTCGAGTCTTGGTTTGTTAATTTTAAGTTAGCCATCACTTCATCAAAAAATAAATAATTTGAATATTTTATCTTTTAAAGCAGGGGTCTCAAACTCAATTTACTTGGGGGCCACTGGAGCTCGGGTCTGGGTGAGACTGGGCCACATCAGGTTTTCAAAAAAAAAAAAACGCATTTATTAAAAACAAAAAAATAAAAAAAAAACTTTGCTTTAGTTCCAATTTTCTACAAGAAAAGCTCTAATAAAACATTCCACTGTTCTCAAATATATTACTTTTTATTTTTCTACACAAAATAAGATGAAAAATAAATAAACAAATCAAGAATAAAGAAAATCAATCAATCAGTAATAAATGAATAAATATAATAATAATAATAAAAACTTAAGAAACCACATATAGTTGGTGGGTAGACAAATTATTTTTTTCAGATTAAAATGAACAAAGCATTATTAGAGCCCTGTAGACATGACAAAACACGACTATAGTCACATTTATACTCTTTTTATTTACAACATATTGCGCAACTGCAGGGTCTTGAAACACATGCTAACTCGCAAACTAGAGAGCTAGCGACCTAAACGGTAGCCTTCAAGTTATTTCCTTTCAACTTAAATAGCCAAAAACTTACCACTTCCACACGGATAGGGAGGATAACTATTAACAGTTATTTGACCTTTAACATGAACATTAACCAAACGTAATAATTTTTTCTGGGTACATGATACCATACAGCATCCATATCAAACTTGCGCGGGCCGCACTAACATCAAACTTTCATATCAAGGCGGGGGCCTCAAACTAGTGTCCTGCGGGCCACATTTGGCCCAAGGGCCGCGTGTTTGAGACCCCTGTCTTAAAGTGTAGCCAGTAATAATTACACCAGGACTTACTTCCAGGCTCCAACTTTTATCTAGTTTCATTTATCACACAACCTTCTTCTGACACATTTTCAGACACGATGATTGCCAAGTGCCGAAGCTTGTGACCGTTTTGGTGCGGGGCGGTGCTGATGCTGATGCTCAGCGAGAACAGAAACTGTAGAATACGTGCTTTCACTTTTAAGTCCCCAAATACCAGAAAACTCTGCAACAATACCCGATAAAGTAACTTGATTTGTTGGTAGTCGCTTTTATACCATACAAACCAGAACAATGGTCTTATTATCAAAGATGAAAACAAAACAGTCCACTAATCGGTGTCATAATAACTACAGGAACTAAGACACATGCACGACTCGATACAAAACAAATATGGTGGGCGGTCACAAGCAACAAAAAAATATAAGTTTGGACAGAGAAATTCAACCACACTGAAAATGTTTGCGAGCGAGTGACTTCCTGCTTGTTATGTTTGCGGTGATGCACACTAACTGAGAGAATGCGTACTGAGACTGCGATGAGGGGAGGTTATTATCAATAGTTCCCTCCTTAAATAAAAACAACATTTTACAATCACGGTCCAAAAGCAAACTGATCACAAACATGTACTTTCTACTCCTTTTCATTTACCTGGACCTCTGAGTTAGGATCTACTGGCTGAAGGTTAAACCAGTGCTCCTTCCCTTTATATTTACATAAGTCATCCTTTCTGATGGACACCTTGCCTGAAAAGATAAAAAAAAAACAAAAAAACACACATGTCAGTGCAACCCCACTAAACTACACTGGGAACATATTGTGACTTACCAACTGGCAAATCCCTTTGGAAAACGCTCTTGGCATAAACATAGAATGATAAACACTGAAAAGGCCGAGGTATCTCAAAGTAGAAGTCCTCCCCATAGAACGGGCTGTAAATAAAACACATACATTTTGTTAGAAATATGCAATACAGAAATGTGTTTAATTAAAATGAGCAGATACCTGAAGAGTAATACATATGAGCATTGTGCCTGACCTCGCTGATCTAATTACTATTTAGTATTTTCCGGAATATAAGTCACACTTTTTTTTCATAGGTTGGCTGTTCCTGCGACTTATACTCCAGAGCGACTTATAAATGAAAAAACTGTTTATGTTACATAAACACTGGACACCTTTTCTGTTCATGTTTATTTTTTGTGCAGCTGAATAACCATTGTGTTAGCATATCTTACACCTATTCAGCCTGTTCTCTATTAGTCTCTGTTAGCCGCTTTTAGCCTTGTTTTAGCTCTGAATTAATGTATGGATATTGTATTTTAATGTTTTTACTTAACTCTATTTTTTATTACTTTTTTTCTTATTATGTATTATTATTATTTTAATGTTAGAACTCGGGGCTGCACGGCGCTTGTGTGGTTAGCACGCAGACCTCACAGCTAGGAGACCAGGGTTCAATTCCAACCTCGGCCATCTCTGTGTGGAGTTTGCATGTTCTCCCCGTGCATGTGTGGGTTTTCTCCGGGTACTCCGGTTTCCTCCCACATTCCAAAAACATGCTAGGTTAAATAATTGGTGACTCCAAATTGTCCATAGGTATGAATGTGAGTGTGAATGGTTGTTTGTCTATATGTGCCCTGTGATTGGCTGGCCACCAGTCCAGGGTGTACCCCGCCTCTCGCCTGAAGACAGCTGGGATAGGCTCCAGCACCCCCCGCGACCCTCATGAGGATAAGCGGTAGAAAATGAATGAATGAATGAATATTAGAACTTGCTTTCCAAGAGGATGTATGATGTCTGGTTTGGTCAAACAAGTAGTTTGTAAAATAAATTACCTGCAAAAAATGTGAGTTTTCATTTAGAAATAATGATAAATAATAAAAAGAAAATTTGGGGATTTTATTTTCATTCAAGCAAAAAAAAAAAAACATATTGGCACGATATTGACCGTACCATTACAGTCCGACTCAACACATCCTTGTTACTTGTTATCCTTGTAACTGACCGTCTATTGAACATTTGTGCATTTTGAACGCCTTTTTGAAGCCTTGTCAGCAAATTTGTTTGTTGTTTTGACATTTGAATATAAAAACATTTCTATAAAAACATAGAATTCTGCCGATAACATAAAAGTAATAAAATAAAATTCCATAATAAATCATGAAGATGGATCTTTTCACTGGAAAAATATGACCGACTTCCCTGTGAAGCTGAAATCCAAGCATCAGTGTCATTTTATCCTGCCAACATAACTACCTCACAACCAAGACAGCTTGATGTGACATTGCTGACTGTTGGTTTAGCACAAGGTTGCGTACATGCTGGCTGCAGACGGGCCACCTGTCCCAAACACACTCAACGGTTGCTGTTTCAAACCAATTTTTAAACGATTCAAATGAAAGAGCAGAAAAACCAAAACCCTACCAACATTGGACGAGTGCTTTGTACATAAAAACACTGGAACTCAGTCACACTTCACTGTGGTTTATCTAAAATGATATTATTTATATTTGCATGTTCCACAGTCATCGATGCAGACCTTCACATGTCCCACTCAACATCACAACATGTGTCCATGTCACACCCTAACATTCTGTACGCAGGTATTATCCATAATCCTACCAGAACATCCCCTATGTTGTCATACGCTCGTCCCCTAAACAGGAAATGCAAGTACAAGCGCAGCATTTGACCAACGGTACGTATACAATAGGGACGGTGAAGTAATAACTAAAATACACAGAGGGACTCTTATGAGTGAATATTAACTGCTTTAACAGTGGTAGAGGTTGTGGAGATAGAAATACAAGGGAGAGCGTGGGAGGACACACTTCCTCAGAGAGTGTAAAATTCTTTTAAGCAGCGCAGAGATCAGCAGAGGAGAAAAAAAACAAACAAAAAAAAAACGATGTAAAATACCTAGAGAACCATGGACCATGTTGTTACAAACACTGCACAGGAGAAGTTCCAACATCTTTTTGGGACTCTTTTGTGAAGATGAGAGCATTATAAACATTACATAGACTATGTCAATATTTAGAAAAAAAATTCACAATCAATTTCATCCATCCATTCTTTTTCTATGTCGCTTACTCTCACTTACTATCCCAGCTGTCTTCGGGCGAGAGGCGGGGTACACCCTGGACTGGTCACCAGCCGATCACAGGGCACATATAGACAAACAACCATTCACACTCACATTCATACCTATGGACAATTTGATGTCTCCAATTAATTTTACATGTATATTTTTGGAATGTGGGAGGAAACCGATGTAGATGTCTAAACAGAAATTTGAAGCCGGATCTTCCCGATCTCCGGACTGTGTGACAAGAAATTGTCACTGCAACTCATGTAAGCTACCAGCTAGCTTCTTCTTTCGATTTTCTGGCAGTCCGAGTGCCTTGTGGCACAATGTTGCATCCCACTGGTCAGTCTTGGTACTACGTGATATTGCGTATGATTGCACAAGAGTCTGGTTTGTGTGACAAAACTCTTGACTGTCAATAGACAGATCATTACGTGTTATGTTCATTCATTCATTCATTCATTTTCTACCGCTTTTCCTCAAGGTTGGCTCAAGCCATGATGCCAGGTTGTATGTCAAGTTTAAATTAAATACTTTGGAAAGAACGGGCGGGCCGTATTCAAACACTTGGCCTCTAAGCCTTAGAGCAGGGGTCTCAAACTCAATTTACTTGGGGGCCACTGGAGCTCGGGTCTGGGTGAGACTGGGCCGCATCAGGTTTTCCAAAAAAAAAAATATATATTTTTTTTTAAACTTCGCTTTGGTTCCAATTTTCTACAAGAAAAGCTCTGATAAAACATTTCACTGTTGTCAAATATCTTAATTTTTATATTTCTGCACAAAATAAGATGAAAAATAAATAAACAAATCAAGAATAAACAAAATCAATCAACCAGTAATAAATAAATAAATATAATAATAATAATAAAACGGCAAATACTTGTTGGGTAGACAAATTATTTTTTTCAGATTAAAATGAACAAAGCATTATTAGAGCCCTGTAGACATGACAAAACACGACTATAGTCACATTTATACTCTTTTTATTTACAACATATTGCGCAACTGCAGGGTCTTGAGACACATGCTAACTCGCAAACTAGAGAGCTAGCGACCTAAACGGTAGCCTTCAACTTATTTCCTTTAAAGTTAAATAGCCAAAAACTTACCACTTCCACACAGATAGGGAGGATAACTATTAACAGTTATTTAACCTTTAACATGAACATTAATCAAACGTAATATTTTTTTCTGAGTACATGATAACATACAGCATCCATATAAATTAAATTAAACTTTCATATCAAGGCGAAGGCCTCAAACTAGTGTCCTGCGGGCCACATTTGGCCCGCGTGTTTGAGACCCCTGCCTTAGAGGGTGCCAACATTCAAACATTAGTCAGTATTAGCATTCATAACAACAGGATGAATACAAAAAGGCTGATCGCTGAGACTGCTTTTCTACGCCAGTTATTTTATTTTTTGCCAAACAAAAATGTACAATATTGTTATCAATTTTTTTTGGTGTACTGTATACCAATACTAAGTGTCGCTCATGGTGTTATATTTTTTTGTTTGCTGGCTACAGATCTCTTTCATGTTTCATCTCCCAGCATCCAAAGAATTGAACCTGCTTACCTGACGCTTTTGTCAAACATCTTGGTACGGAACACCTCCTCCTGATCCAAAGTGATGGTGCAAAAGGTACAAAGATCCCTTTGTCGGTTTGGACCTGAGACTGGACCCAGGTTTTTAGCTTCACCTGCATCACATTAAGAAGCACATCATCACCATCTCGTGCTGCAAATTAACTTATTTTATTACTAGTTTTATTTGTTTTTAACTCCAGCGAAGAGTAGCTTAAACCTCTAGTTGTCAGTCGTGTTATTGTAACGTTCAGCGCGACACCCAAGTATCAGACATGACCGCTGGAACATCAGGCATTTATTTCGCGATTCATTTATCTCACAATAATCCCAAATAAAAACACTACTTTTGTGGTGGTTCCACAATCAGAGCTGAAACTCAACTCTGAACGCCCGCCGTCGCTTCCTGGGGAACACATTTATACTAACACACACAAGTGCAGATCTTATTTTTGTCTTAAATGGCTTATTTACTATGGATGTCCCGATATCAACTTTCCCATTAAGTCCAATAATAATGCAATAATATTGCAATATTATATTGAATATTGGCTCACATCAATCTGATATCAGCACAAATCATATATACTTTTATGACTTATTACTTACTAAAAAGTTTGCTATCAAACAGATAACTATAATCACAGAAAAACTTCTTCATGCATGGTATCGTTTAATTAATCAACAACATAGCGGCAGCGAGGAATAATATAGCGACCTGACTTTACTCACCACCGACACGGACCCGATCATCTTTTCTGTGATTGATTTTTTTGTCGTCCCGTCGGGAGTTTCCCGTGTAACACTGCTTCAAATACTTGACGCATTTGGTCGTATTAAACTTCCCCGGTTCTGTGCCACCACAGCGATAAACAAGACACTTCTGTGTTGTTGACAATTAAATAAATTGTAAATCATAAAAAAGAAAAATCGAATCGGATAGATAGATAGGTAGGTGGTCAGACCTTTATAGATAGTTGACTCGGAGGCTTAAATGTGGTTAGAATCACGAAACACAGACTTCCTCAGTAAAACCAGCAGTGTTGGCAACAGAGCTTTACAACACCCACTTATCTGCACGCATTTTTACTTTTATGCATGCAGACACAGATTGCAGGACATTTTTTTTTGCAACACACTCGACACATGAATGAATAACACCACCAACACCTTCACGAGTCAGATCTGGACTAAAAGGGACATAAATGGTTCCCTAAATCGGTCCTTCAGCACAGATAGGTAATTAATTAAAAAAAAAGTCATTTGACAACGTAGTAACGGTTTAAGTTTCGGGACGATCGATAAGAAAACAGGTAATGTAAAGCTTGGATTGAATGACTTGGTGGGAATAAAAAGTAAACCAAAACACGATCATGTCATGTTGTTATTTTGCACAGCACCTGGTCCCTGAATGTGTCGTGCTCAATGCACTGCATATAAAAGCATAATGACCAACCCGAAACACACTATTACAGATGATTAATCGCTAAAGAATTGTGTAGGGAAGAAGAAAATGAACAAAGGGTCTATGTGGAAGAATGGAGTTTCATAAGATTGCAAAGTGAGTTACATGTTTGTATAGTTCCTCTATTTTGTTCTGCTTAACTCATTAATTCATAGTAGTGAAACTGACACACTTGTTTAGCTTAACTATTTAAAAAAAACATTTAAATGAGTAGTGTTGTGGGGCATGGTTATATTAATTGTTTGTGGTGTACAAACTATTAGCAAATATCGAATGCAGTGATTTTTAAATACTATTTTGGAAAGTGGCGAGCGGTCATTAATAAGGTGTTTGAACTCACAAATCCTCAGTTTGAGTGACTTGTGTCAATAATAAAGAAGTGCTAATGCTAGCAACTAAAGCAAACGCATGCATTGGTAAGGTTAATAAGTACCGGATAGTTATGGTGGGTGACAGTTGCTAGTCTGTTTTCCCCACTCGTGTAATTTTGCCAGGAAAGCGGGTATGAAGTGAACAGCAGAGGCCAAGTTCCATGTTCGAATACGCTATTTGAACAGCTGCCGCGGCTCCAACAAGCTCAATTGCGAAGGCGCTTCATGAATGAAAAGCTAAGTAGCCGCGGCTAGCTCGCTACGCTAACTTGACGTTGAACACCAAGCCGGCGCGGCAAGCCCGTGAGAATGAGGCTGCCTCTGCCGCCCGAGCACGCCGAGCACGCCGCGCCCCTCCCGGGCATTCCCTCTCGGCCTCGCGCTCGGCTCGAGAGCGAAAAATATCAGCCATTCCGGTCCAACTTACATATTTTACCACGCAGGCTCTGTAGAATCCGAATCTTCGCGTCGTCTTCTTCCGCCATGGTTGAGCGCTGACTTGTTGTCGCTGCCCGAGTGTATTCAGCGCCGCTTTATCATATCCGTTTATGAATGCAGGCAGGCAGGCAGAGTGGGAGAGACAGCCCCACTGCCGCGTTACGTCAGGATCCCTAAAAACACGCTGCTTCATCACGTTTGGAGCCCGGATCATCATCGTAGGAGTTTGCTGGTCTCTTCGTTTACATCGACTACAGCAACAGTTGAAAAGCAGTCATACTTGACACATGAAGTGAGTATTACGTTCATTTGCAAAGTGGTTAAATATACTCTTTAATGGTAGCAAGCAACAATTAATCGACAATACAACCCGAGGTACCGTTTTGGCTAGCCACAAAGAGCAGAATTTCTCGGATTGTCTCCCTGGGTTAACCTCACTCTTGGCTGCAATCACAACCGCCACAAAGGTCAATAAAAAGTTGGAGAAAGACAGAACATCAAGATAATGGCGACAAAAACTGAGCTAAACAGATGTCAGTATACAAAAAATGCAATTGAGTCACTCTGAATTCATTCATTAATTTTTTACTGCTTATCCTCATGAGGGTTGCAGGTGGTGCTGGAGCCTATCCCACCTGTCTTGGGGCGAGAGGCGGGGTACATCCTGGACTGGTGGCCTGCCAATCACAGGGCACATATAGACAAACAACCATTCACACTCACATTCATACCTATGGACAATTTGGAGTCGCTAATTAACCTAGCATGTTTTTTTTTTGGAATGTGGGAGGAAACCGGAGTACCCGGAGAAAACCCACGCATGCACGGGGAGAACATGCAAACTCCACACAGAGATGGCTGAGGGTGGAATTGAACCCTGGTCTCCTAGCTGTGAGGTCTGTGTGCTAACCACTCGACCGCCGTGCAGCCCCGAGTTCTAATAATAATAATACATTCATTTTCTACCGCTTTTCCTCAGGAGGGTCGCGGGGGATGCTGGAGCCTATCCCACCTGTCTTGGGGCGAGAGGCGGGGTACATCCTAGCACTGGACTGTCAGTATACAAAAAATGCAATTGAGTCACTCTGAATTCATTCATTCATTTTTTACCGCTTATCCTCACGAGGGTCGCAGGTGGTGCTGGAGCCTATCCCACCTGTCTTGGGGCGAGAGGCGGGGTACATCCTGGACTGGTGGCCTGCCAATCACAGGGCACATATAGACAAACAACCATTCACACTCACATTCATACCTATGGACAATTTGGAGTCGCTAATTAACCTAGCATGTTTTTTTTGGAATGTGGGAGGAAACCGGAGTACCCGGAGAAAACCCACGCATGCACGGGGAGAACATGCAAACTCCACAAAGAGATGGCTGAGGGTGGAATTGAACCCTGGTCTCCTAGCTGTGAGGTCTGTGCGCTAACCACTCGACCGCCGTGCCGCCCATATATATATGTATATGTATGTGTGTGTGTGTGCATGCGTTATTCGATATATAACAAACAAGATGTAACTCTTTAGTATATTAATATTTATTTCAATTATTTGACATGGTTTATACAGCCTGTGTATATCAAACACAACAAAGTAGGAACTTTAATTGCGTTGTGTTCAAAACCAGGATTACATTTAAAACATAAAATACTACATAATGTTATTTTTATTTTTTTGTAACAGAAGTGCATGAGAATATAAAGTGCAACATACCAAGTCCGATTAATTATATGGAATGGGATAACCAGGAAACGTGAGTCTACCCCAAATGTACATTTTAAGATCTTGCCATCAACTGTTAAATGCATACCGTTATTAGAAAATACATCTCACTTCTGGGAATACTTTGTGAAAATGTCCTTGTCTTGATCTTCCAGCCGGCAATCTGCTTTGCTAAGCAATGCATAGACAATAAAATACAGTCTGTGTCTGTGAGAAAGGTCTTCAAAACATCTATAAATTAGAAAAGTCACCCAGTCTGGTCAGTTCAGTATAGAATAACATTCCAGCAGACATTAGATCTTTATTTTTAGAGCGTTTTTTTTTTTTTTTTTTTTTTTTTTAAGAAAGTCCTGCTACGAAGACAACATTTTAGTCTTCTTAAAGCAGGTCAAACTTTGGTGGCATTCACTATCTCTTCCACCTACTTAAAGGATTTCAGGGTCCATTTTCCACACCCGTTTCTCGGTCTTGTGTGCAGAAATGTAGTCGCCTTTAGAGTCTGAGGCATTCTTCCTTTGAAGGACTTCTCATGATCGTTCAGACTTTTTGCTTCCAAGATGTCCTATCAGCGTCTTTCCTTTGGGGTCCCTGTTTTGAGCCTCGATGCAAAGAATGTTTTTTCATTTTATGTTTCATTTTTGAAGGTGTCAAAGTGAACATCGGCTCAGTGTGGGATGATAAAGAACGTTTAATGTGGGTGTACGTCATGTCCTGATGTGTCAAAGCTATTAACTCAGTTGTGTCCTCGGTTTTGGTTTTTATTATAGGGAAATGTCCTTTTTCTTCGTATTTTATGTGAGAACTTTCTTGATTGTCATCCTCTTCTGTTTTGATGCAGTTTTGGTTGTTGTCCTCACTCGGGTTGTCTGAATACTCCGAACACGGTCGAATGGGGTAACCTTCTTCATTTGAATCCTGGTGTTTCTTTTCGTGGCTTCTCTTGGTAGCGAGGTAGAGAAACCGCTGAGGACAGAACGAGCAGCGGAACTTCTTCTCCGGGATGGGGCTACGGGGTGAATTATCAAAGCAGGAGCCGTTTTCCATACAGATGTTGCAGATGTAGTCGTTGCCACCGGGTGTCTCCCCGGGGGGACCTTGTTTACCGCAAGTACGACAGAAATACGGATGGGAACCGATAACGTGTGCTCTTAAACCGGTCTCGGTGATAAAAGAGCTGTCACAAATGTCACAGTTGTACGTTGTCCTTGGGCTGGAACTTCTGTGAAAGCGTTTCACATCTCCACTCCCGCCTAAGACACCGTCCAATCGGTCCTCGTCGACACTGGTATCGGTTCTAACTGAATCATTGTAATGGTGAAACAAAGCTTGCCCGTGTTTGAACCTCAGCTTCTTTCGCTTCTTTTTCGATTTGTAAGAATAGTACGGACGCCAAGGCTTGTCAGCCACGTCACACTCATTGGCATCATCATATGTCTCAGATATTATACCGGTAAGATCCGGTCTGAGGCGCAACCTGGGGCTCTCAAAATTGTCCCCCGTTGAATGGACTCGGCTATCGCTCTCCACTTCCTCCAGTTCTCTTATCTTCCGTTTCCTTCGTGGGAAGAGCTTGGATCCCTTGATTCTGCGGCGAATGATGGCTTCGTCGCCGATTTTGACCGTTATCTGGCAGAGCGGAACTGCGTCGCCATCTGCGGATGGACCCGGGCATACAGGTTTGGCGATGTAGGTTTGAGTCTTGGCTCCCGGTGTCCGATCGAGTCTCGACTTCTCGGTACTTGACTGCAACATTTCATTAGTCATTTTCTCGACACTTTTTGCAGACGCGGATAATTCGCTGAGCTTATCAACTGTATTCAGTGACTTTAGGAATGTCACATTTTGACCGATGTGATGTGAGTTGATTACGTCAATAGGGTTATTATCCGTCGGGGATGTCTCGGGATCTGGTTGCAAAGGGACTACGCTGTCAAATTTCCTCAAGGGTGAACCTTCATGCTCAGTATCTTTCTGGTGATAATTCTGGTACAAAGTGGAGTGAATATTTGTTTCACAGGGCTTGTCGACACTGATTCGAGGCATGAAAGGTGCTACCGTTGTTGTCGTTGCCATGAATGTTAAAGGCAACGGAACGCCGTCGGGATGGCTGCTAGCTTCCAACTGAGGACTGAGAGGATTGCTCTCCAGCGGAGCTTGATAATCTCCGTCGTCACCTTCTGAATATGTTTGACTGTATGTCTTGTATTGCCTTTTCCTGAACTTCATCGGCAGAAGCCGGTATAGTTTGATTGGATAGACACTGGCTTTCAGACCACCGTTGGCAGATTTTCGCTTAATGGCAAGTGTCGGATCGATTCCATGAAAAGACTTCTGATGGTTTTTTAAAATGTAATACGTCATGAATGTTTCCAGGCAGAAAATACATTGGTAGCGGCGTTCGCCCGTGTGCCAGATTTCATGCTTGGTTCGATACTCTGCCAGTGCAAATACTTTATTACAATAATGACAGGGATAAGCCCTCTGCCAGGAATGTACATTCTCATGCCGCTTCAGACTGGAAAGTGTTACATACACACGTTTACACACACTGCAGTTGTATCTCCTTTGACCGTTATTTGGCCTTTTTACATTTTCAGCCTTCGGAGGATCTAATTGATCGGGAAGAAGATTCCCGGTTGTGGGCTTGTCGACAGAAAAAAGATTCGTCCTGATATTCTCCCTCAATACGCTACCTGAACGGAGGTCCACTTCTGTGACAGCGATGTCACTGCATTCTTGTTCGGTTTTCCCTCTCACAGACTTCGCACAGTTCTGCTCGTGGTTGCGTAACCGCTTGAGGTGTATGAATTTTTTGTCGCAAAACTTGCAAAACAAATGACTAACCGGACACTTTTTATGTACTTCGGAGTGAACGGCGAGGAGAGCTTCGTTTGTGAAAATCTCTGGACATTGCTCGCATCCGTAGATTGAGATGCTGTCTTCCGTGGGAGGGGAAAGAGTCCGAGGGTTTGAGTCCATGTGCGCGTGACCGTTAGCCAAAGGAACCACGGCGCTTTTAGGCTTGTTTTTGTCGAGCGGAGACCCGAAAGCTGCACCCTCAGATAATGTTGACGTTAAAGGATTTGTTTTTTCTGCGTGTGGTTCTTCGCTTTGTGTCGGAAGTATATTGCGAAAAGTACCGTGGAGCCTGTGGCGTTTTTTGAGTGGGCCCGTGTTGTTGTAAGTCGGTTGCTTGGACTCCAATGTTCCTGACTTAGGCGCCCATTGACCGGTCTGACTCTTTTCTTCAGTTACTTGATTAAGAGCGTACGAATGCTCCGAGAAGGTGTGGCTGGTTTCGTTGCTCCCGTTGCTGCTGGAGGATGTCGGGCAACTTGCAGGGAGTTGCCCCTCATCTGGCGACTGCCTTCCTTCTTCCACGGGGGTGAATGGATTGTTCCCGGGACACACCTCGGTGATAGAGAAAGCGTTGGTGATTCGTGGTCCTCTGGCACCGTCGATCTCCTCGAGCCTGGTGGCTTCTTCCTGTGCGTGTTTACGCACCGCGGTTGTGCTCCGGTTTGCGACTCGAACAGATTCTGGTACATTTTGAGTTTTATCCTGCCTTTCTTGCTCTGAAAGCTTTGCTAAAAATGAAATACCGAGTTTTTTCCCTGCTGCTACAAGTTCCCCGTTGCTGTCGGCACAAGCTGATGTCACTTTTGAGGAATAGATGAAGTTCAGGACACAGGCAAAAACCTCCGACTTAAGGTCCATCAGTTCCAACACCTGATGGTTAGAACTCCACGTCTCAGTCGTCAGAGCATTCTTGAAGTAGCTACTGCAAGCCGCCAGGATGTTCTTGTGAGCGCGGAACTTCACATCCTCCACCACAATAATCACGTCACAAAAAAGGCCTTGTGAGCGCTGCTCGTTGAGCTTGCTGAGCACGGTGTGAGGGTGAAGACTATCCATCAGGTTCTAATTGCAGTCAGACATCGTGGCCATCTAAAAACACACACAAAAAAACAAATAATTCACATTAGTGGAATACATGACAGAAATAAAAATGACATTGGAACAGCAACTTTAGAAAAATGCCCAATAAAACAATGAAGCTCTTATAGTATCACAACACTAGATGGCAGTAATGTCCTGACACATAAACCACTAATCCACTGGGTCGACATTCAGCTGACATTCATCATTGGCTGGTGTATTGGGCCACACACTATCCTGCTTTTATAATACTTTCAACCTTTTCTACTTGATATGGAACCTTGCTTAGTTTTTCCTAATGCCAATGATAAAAAAATAAATAAACCAGTCCAGGACAGTACTGTGACAGTAAGAGAAAATACTGAAAGTACTACAAATGATTGCAAAGTAGAAATAGTGAATTTGCATGAAGACACACAGGAAGTTACAGTCCATTCACTGTCACTTTGAAAGTCGCTGCACCTTACGGCATGAAGGTGTTTTGCATGAAGTTGGGCCTACTCATATCAAGCGGCACTGTGGTCTGAGTCACACTGAATCATTTAGCATGTCTCACTAAGTCTCTCACGTACACTGTTTTTTTTTTCCTGCAGTTTCTCCTCAGCAATGAATGTGATCAGTGTCACAATGTCGGACACAATGTTATCGCTAATTTTATCCCAAGTCTGCAGGGAACACATTTATGACTGTGAGCTAGTATTAGCTAGTATTTCAATACTAGAGAACACTTGTTTCCTACAATTTATGTACATTTATATTGCTGAGATTTACATATTGACCGTTAAAGGGTCTGTATGCAGCTGCCTAACATTCGAACGCACCGCTACTATAATATAATATAAATATTCATTCATTCATTTTCTACCGCTTATCTTCATGAGGGTCGCAGGGGGTGCTGGAGCCTATCCCAGCTGTCTTCGGGCAAGAGGCGGGGTACACCCTGGATTGGTGGCCAGCCAATCACAGAGAACATTTAGACAAACAACCATTCACACTCACATTCATACCTATGGACAATTTGGAGTCGCTAATTAACCTAGCATGTTTTTGGAATGTGGGAGGAAACCGGAGTACCCGGAGAAAACCCACGCATGCACGGGGAGAACATGCAAACTCCACACAGAGATGGCTGAGGGTGAGATTGAACTCGGGTCTCCAAGCTGTGACCACTCGTCCACCGTGCAGCCTAATATTAAAATTGTAATATAATATTAATTAATATAAGAATTCCTTTAAAAAACCCTTAAATTATATTAGGAAAGCAGGAAGTGAACAAATGTAACAGTTACTGATTGTAAAAGTACCAGATGGAGGGGTAGGATTTAATAAGCTTTGCTTCTTCCTACTCCTTTTGGACATGTGGAACTGTGAACTGATTATGGGATGCACTCAACTGGAATCTGATGCATGTTCAAATGATAGCAATTTGGCAAAGTTTAGCATCTAATGATAATTATCATTGAATGTAGTCTAGCCCATCATAACAACAACAACAACATGAAAGGATGAAAGGCTTCTCTGAGACCGTCCATTTAATATTTTTTGTTTTTTATGTTTATCTTGGACATTATCATCATCATCATCATCTGCACATTACGATTCAATTTCAAAGAGGTCAGGTAGTAGTACGAGAAATATAACATGGCCGCCACACTTCTCATGTTGCTGAAAATGCAACTGCCCTCCTTGCCTTCTTTCTCCGACGGGCCTATGTTGTCATAGCAACCTGCTATTGCGCAGTATTTATTGGGATGGAGCTGTACGGCAAGCGACATTACACATGTTATCTGTTTTTTTTTTCTATTTTATATCGTCGGTAGTTTTCACGAGAACAGCAGACTGCAAAACAATGCCATCTTTGTCTCACGTTGACGCTTCCTTTGGAGCGGTTACTTTGTCCGCAGCAGTTATGCCACCCAAAGGGAATTTCTTATCACACAGCATGTGATAAGAAATTACAGCTTTCACCTTCACATTTTAATGATTAAAAGATTAGAAATATTTTCCTGATATGTATGCATATTTTTAATACTAAATACTGAGCGGGAAATTTGAACTCAACTAACTGGGTTGAAACAGCCATAAGATTTTTTTTCCCGATATATTATATTATATATATATATATATAGATATACTATTATATAAAAAAATAGATATACTATTATATAAAAAACAGCACAAACCAAGAGATGGCGGCATATAGTCTTAAACAAAGCAAATGTAACCATGCAAAACATACCTTAGCAAGTCAGAGAAAACGGCTCAAATCAACGCACTCTAACTTTTCTATACCACTAAAAACGTATTTTAGAAAAGCGACAGCAAGACAAAAAAAATATGTTTCGGTCTATGACGGTCGGCGACGGTCAGAAGCAGAGCCTTTTTTTCCGACATCTTTCCTCCTCCCCCTCTGTGCTCCAGCTTCCCTGTCCTTGGCGTCTATCTTTGCAGCCCGAGCCCTGATCTGAATCAGCTCTGCTTGTTTTTCTGTCGCTCTTCCGTCCTTCCGCGTCATGTAGCTAAACTGGAAAAAGCGTGCAAGCGAAGCATGCATTGCAAAACTGCAACTTTTACCAAGCCTGGCGGAGCTCTGATGAGAAAACGGAGAGATACTGGCCGCTACATCACACATGAGTTCCACAACCGAAGCAAAAAAGCCACAGCAAATGCGGCTGCATTGTTGTTAGCAGGGGTCCTCTGCTATACATAATTGTCTCATTAATCCCCCCCCCCCCTTCAGCAACACACCAGCTGCATCCCGATGCTGACCATTACTGAAAAATACATCAAGAAGCTAAATATTCATGAAAGATACAACATGTACGGTTAATTCATGCATGTGAAGAGTCTCACCCGGTGCAGCAATATGTTACACATAAGCCCCTCGCTAGCGCTTACAGAGGCAACGGTTAGGTAATACACAACCCAAAGAAGATGGCGGAAACTGTAGTCTCTCATTTGTAGCACGCAAGCACACAAGGAACTATTTTGAATGTTTTCACTCCCCGATCAACGTGAGCATGTTTAAAGGAATGTGATTTTTAGGGTAAAACGGTTCTGATACTGGTAACGTTTATGCCAACATGGAGGCTGCTGATTGATGCACAAGCGGTATATGCGTCAGCACTGCAGACGAGAAGGGGGGGGGGGGTGAGGCTGAACCCACCGTGGCACTCCGAGCGTCTCACTTGCCTGTGAGGATGGAAAGAGGGATTTTATTTCCACAGCTCAGTGTGGGAGAGAGAGGGGGGGGGGTGTCACATGACTATGTCTTCAAGATGGCTACCACCAACTATAAATGTCTGTCAAAGACATTTGATGATCTACTGCTGGGGTCTCAGACTCAATTTACCTGGGGGCCACCGGAGCTAGGTTCTGGGTGAAGCCGGGCCGCATCAGGTTTTCAAAAAAAAAACAAAAAACGCATTTAATAAAAACTGGAAAAAAAATCAATTAAAAAAAAATATCTTCAATGCTTTTGCTTCTGCTATACCCTACACTTTTTCAGTACTTTGGCTCCGGTTTTCCACACCAAAATATCTGATAAAACATTCCACTGTTCTCAAATATCTTAATTTTTATTTTTCTATACACAAAATAAGATTTAAAAAAAATAAGAATAAAGACAATAAATCAATCAATCAGTAATAAATAAGTAAAATAATAATAAAACAGCAAATAAGAAAAACGTAAGAAACCACATTATTTTTTTCAGATTCAAATGTACAGTATTAACAGTTATTTAACCTTTAACATGAACATTAATGAAACTTAATCATTTTTACCCAATTAGCAAGTTAGCATCGTACTCAGTTCCATCTGGGAGCAGCGTCATAACTTTAACAACATGTTTGATGAGATGCTTTATCTTGACGTGTAATTTTCCGTTTTATTCCAAATCATTTCCTGCATTTATTTGTACCCTAGCGTCATAAGCCTTTAGCTTCATTGCTAATCCAAAGCAAAACAGGGCGGGGTAACGGGGTAGGGTAACAATATGGGGCGGGGCAAAATCATGTTAATTGTGTCCGGGGTGCACACAGCTTTAAGCTGTCATTTCAACATTGAACTTTGGTATCAAGGTGGGGGCCTCAAACTAGCGGCCCCGACCCCTGATCTACTGTTTACAGTTCATTTATTCATATTCAAGTAAATAGCCATTGTTGTATCTGATTCTGATTTATGGGTTCAGTGCAGCACAGTTTATTAGTTTATAGTCCAAAGTGGAAAACCCTTGCACCCTTGCCAAGACAGGCAGGGAAAGCAATCTTAGACTTGAATCCTTTCCTGAAATCTGCCCCATATGACATGAAGGCAGATCAAGTACAGGTGACAAGTGATAGGTTTCATAAATTGGAGTTTGGAATTGAAATAGTTTTCTATGTGTGTAGCCTAAAACCAGGGATGGGGCCCATACGACCTTGTATTGGTTTCGGGTTCCACTACCGGTATTTCCGATACCACCTACACAGATTTGCAATCCATGAGCTACATCTGTGCTTTAATGTTGTCAGCAAACACAGCTAGAAGAATATCAGCACACACAAGCGATCCCGCCTGATGCGTTCACGACCACACAAAACAATGGGACATGCCAAATTCTTAACACTACACAAAACCGAGTCTCTACAATATTGTATAACAGAATTCTGTGTCATTCACAGAAATACATCAGACAAGGAGTGTGGACTATGTAGACGTGGCTTGGAGGAACGCCTATATCAGGGGTCTCAAACACGCGGCCCGCGGGCCAAATGTGGCCCGCAGGACACTAGTTTGAGGCCCCTGCCTTGATATGAAAGTTTAATGTTAGTGCGGCCCGCGCAAGTTTGATATGGATGCTGTGTGGTATCATGTACCCAGAAAAAATTATTACGTTTGATTCATGTTCATGTTAAAGGTTAAATAACTGTTAATAGTTATCCTCCCTATCCGTGTGGAAGTGGTAAGTTTTTGGCTATTTAAGTTTAAAGGAAATAACTTGAAGGCTACCGTTTAGGTCGCTAGCTCTCCAGTTTGCGAGTTAGCATGTGTCTCAAGACGCTGCAGTTGCGCAATATGTTGTAAATAAAAAGAGTATAAATGTGACTATAGTCGTGTTTTGTCATGTCTACAGGGCTCTAATAATGCTTTGTTCATTTTAATCTGAAAAAAATAATTTGTCTACCCACCAACTATATGTGGTTTCTTAAGTTTTTATTATTTATTATTATTATTATTATTATTATTAAACTAATGTCGTGAAATGAACACATTGCATAACCGTTTTCATGTCCTTATTTTGTGAAAAGAACTACACACACAGCAACTCAATGGGTGGATAAAAACAGACAATACACTACCAACGTATAATGCAGAATATTAACCAACTACTATGCGAGGTCTAACCATGTGCTTTCCAGCCTTTTTTTTTTTAACAATAACTGTACAGCAAAGGGGCTGCACGCTGATAGAGTGGTTAGCATGCAGGCCACACAGCTAGGAGACCAATGTTCGATTCCACCCTGGATTCTCCCATTTAAGGTTAATTGGTGTCTCCAAATTGTCAAGAGGTTTGAATGTGAGTGTGAATGGTTGTTTGTCTATAAATGCCCTGTGATTGGCTGGCGACCAGTTCAGGGTGTTCCCCGCCTCTTGCCCGAAGACAACTGGGATAGGTTCCAGCATGTCCGCAACGCTTGTGAGGATAGCGGTAGAAAATTAATGAATGTATTGTTAAACTACCGTCGGAGGTCATATCTGAGCCATGTAAAAATAATAGATATGACAGACTGCACGACTTGCATTAATTTTTTGGATGGTAGCCATCCGCCCTGTGTTCAATAGCAGAGAAGCTGCTCACTTCTGAGTTCATTTCATACAGAAATCCGGTGCAAACACGCACACACGTGCAGACACACTTATACATCAATTTATCGAGAGCTCATGTTTACCGTCTGTTGTTATTTTTAATGTTCGATAAATCAATATATCCATCATTGTTACAGGCCTATGTGTGAGCCATATTACAGGGCTTAAATTAGCATAAATACTCATTTTTACGGGTATGTCCATTATTTACGGTTTTTCGCTTTCCGTAAAACGACCGCTTTACCGTATAGCGTCTGCTACAAAGGCAGACAGGAATTTAAAACATCAGTTTAAGACTGGACCACAATGGTTCCGTCTTCACACAATGTCACCACAACAAGCACGCTTTATGAGTCGCCTACCCAAATATGCAGAAGAGGAGACGCAGTCGTGGAAATCCTCACTCAGTTCGGGACTACACCCCGTCAGTTCTCCCCCCTCACTCTGACTTAGACGTCATTATCGTCTTTCTTCGCTGTTGTCTGGTGGGTGGGTGTCCGTGTGACACAGTTCTGGCAGAGGTTCCATGATCCTTGTGTTGCCATGTATAGTTAGTAGCCTTGCGGGTGCTGCTGCTGCTGCGTCACTCCCGTTGCATCATTGACCCACAAGGACAGGAAAGGACTTCTCGTTACCTTTCCAGCAAAAAAAAAAAAAAAAAAAAGATGAGGCTCAGATTGAGGCCTAGTTCCTGCTGTGGTATTCAGGAAGTGGTCTGACACACAGATCCTGTATTGTTATGTAATGACTTTTTTTTTTTTTTGGTCCCCTGCCGGACTCAGCTGAGAAGGAAGTATCCGGTGTGCAGAGACTAATAATATTACGCCATAATACGTTCCTGTCAAACTAATGTCAAATGCACTTCAACATTGCTAGCTAGCATAACAGGAATAAAAACTAAAGCTGCATTGGCCTCGCCTACATATATACAGTAGAGACTGTAAAATGACACCTTTATGCTTAGTATCTTACACCACATAATGGAAGTTATAAAACAAATTAAGGTATTCATATATAACAAAATTATTTTATGCTAGCATTTATTGTCTCATCAGCAACCATGCTTACAAGAGTACAAAACAAAGAAACATTGCATACCTTTAGTCTTATGTTACTAATGCTTACCTGTGCCGGTTTTCAGGTGACGTATGACTTTTTTCTGATGTTTCTTAAATGTGTGCTAGTCCTTGGGCCTGAACTGGGAAACAAAATGACAGCACTTGTTTTGCACACGTTACGGAAGGGTTTATTTACCCGAGCCTCCGCCTCCCCGCGTCATGTGACTGGGTTTTCGCTGCCCTATTTCTCCCTCTGCTGGCTGACCGGGGGAATACGCTCAAACTGGGTGTCGATAAAAGACATGCATTACTGATAACTTCCGGCAGAGGGCGCAGGATTTATTTACCGAAGGTGTGCCATACAACAGGTTTTGATATCCATCGATACAAAAAGTAAAATAATAAAAATAATAAAAAATAGTAAAATATAAAAATAAAATAATAATAAATAAAATAATAAAAATTAAAAAGCCGATTTTCCTGACGATACGTTTAAATTCAGCTAAATATTTTGTGATTTTTGCCTTTTGATTTGTCCATCATGACAATATTCACAATTTGTGAATATTTAACAACAACATTTTAACAATGTACAAAAAAAAACATTTTGTGAAAAGATGCCTAGAAGAAATCTGAAAAATATAATGATTAATCACGTTATTATTGATCTTTTATTTATTTTATTGTGTTTGCAGTGTTTTACGGTCATATATCTTATTACTATTTACTGGTCTTTATATCTTTATATTACTGGTCATATATCTCATCTCGTTTCATATTATCTACATACTGTATTGTATATAACTCTGGGAAAAACTGTTGATTTTGTTAATACTTGGGTTAAAGTATAAAGGCATATCTTATCTTATCTTAACATTACAGTATTGTTTCCAATATCAAACCATTTTGATTGATGACCACTGACCTTGATATTATGAAGCCAGACTCCTTGTTTGATTGGTGTGAAAGAGATCTAATTGATATATGGAAACTCAAGTACACGTCGCAAAAAAAATTACTTGGAAAAACAAAACAGAATCATTCATTACACTCTTGTATTGATTTTTGGTTGATATCTGATCCCTTATTTGAGAATGTCTCAAGTGTCAAAATGATATCCACGCTACTGATGGATCATAACATTATTTATTTAAAATGGGGTATGTCTGCTCGTCATCAGCTCATATTGTGAGTTAAGATCACTTATAAGGAAGATTGGAAGTGAAATTGTTAAAAAAAACAAGAAATTAAAAGGAAGAAGCTGAACTAATTACAGATTATTTCATTATCTTAGAGAAATTATGCAAAGGGCATAATTTACTTAATTTACTGGAATAACTTGGATGAAGATATCACTAGAAGACACAAGATTAGACACATGCAATCCAGAAAATGATATGTAAATGTTACACTTAGGGGGAAAAAGTGGGCTAATAAATTGACAATAAAAGCACAAATACTGCAAATTTCAGAAAACAGCAGATGGAATGGTACAGCACTCTACAAGAAGCAATGAAGTCTGTAAAATTAAATAATAAAAAAAATCCATAATCCAAAAATCCAACTATAATGTTTATAGTATATATGTTTATAATGATTATAATGATAGTAATAATAATAAATATTATAACAATAAAGATAATAATGATAATAACAATAATAATATTACAATGATAATAATAACAGGGGAAAACAAGACAGTAACATGATTATATCTTGCAAAAAGGGGTTAAGCATTTATAAGCTTTTGCTTCAGCCTACTCCTTTTGGGCTTGTGATCAGATAGCTGAATACAAATGTAAATAATGGAAAGTTATATTTTGATAGATGTAAGAAATGCACTGTAATGTTTTAATGTTTTTTTTTAAAAAAAAAGACTACTTTGTTATTGTCTTTAAAACGTTTTCTAATAAAGTAGGTCACATTCAAATGACAACCTGCTTGGACATGAGATTAACATTGACTCACTATGCTCTTTTTGTGCAATTGCAGGGCAAATAATATGTTTTAAATTGACTTTTAAGTCCAATATGAGTTTCATACACTCAGGCCGGAAGCTAAACTCAGAAGAAACTAGTCCCTGCGCGGAGGAAGCCGGCGGATGTATATCACAGTAGCAGGCCGCTCAGCTGATGTGAAACTAGCATCCAGGGCTAGTAGAGAGAGAAAAGAGGAGCTGGTGCACTGTCTGTTACAACTACAACACTGGAAGAAATAGGTAACAACATTAACACTAAATGCATCATTTTTCCACTGACACTAAGCGCAACAGCTTTAAGACCTTTTGAGAATATCTGTAATTGAAATAGATTATGGAAATAATGAGGTAGTCTTTGGTTTATGGTCTCGAATCCCGTCTCTGCTTCCCTGTTTTTTTTGTGTCTAAAAGGTATCAAGAGGCCATTTCATTTTTGCTAGCTTACGTGAACATGCTAGCTCCCAACGAGAAAGCGATCTTGTACATTTATTATTAGCTCATTATGACACGTTTTCCAAATACATCGTTTGATTGCTACACTTTCTTAGAAAACCCCGTTGCCATCTCATCGAGCTGACAAAAAAGCAAGCTAGCGATAACAAGGCAGGCTAATATAGATTAGCTTGTGTGCCCACTGTTAGCGGGCAGCTATATCGCTCTTGTTTGATTTGTCAATGTGCAGCGACCGTACACGACTGTCCTATTGCAGCTAATTTTGGACTTGAGGTCAGTATTTTCGTTTTAACAGCCATCCCAACCGGTGGCAATCGATAACAGAGGTATGGTTGGCTAAGCCCCGATGTTTATGTCAGACAGTAAACAAATTGACAACATTTGCTATCGTGTCTAGCTAGGCTAGCGTTAGCTTGCGAATAATGCGTTTACAATCTCGTCGACAGTTCTATGGTGCTTAAATGTTATGTTTGGCGTCCGGTGTCAATTCGCATTGTGTTTAAATACAGGATGTGTTAGTTACAGTGTTGACACGTTGCGTCTTAGTCCAATTTATATGTTCCTCTGAAACATTAAAGACAAACGCGAGTTGGCGTCACTGAGAGTAGGGCATTGGCCTTCTGTCAGCTCGGAAAACATCAGTGATCCTTAGCTTGCTAACGTTAGTTAGCCATACTTGTGAGTTTTACATTCGCATTGTCACCAGTGAACGATATGGTGGGTATAGCTTTTCTCTCGGTTTGTTTTCTGTGCTAGTAACTTAGCATGTGAGCTAACTTGGGCTACAGTTCTGTATATGTTATAGTTGTCAGCTGCACCACATAGACTAGATTTGTGATGGCAGCCAATATAACAAGTTAGCTCTGGTTTGTTTGCAGCTTGCTAGCAAGCTAACTGTATGTCATTAACTCGCATTTGATGCTGCCGTGTTCGATATGTAACGCTAACTAATGTTTGTTGATCGACGTTGTGTCCTGTCTTTTATATAATTTATAAATATAACCTTTCCTGGCAACAACAAGGTCGGTATTCACATTTGTAAGCGAGTTTAGTTTTGAGAGCTACAGCTTAAAAGGTGACATACAGGTACGCCAACTACGCATTTCCATATACCCATTGCTTCGTTAGCTGCTCTAATTTAGGCGGAAGAAACGTTAGCCTTTTAGCGATGTGTCGTAGTGATGGCTGCAATTCAATGCTTAACCCGGTTCGCTTTGGGATATGTGTGTGTTTCTTGTGTACATACGAAAGAGACAAAAGCCATTGGCAAATGTAAGTCACTAGCTAAACATGCTAGGCGGTGACTGTGGACAAGTACGTCAGAAACACACAGGCCTCGGTTTTCAGGATTTGAACAGTATACTCGCTTGAGTTTCATGAATAGCGCATAGATACTTTATTCATATCCAATAGGAATCCCCATGTATATTTATTAACTCGTTCATTTAATTAGTACTGCCGATGTTCCCTGCTGCCGACAAGTTGACAAATGTCAGAAAAGCTGAAGCATAAACGACCAGGATGTACTAAAGCCTGTCAGCTTAATAACCATGGTGTCCTTTTATACTATGATTTGTGCCATTTAAAAAAAAAAAATCCTTTATTTAATGGATTGTGTCCTAACAGAGGCTATTGAAGCTGTGATTAAAGTTGTCTTTGTGAATCAGTTGATTTAATCATCAGCAGCCTGTATCACTTTGAATGCATAGAACCCCCTTGGAGGCTAATCTAGTATATTTGGAAATTAATCTGAATGACATCATGTTTTGTTGTGGAAGCATTTTGTGCCGGTAATGTTTGAAATGTCAAGTTTACATTTGTTGACTGTGCTAAGAAGTACAAGTGGCTGCAATGGAATACAATACAAAAGCAATGTCTGCAGCATTAGACTCGATTATCAGTGAGTCTTATATCTTAAACAAGAATAATAACTGCTGGCATGCACCAGGTTGTTGCAAGATCTGCAAATTAACTGCAGTCTGAAATTTAAAGTTCAGCACTACTGAAAGATGAACGTGACAGTTTTTTTCATGTTATGGATCCTCAAAGGAAAACAGAATGCCCTTCCAGTGGATAGATGAAAACTATTGCTTGGTTTGTCTTCTGAATCTATAAATATACGTATATATAAATAATTAATATTTGTATCCCTGTGTCCAGTGTCGTGTTATGTCTCCCTTGTGTGTTAATTATTTGCCCAATCCCTTTCTTTGGTTACAGTGAATGGTAGTGTCTAGAAAGGGTATGTCCCTTCAGGAGAGAGGTGCCAATGTCCAACCGGCCTAATTCCAATCCAGGGGGGTCACTGCGCCGTTCACAGAGGAACACTGCTGCGGCCCAGCCACAAGACCACACAGTCGCAGGAAGGTCAGTGGGTCCACGGTATCGCCATTTTAACAGATTTGCATAAGTACAGTGGAACCTTCAAGGACAAATAGTCTGTTTGGGAACGATGCTTGATGTAGGAAATAATGGGAATTAAAATAATTAGGACCAGGGTGACTAAGCTGCCATCATAAAACCAGACATTGACTGCACGGATATAGTTTTATGTTGCACTTTAATATTCTAAAGTGTAGTGCAAATGTAATAATAAGCAAACCGCTGGTAATGGTATGATAAAACACTTGCATGACACAGGCATTATTCCACTCACCCGTGTATTACTCCCATCCAAAGCATAGAGACTCGCTGAAGTCATACCGTTTTGAGTCTATTTACCACGCAAATTGCGGTGTACAGGTGGTCCTCGGGTTTGTGGTTACATATGCCCTCCCATAAATTAATTCAATATTGCTCCATAAACACACTCATCGCTCCAGAACTAGTTACAGCATGGGGGACCATATTGTAACATCTACACGGGCTTCATAAGGATGATGGTGGTCAATCATCTCTTTATTGCAAAAACAAAACATGCTACAATCGGTGAACCACACAAAAACATCAGCAAACTCAACTGTCCCATCTACCCGCAGCCACACACAGTCTTGATTTAATTACAATTTCTTGTATTTAGTGTTTTATTACTGTGTATTATGACCATCATGTGTTCTGTGTACAGTGTGAGGGACTTCGTAGTTAATTTAGGTGTACAATCCGACTTGGACCAAATCGTAACTTGTACCAGTGATTCTCAGTTATTTTCTGTCATGCCCCCAAAATGTTTGCACACCTCCCGGGTTAGAAATACAGTCGAGAAACTGTGCAGTGTACTTGCCGAACTTGAAACTGAAATCAGCAAAATCCAACAAAATAGAGAGAGCAGCGAAGCATACGGGCGTATTGAGGAGTCAAATTGTATGCCGAGTATTATTACATGTTGGCAGGTCTGCACTAATATTGACAGTCCTCCCTGCGTCACAACACCCCCCCCCCCCGACAGTTCACCTATTTGAGAAGGACTGGCTTGCGTCATAATCTAGGAACAAAACTCATACGTAACCCGAGGACCAAATGTATATCATTCCTATAGAGTTTGCAAAAACACACCTTAGTCAATCGTTTGAGTTGAACTGAGGTTGCAAGATGGATCCACGGCGGATGTATGTACTCTTTATGATGTGACTGTATTAAGGGGCATTCGGAAGCAGAGGTTCCACTGTATCCACGACTCCAAGTGTGACTGTAATTTTAACGTGGTCACGTCTATGCAGAGGTGCTAACGAGCCCTCAGGCAGTCGACATAAATGAGTCTTGATTACATTTCTCTTGTGGATTAACAAACAACCCACACTGTTCCTTGCTCTTTAATTTTCCAACCTTACAGGTTGCAGTCAGAGCAGGTAAAACAAAAAGCAAATTCCCCACCTGAAAGTAGAAGACCTATTTCTAAGGCTTCCAAAGCCACAACCAGCTCAGCCACTGGCCAGTCCAGAGGGCACAGCTCAAGAAGGTACCCCTCCTCTCTACCTAGCTTGCTTTGACTGTATTTTTATGTAGGGTTTGTACTTTTTTTTGTTTTTAATCAAGAGTGTACTTCATTTGTATGTGTGTAGTTCCCTCGATCATGTTTTTTTCCCCCCCCTTCAGAAGTGGACTTGCTCTGTCTGTGGCATCGTTTGTACTGCAAGACGACCCGGAGGCCGCAGGGACATCAGAACAAGAACGACCAAGCCACCAGTCAAAGAGTGAAGGCACCCGAGGCCTGAAGCGAAGTGAAGCTCCTGACCAAATTAGCACCTTAGGACCAGCACCAACAAAAAAACCCAGATCGCACTCATTGCCCAGAGATAATACCTCAGAGACCAAGAAAGGTCCGGCTAAGAAGAGATCACTTCCCTCAGAACCACCTGCATCGTCAGGTCGAGGACAGACCAAGAAAAGAGGGGCCGTTGCGGCCTCACCGGTCCAGAAACGGAAGAAAGCGGACTCTCTCCCTGGTCTCAGTAGCACCGCTGTGCCCCTCCCCAACCGTACAGAGAGCAGAACTGCTAAACCCACCAAGCTGGCGTCTAAATCGGCCGCCTCAGCCAAAGCTGGGTGTAGCAACGTGACAGACTCCTCCTCTTCTGCATCGACTTCCTCCTCCTCTTCCACTACAGGCACAAACAGTGCTACCACGGTGGGTGCCAGAGTCAAACAAGGCAAAGACCAGACTAAGGCACGCCGTTCTCGCTCCGCCTCAAGCCCCTCCCCTCGCCGTAGTACCCTTGACAAGGAGCAGGCTAAATCTGCTAGCTCTTCAAAGTTTGAGTGGGCGACACGCTTCAATCCAAAAGTGAACCTGCCAAAACCCAAACTGTCTCTGCCTGGATCCTCCAAAACTGAGACCTCCAAACCAGGGCCGTCAGGATTACAAGCTAAACTAGCAAGTGAGTCACTAACCGTGTATTGATTTTTCGCTGCTCAGTATTGAAATACCTGTTATAAAGCACAACGATTTTCAGTTTGCATAATGTAACAAATAGCTTGTTTTGCATTTCAGAGCCTCGTAAGTAACTGTGCTGTAGAACCCACCATAACGTAGGCAGGCAGAGCCAACATGTCTGAGCACAACCTGAAATGGACCATTTTTAGTCTGTCCCGTTGGGGTACATTAGCGAGTGGACGTGTAGGGTCTGCGCAGATACCTGCAATAAGTTTAATCATTCGGAGTTCACCAGTTTGGACTGTCCATGTGCTGGTAACGGTAGATAATTTAATGAAAGTGGTACTAATTGATAAGCATTAGCTATAGTTAAGAGCTATAGCTAATATAGACTTTGAATAAAGAATAAACACTGAAACACGGGTTTGATTGCAATAAGACGTAAGATAATTGTGTTAACAAGAATAACACTATGCAACTTGAAAGATGACCAATTATTCCAATAATTATCTGTTGATAGTTATGCTAATATTGGCTATAGTCAAAGCTGTGTTATGATTTCAATGCTTGATGCAGAAGTCCATGCTATAAAGGAAAGACAGGTTGTGTTCCGTACATGACCGGAATATAATAGCAGGGAAGAATGGTCTGCAGACAAACATCTGACAGTTGTCACACTGAACTTCTAATTCAGACCAATTCAGTTCCTGAAATGCCATGTAAATGTTCTAATATCCCTAGTGATTTTATAAAAGGGCATAGTAAGTTGGTACATAGAGACCTTTATTATCTTTGTAGAACTATTTTCTTTGTAGTGATAAAAAGTTAAACATTTTTTTTGACATGAAATGGACCCAGTTATGCAGACTACTTTTGATGATGATATAGACCTCTGATATTCGCAGGGGTTCAATTGCCAAGACCAACCTGAGAAGGGGGGAAATGATGCCGACATTTTTTTTTTGCACATCCCATCCCAAACCCTCCTACTAGCTTGATGTTGCCGTTCTCCGATTTCAGATCAACATTTACCATAAATGTGACTGCTGTTAGTATCAGCTTCAGTACCCTCCCCCCCTCAGTTGCCATTGTTCACTCTTGACAAAAGCTAACAAGCTAAATGCTAACAACAATCCTAAATATGCCTCAAACACTTGATTAAACACAATTTCAACAACATAAGATTTTATGTTAACTTATGTTTACCTCGCTACAACTTATGAGGCCGGAAAGCACCAAAAATGTGTAAATGCTAAAGCTGAAGCCATACACACAGTGGGTGCTGCCGCCTTTGTCTTTACGTCAGACATGAAATGCATATGTAGGCTATAATGTGTTTTAACGTATGTGTTATGCTTTACAATTCCGTATTTATAAATTATCAACTTGAGGGCACGTGTATGACCACCTAACATGAGAAAAGTTAACATCTGCCTCACTTGTTTGCACCATTTTTGAAGTTCCTGGGTTTCAGTGTATATGACCACTTAAACGAGGGCAGCTTTATAAGAAAAAAAAAGATTTAAAATAAAAATAATATGGCTGGGACTACACATCCTGAAATAAAGAATGGCACTGTACCAAGAATCACAGTCGGTCAAATACGAACACCACAGTTAGCCCTGTATCTAGCATATCTATGCTTGTGTTGCTAACATTGGTGTCCTCCCCCCTCCTTATTGTTGCGTTGTTGTATCTGATACATGACCTATATTACTTTTCATTAGTGCGCATTTACAGTGTGTGTATATATAAGAAGTGCATAATTGCCCTGGGAGCCATGCACTTTGTCATAGACAGGCGTGGACAAACAATGCTCATTTGCATTACAAACAGTTTTTGGGCAACACACCTCTGGGAACTACCCAGAGAACTGTGCAACTGTAGTTAATTCCACCCCCCCCCCCCCCCCCCCGCCCCGACCAAAATTCACAGTAGTTTGGTCCAGCATTAAGTCATCCATTTAATCCTTCAGCAAAAACATTGACGTATACCAGCTGTTAAAATTATTGTTGGGTCACTGTTCTTGGTAAGGGATAGGCTAGATACTGAGGCGTCCTTTGTGGCCTGGGCTCTCGGCCCAAAAAGAGAGACTCCTCCTCCTAAGTTGGCTTGGTTATCAACCTGTCAGCTGACTCGAGAGTTATGTTTGTAGACCGGCGGAGATACTTCTGTTTGGAAGTAAGAACTGCAGCTCTCTCAGTATTTGTTTAGCTCCCATCATTTGATACACATAACACACATAGCTACTGTATTTAGAGCGAAAATGGTGAGTAAATCAATAAAATGTATTGCATGCCTTCCCCTACTTATGCAAGGATTTGTTTTGGACCATGCCATTTTGATCATGGTGGGTTATTTTGGTGTATAATATGAGTTATTTGCAGAGGACACAAAGATGGGGCCACATATATTTTAGTTTTGTTCTTTAAATATGAAGTGTAATCTTTTTGCCGGAGTGAATTATGACTCTTAGGGCTCGCTAGAAGGGTGTCCTGTCATAGTGCCACGGTTGCTATTAATATCATCTAGCCAGTGGTACAGCTCTTGAAAGAGGCAACGCTTTGCTGCTGAAAATAATTAGATATTTTTTGCTGTGGTACCACGGATATAAGGTTGGCTTGTGTTTTAAACCCCTGCATCATGCCTCACCGGTTTTTAAGTGTCACCACTGTCCACCCAAGGTTTGAGAAAATCCACTAAAAAGCGCAGCGAGTCTCCTCCAGCAGAGCTCCCCAGCTTTCGGCGGAGCACACGCCAGAAGACCACGGGCTCCTGTGCCAGCACCAGGTATAAACCCCCCCTGTCTTAAATTAGACTTTAGACTGTAGCAAAGTATTTAGAGAAATTGTAGTCTTCTGTCATCTGACTCGCATTCTATCCAGAGGAGTTGAATTAACCGAATTTGGATCTCCTGTTGCTTCCTGAGGCTGATACATGTGTTGACTATTTGAGTGAACTAAGACAAGGTGTACCAGACAAGTTTCTTCAGTTTTATCCTGATAAACACTCAAATGTAGAAACAAAGCTGGAATAGGCATTTAGGCTCTTTGGCAATATAACAAAGTAACAACACAGGATTACACTACCTAACCTGCTTGTGTTTTCTGGACTTTTATGTCCAAATACATGTTTTTCTACTGATTCTGTTCACCTACACCTTGTAAACATTTGGAGCACAGTCTTACCAATGTTTCCCAGGCCTTTCTTTGGAAGTAGTTTGGCTTTTTGGGCCGCTGCATTGTACATAATGAGAGAGAATTGCATGAACCGTACTCATTCAAAGCATAGTCCTGTGTCTGTCAGTGACTGTGAGAGAACCAGACTTCTGTAATTATTCTGTCTATTGATCCTGCTTATTACAGTCGGCGGGGCTCAGGCCTGGGCAAGCGTGGGGCAGCTGACGCTCGCCGACAGGAGAAAATGGCTGACTCTGACAACAACCAGGATGGGGCGAACTCGTCGGCCGCTCGCACTGATGAGGCATCGCAGGGGGCTTCAGGTACCCGTCTAATCAACCGCCCAATATTTATGTGAAAGATCTAAATACACAAATGACGCCACATTGTAGATTAGATCTAATTCAATGTTCATCAATTATGTTGTTTCAGCTTCAAGTTCTGTTACTGGAGCAGTCGGCATGACCACCTCTGGCGAGAGTGAGTCTGATGACTCCGAAATGGGAAGGCTTCAAGGTACATTCACTCTTGATCTCATGATACTACATAGGTCATTAAATGTCTGAATAAGTATTCTTATTGTGTTTGAACTTGTGTCCCCCATAGCGTTACTGGAGGCCAGGGGTCTTCCGCCACACCTTTTCGGGCCCCTGGGACCCCGCATGTCACAGTTGTTTCACAGGACCATAGGCAGTGGTGCCAGTAAGTACATTGTTTTCCTTGCATCTCTCTTATGCCATGTGGACTTGGTTCAGCTTTGGGAGTCTAACAAAAACCAGGCTGTGTTGAACACCTCAGTATGAGGGATGCTCCGATCCATCGGTTGGTGTCATTCGATGTCAGTAAAAGAAAGTACATGATAATTTCCTTTCAAACCCACTTGGAGCCCTGCTTATATGCTTCCTGGATGAAAATAATTCACATTGCCAGAGCTTCACCAGACAATGATTATAAATAAATTATTGTTAAAGTTCCTATTAGTACATGAATCCGAAGAATAAAACCTCCATCGGGTTATCACCATTTTTTTTAGGAAAAAAAAATGAAATTAAGTGACCCAACATACTTAAAAAAAAAAACTAATGTAATGTTACATTATTTCACACATCGAAGCCTAGTTTCTACCATGAGGAATAATACATTTTTGACCCAGAATTTCTTCTTATTGGCTGCGCTGGACCCCCACTTTCTCTCACATCTTAGAAATGGTATGACGCTAAATTTTAGTGCTTTTGAATGACAGGCCCATGACTAATTTAATTATCAGTCGGAATGAGGCACACTGACTAACAGCAGAGGAGAAACCTCCCAAGGTACAGATGCTAACACTAGCATGTTTAATTTTGTTTGATTAACGTTAACATATTATGAAAGTACGTTCCCCTTGCCAGTTATTGATAACCACCGTGTTGTTCAGTATAAATAAATGGCTCAAATATTACAAAAATTGAAAAAAATATGCAATGTGGTATTGTGAAGGGATTGCACATGCAGAATGCTGAGCAGTGAGTGCGTGCCAGGGAGAATGGGAGGAGGGTGAGGGTGGGCATTTGGGGTGAAGCCTGGTATGGTAGAAGTGGCCAAGTGCAAATGTGACGTCAAGTCTCGACTGACGAGGTGTGAGACCAGGTACCTGATTTTGCGAGTAAAAGTCTGAATGACCAGTAGAGTCTGGCCATCCGAGTAGGAAAAGTGCTGTGGAAATGAGACGTCTTTTTTTTTGGTAAGCTCTAAGCAATGGTTTTCAAATTCTGACTACCATTTGTCCAGGCTCCAAGGCACAGCAGTTACTACAAGGCCTGCAGGCCACAGGCGATGAATCCCAGCAACTCCAAGCTGCCATCGAGATGTGCCAGCTGCTTGTGATGGGCAATGAAGAAACCCTCGGTGGCTTCCCTGTCAAGAGTGTGGTGCCTGCTTTGGTGAGTTATATTCACTTTGTGCCCCCCCCCCCCCCCCATGTACCTGTGTGCCCAACGGCTCGTGGTTTCATTCAACTGTCTTTCACAGATTACACTGTTGCAAATGGAGCATAATTTTGACATTGTAAGTATGCTTGACTTAAAGAAATGTACATTTACATGTATTTTTCTTTTCATAGTTATTAAAAATGATTTATGTACACAGATGAATCATGCCTCTCGTGCACTCACGTATATGATGGAGGCCCTCCCTCGATCCTCAGCTGTGGTGGTCGATGCTATTCCCGTCTTCCTGGAGAAGGTAAGACACATGGCCCTGACTGTTCCTAATCACCTGGCAATAGGTAACGCTCACCTTTTTAGATACGCTAATATGCAATTTCACCTCGTTTGCAGCTTCAGGTCATTCAGTTTATTGACGTAGCAGAGCAGGCACTGACTGCCTTGGAGATGTTGTCAAGGCGGCACAGCAAAGCAATTTTACAGGCTGTAAGTATTGCCTTTTTACCCTTCTTGTTACTCATTCTGTCTCTTATTTGCCACAAATCAAAACTACTCGTGTCATCCCTCACAGGGCGGGCTTGCTGCCTGCCTACTTTACCTAGAATTCTTCAGCATCAATGCACAGAGGAATGCCTTGGCCATAGCAGCCAACTGCTGCCAGAGCATTACGCCAGATGAGTTCCACTTTGTTTCTGATTCCCTGCCATTGCTGACTCAGAGACTTGCACATCAGGTACTAAATCTATCATGTTTGAAAATATCTAATGTGTTATCTATCAACGTTCATGCACAATTTGATTATTAAAGGAAGCAGCAGAAATACATCTATTATTCACACCGGTTGAGCACATTGTAAAATTGGCTACCGTACTGCATCACTGTGACAATAAAGCCACATTCTCCTCATATGTTGCCTGTACAAAATGTAAGACACAAAATCTTTGACACAGCCCTTTCATTGTACTTACAGTACTTGAAAAAAATCTCAATTAGATTGAGTTTGTAATTAATTCATTCATTTTGTTTTCCTGTAGGATAAAAAATCAGTCGAGAGCACTTGTCTCTGTTTTGCCAGACTGGTGGACAATTTTCAGCATGAAGAGGTTTGGTCATTTTTTATTATTGTGATCTGAGACTTATTATTATTGGTTGGCTTCACAGTTAATTTGTGTGTTTTGACTTAACAGAACCTGCTGCAAGAAGTGGCATCACGGGACCTTTTGACCAACATTCAGCAGCTGCTGGTAGTGACCCCTCCTATACTTAGCTCTGGGATGTTCATCATGGTTGTGCGCATGTTTTCCCTCATGTGCTCCAACTGCCCCTGCTTGGCAGTCCAGCTCATGAAACAGAGTGAGTAACCAGTGGGTCACACTCCACATACAGTAGCCATTTGGAAATCTAACAGGTCCTGCATGCTCACATTACAAAAACTATCTGGTCTCATTTTCTTCTATTAGAAGAGCCGTGGTTCATATTAGGACTTTTTTTCCCACCTAAAAATTATTTTATTACAGGTATTTTAACATGCTACTGACCTCAGGTATTTTTTTCTTTAGACATAGCTGAAACATTGCGCTTCCTCTTGTGTGGCGCATCAAATGGCAGCTGCCAGGAACAGATTGAACTTGTACCACGGAGTCCTCAGGAGCTGTATGAACTGACCTCCCTTATATGGTATTGTAACGCAACTATCTTGACACCTTACTCTTCTTGAAGACTAACACAATCCGGCAACTATCTGAAACCTTCTTCTTCTAGTGAGCTGATGCCCTGCCTGCCTAGAGAGGGCATCTTTGCAGTTGACGTAATGCTGAAAAAGGGTAGCGCCCAGACAACGGAAGGAGTGATATGGCAATGGAGGGATGATAGAGGGCTATGGCACCCTTACAATCGCATTGACAGCCGCATTATTGAGGTATTGATTATCCCAGAGGTATTTTGTTGACGTGATTGTGAACCCCTGCTATGGTTACAATTTTAAAGTATTGATAATTTATTGAATGTGCATCGCAAGTCCCAGATACATTTGCATTTTAAAATCAATTTCTTAATCTAATTCTGGCTGTATATGATCATTATCTTGTCCTACAGACAGCACACCAGAATGGAGAAGATGAGATCAGCTTGTCAACTCTGGGTCGTGTGTATACAATTGACTTTAACTCTATGCAGCAGATCAATGAAGACACGGGAACAGCGCGGGGTATCCAGAGGAAGCCAAACCCACTTGCAAATCCCAGCACTGGTAATATTTGTTTTGTCTCAGTTTTGAAACTGTTCGACTGCGACGATAAAGGAGCAGTCATAATAGAACATCAGCAACTCGGCATTGTTTTGAAGTTTTTGCTTTTGGTGTATGATCAAGTGGCTGTATCTCCAGGGAGTCACCAGGAAGTACGGAGAGAAGATGCACGAGCCCAGCTCATGAAGGAGGATCCTGAGCTGGCTAAGTGCTTTATCAAAACTCTATTTGGCGTCTTATATGAAGTGTACAGCTCCTCTGCTGGACCTGCAGTCAGACACAAGTGCCTTAGAGCCATCCTCAGGATCATCTACTTTGCTGATGCAGAGCTGCTGAAGGATGTGCTGAGGAATCATGCAGTGTCCAGGTAATTGTCCAGGACCATTTTACAAATACACTCCAAATGTAAGATGACGTAAGAAGCGCAAAAACAGAATTACAGTAACCAATGTAACTTGAAATTAAATTGATTTTATATCTTTTTTTTTTCCCCAGTCACATTGCTTCCATGCTATCCAGCCAGGACCTGAAAATCGTAGTGGGTTCTCTGCAGATGGCTGAGATTCTCATGCAGAAGCTACCCGATGTCTTCAGTGTCTATTTCAGAAGAGAAGGTAGTGCACACTTTTCAGTTTGTTATTGTAATTTGTCATTGTGCACACAGGAGATTCTGTTATGATAATTATGGGCAAAAATATCGTGGTTTGACTGTTTGACGGTATTGTAATTTAAAAACGTGTAAATTTCAAATATCTCTATTTAAGAGAAAAGGGGTCAAAACGTTTTTAAATCAATTCAAGTTTTAAAAAAAATACTTTTTAATGTGTTCCATTTTCAACATGATGAAAATGGAACACATATTAAAAAAATGCTTGAATTATTTCTTGATAAATGAGTAAAATGCAGTCTACTGTGGCTTATCCTGCAACTCAAGTTATAATTTTGTTTAAAAAAAAAAGCCCCAAAATGCAAATAAATTGAATAAAAATTGTAAAGTGGTCTTTGGGTTACAGAGGAGTTCAGTTCAGTTTTATCCTGCTGTATAATGTAAAGTCGGTTTCTGATACATGTAATATAGCTGTTTAATCAGCTATATTTAATCATGCCTGTTGTACTTTCTCCAGGTGTAATGCACCAGGTTAAAAACCTGGCCGAGTCGGAGAGCTTTCTAGTCACTAGTCCCCCTAAGGTTTGCCCCAGTAGTAGTACCAGTCTTTGTACCACCACAATCAGCACTACATCCACCACAACTGCAAATAATGCAGCTCCTGACCTGGGTTCACCCAGCTTCCAGCACAGCATGGACGACTCACTGGACCTCAGCCCACAAGGGTGAGTCTTGATGGATGCTCATCATGGACTGACCTGTCTAGATGTCAAGCACGAGATGTGTGTGTGTGTGTGTGTGTGTGGCGGTTAAGTAGTTCCAGACCCGCATATCAAAAGTAAATTACCGCGGATACAGTCTTTATTTTATATATTGAATATTTTCATAGTTATTGCATAGAAGACTTGTTTACAATCTTCTTAGTACTATACATTTTTTCCACATTAGAGCCATCTTGGAATGAAATAACACCGCCAAATAAGTCACCCTTACATTCATACATTACCCAATATAGTAGATATAATGAGAAAATAAGGTATAAGATAATTCACCATGTTGGAGGAGTAGAATTCATGGCAGGCACCAAGTGACATTGAGGCTTCAGAGGCGAGTTGTGGGCTATGGCCGCAACAGTGACATGTTTTTATTATGGTAATTATTACGTTATTATCATTTTGCCTGTTGTGAGATCATTTAAACCTGCAGTAAAAGCCACTTGTTCAAGTCTGGTGCTTCAGTGGTGGTGGAAATTGTTAATATTTATATAAAAAAAATAAAAGCTCAATAGTGAGGGAGCGATGTTCAAACCCTGATGTAGCAGGGGACAACTGTTTTTACTTGTATTTGAAAGTGTAAACAGACGTTTCAGAATATTCAATATTGTTTCCTTTTATTTTTATATATATATATGTACACATTTTAAATTTGTTTGTCACCATCTAATCTGCCATGCCGTTGTTGACTCTTGTCAGAAGGTTAAGCGATGTCCTGAAGAGAAAACGATTACCTAAAAGGGGGTCCAGAAGGCCCAAATACTCGCCACCAAGAGATGATGATAAAGTAGACAATCAGGGTAAGTTAATGTTGCTTTATTGTTGAACTTTTGAAAAGCTTTATTTCTTTCTTCTTATCTTTATCCCCTCTTTGTGAGAACAATCTATGACGTAATATCTTAAGGATCTTCTCATTGCTGCACTGCACACACGATAGAGGAGAAAGCAAGAGAGCATAGAGCTCGTCAAAGGACTTTATAGGACATTATATTGAATAAAAGTGCTACGTAGCTACTGTAATAATTACTCTTAATATATACCGTATTTGATGGTGTTTGATGCCTAATGTACATGTGTTCTCCACAGCTAAAAGCCCCACAAGTACTCAGTCACCCAAATCGTCCTTCTTGGCCAGTCTAAATCCAAAAACGTGGGGCAAACTGGGTGCCCAAACCAATAATGCCAACTCTGAGCCCTCACGTACAGCAGGGGTGAGTGGCCTGGCAAGGACACCTCCCAAGGACTCCATTTCCAACAACAGGTAAAAAAAATAAATAAAACAAACTATTTGACTTGGTATTCAGCAACGACACCTGGGCTGCTGTATTTGATTGTGGGACCCGTTTCCAATATTTTGACAGAGATAAAATCAAGGCTTGGATCAAAGAACAGGCCAACAAGTTTGTGGAGCGGTACTTCAACTCTGAAAATGTGGATGGCAGCAACCCTGCACTGAATGTACTTCAGAGACTTTGCACAGCCACCGAGCAGCTCAACCTGCAGGTAAATCATACCCGTTGCCTCACACTTCATCATGTTACCTACCTGCAGGTGGTTTACTCTGTGTTTTACATCCTCTATTCCAGGTGGACGGTGGGTTGGAGTGTCTCTTGGAGATCTCCAGTATTGTGTCAGAATCCGATGTGTCCTCTTTTGAGATTCAACACAGTGGGCTGGTGAAGCAGCTCTTGCTTTACCTAACCTCCAACACAGACAGGGACTTACTTAGTCGGGACTTGCGACTAAAACGGTTCCTCCACGTCTTCACCGGCTGCCCAGTGAGAAAAGTCTACTTTAATCTTACTGCTACTTTAAACACACAGCACTTCCAAATGTGCAAATTTGAAAGTTTTGTATTGTTTAACACAAGAATCCAACATTCTAACTACAATGTATATAGGTCAGAAAAGTGGAAAAAGCATAATGGGTCCCCTTTAAAAACTGTGTTTGTATGCTTTGTGGTTAACAGGTCCCAGGAATGGAACCTGTAAGTTGTCTGGACCCAACAGAAAATGCACCCTTCCTGGCACTGGTTCATAAAATGAACAGCTGCCTGAGTCAAATGGAGCAGTTCCCTGTCAAAGTGCATGATTTTCCCAGTGGAAACGGCAATGGAAGCAGGTCTGTACGATTTTTTTTTTTTTAATCATTGTAACATTTTCTTTAACCTTGACATGAATTTAATGCAATAAATATGTGTCTGAAGGGGCTCCCAGGCACTTAAGTTCTTCAACACACATCAGCTCAAGTGTCAGCTCCAGAGACACCCAGACTGCACTAATGTTAAACAGTGGAAAGGTGGCCCTGTGAAGATTGACCCTCTGGCCTTGGTGCAGGCCATTGAGAGATACCTGGTTGTCAGAGGTTAGTAAAGATCTTTTAGGAATTGGGGACACGAGCATAATCTCAAGGTCCAGTTTTTCCTATTTCATAACTATTTATAATATACATGTATTTTGTATTGCTTAAACTCTCTTGTGTACAGGTTATGGCCGAATCAGAGAAGAGGATGAGGACAGCGATGATGATGGTTCAGATGATGAAATAGATGAATCACTGGTATGTGACAAAGTCAATGAAAAATGAGCAAGCAATAATGTGTTGTCATTAGAGCCTGACCCATATAACCATATTGTCATTGGCTACGCAGGCTGCCCAGTTCCTGAATTCCGGCAGTGTACGCCATAGACTACAGTTCTACATTGGTGACCACTTGCTGCCATACAACATGACAGTTTACCAGGCTGTGCGACAGTACAGTCTTCAGGCAGAAGAAGAAAGGGAGTCCACAGATGATGAGGCAAACCCACTCGGGCGAGCCGGCATCTGGACCAAAACCCACACAATATGGTAAAGAGAATGTTGTTTACATGTGATTTTGTTAATCGATGTGTATTAGATGTGGCTTTTTTTAATCACCATATAGCCTTCAAAGCATTGTACACGGTAACTTTGTTGTATGTTACCATGTACCAATGAGCGTAGGAGGTATTATGGTTCCTCTAATAAGTCATTGCAGTGGTGTTTACAGACGTCGCACCGTCTTCTGTCTCTCTTTGCAGGTATAAACCAGTGAGAGAGGATGAGGACGGCAACAAAGACACTGTGGGGGGCAAGAGGGGCAGAGCCCAGACTGCACCCACCAAAACCTCACCTCGCAACGCTAAGAAGCAGGATGAGCTGTGGCACGGTGAGGGTTCTTCATGCCTAATCTGCATGCGTCCTGTAACCTTTTTTTTTAACAGTGGCATTGGATCAATGAACAAAGAGTCACTTGAGTTGGCAGGTAAATATAATGATGGTGTTTCCAGACGGCGTGTGTCCCAGCGTCACCAATCCTTTAGAGACATACCTCACTTCAGAGCCACCAGAGACCATAACGTTTGATGACCCATCTTTAGAGGTCAACCTGCTGCTGAGGGTCCTGCACTCGATCAGTAGATACTGGTTCTACTTGCATGATGTAAGTCCCCTATAGTAATTTTTTGGGCACATTGTAACTGTTGATTTAAGTACACATTAAGTAAACATGTACATACTCATTAAATGTAAGCATTTCTTGTGCTCTCTTATAAGCAAAACATGCTGTCATGGTGTTTTTGTAGAATGCTGTGTGTAAGGAAATCATCCCCACCAGTGAGTTCATTAACAGTAAGCTGACAGCCAAAGCCAATCGTCAGCTCCAAGACCCGCTCGTTATTATGACAGGAAACATACCAACTTGGCTCATCGAGCTTGGAAAGACTTGGTAAATATGAGCGTATACATTATTAGTATGAAGGTAGTTAAAAAGTGATATTTGATCATTTGTTCCATGTTGTGTTCCCTCTACAGTCCTTTCTTCTTCCCCTTTGACACCCGGCAAATGTTGTTCTACGTAACTGCCTTCGACCGTGACAGAGCCATGCAGCGCTTACTCGACACAAACCCTGAGATTAACCAATCAGATTCTCAGGACAGCCGAGTCGCACCACGTCTTGATAGGAAAAAGGTGTGGTACATTGCAAGTTTTATTTAATTTTTTTTTATTATTCCAACTTTTAAAATATTTAATATTTTGTGTTTTCAGAGGACAATAAACAGGGATGAGCTGCTCAAACAGGCAGAGTCTGTGATGCAGGACCTTGGTAGTTCACGGGCAATGTTGGAGATTCAGTATGAGAACGAGGTACTTGAAATCCAACATGGCTGAATAGACTCTTAGTTAGAGGTAGATTTAGAATAACGAATAACTTCTTCTCTTCTAGGTGGGCACAGGTCTTGGTCCTACTTTGGAGTTCTATGCGTTGGTGTCTCAGGAGCTCCAGCGGGCTGACCTTGGCCTGTGGAGAGGTGAAGAGGTCACTCTGACCAATCCTAAAGGTACCATCTCACCTTTTTCCTCTTACAGTTGTCCCTCGTTTATCGTAGTTAGTTAGTTAGTGAGTGAGTGTTTGTGAATTTCCGAAGTAGGTGTCAATATTAGTAATTTAATATTTTTGCAGTTGGAGCATACTTGTTTGACTTTCAAAATAAATGTTGCTATTATTGATGGTCTTAGCCTATAGTCACCTTTACACTCCTGCATGCAGTGTGAAGGTAATATAATATTGTCTCCTCTGTGTAACATTACACCTACCAGAATACTGCATATAACTGGTCTTTCAATGTTTTTGGCTAATAACCACAAAACAATTCATTTTTTAAACCCGCGATGTAGCGAGGGATGGCTGTAATACTTTCCAGTTTAAATTAATACTATTTACTGTGCATGTGGACTATCATGGTGTTTTACTTTGCTCCTCTTTTGTACTCTTAATAGGAAGCCAAGAGGGAACAAAGTATATGTTCAGTTCCAGAGGACTATTTGCGGTTCCCTTCGGCAGGACAACCAAACCAGCTCACATAGCCAAAATCAAAATGAAGTTCCGCTTCTTAGGAAAGTTAATGGCCAAAGCCATCATGGACTTCAGACTGGTGAGGAAATAAATGATTGTGTGTGTGTGTGTGTGTGTTACTTGGTTCTTTTGATGTCACTTTTTAACAAACCAAACTGAGTCCTTTTAAAATGTGAGCCAAGACATAATTCTGTTCATTTAGCCTTACAAGTTAATTTGAGCTGAAAGGGGCAGTGTGTGAAAATTATTATTTTCAAAATCCATAGAAAATGTTTATCAATTGCAGTTTTCTAACATTAGGTTGTACTACAGAACATATGTGCCTGCATTAAATCCTCTTATTACAATTTTATAGCTGGACCTGCCACTGGGGCTGCCATTTTATAAATGGATGTTGCGACACGAGATGTCTATAAGCTCCCATGACCTGGTAAACATCGATCCCGGTGTGGCTAAATCCATCCAGCACTTGGAGGATATTATTCGCCAGAAGAAAAGGCTTGAACAGGATCGATCACAGGTACATTTTTAAAAATTACTAAACAAACTTTCATTTTGTCTCCTGTCACAGAAGCTACTAAGCTTTCAGACAATTACGTCGGATTATTCCTTAGTCATAAAGTATTTTTTTCAACTTTATGATGCGTTTGTGTGCAGACGAGGGAGACTTTACAGCAGGCGCTGGAGAGCCTGAACATGAACGGCTGCTCAGTGGAGGACCTGGGTTTGGACTTCACACTCCCGGGATTCCCTAACATTGAGCTGAAAAAGGGTGGAAAAGATGTGCCAGTCACGATATACAACCTGGAAGAGTATCTCAGGGTATGTCATTACTATTCCTTTCATTTTGTGGCGTGCTTTTATCAATGCATGGGAATGAATAAAATGAGTTGGACATTTGGAAAGAAATATTGTGAACAGAAATGCAATGACCTTGGCTGCGAATAAATGTGTTCCTGTTCCTAAAACTGCTTACCACAGGACTCCGTGACAACATTTATCAACATTCACATTCGTTTTTGCAACATTTTGTGATTTATATGTTATATTACTGTATTTAAATATCCCCCAATGTTGCCTTTTTGTCTCCTGCTACTAGTTGGTGGTGTACTGGACTCTAAATGAAGGTGTATCAAGACAGTTTGAATCTTTTAGGGAAGGCTTTGAATCAGTCTTCCCCCTACATCACCTGCAGTATTTCTACCCAGAAGAGGTAAGCAGATTATAGATCAATGTTTGTCATTGCACACTGTACACCAGGGGTCTCAAACTCAATTTACCTGGGGGCCACTGGAGCTAGGGTCTGGGTGAGACTGGGCCGCATTTATTAAAAACAGAAAAATGAATAAACTTTGCTTTGGTTCCGATTTTCTACAAGAAAAGCTCTGATAAAACATTCCACTGTTCTCAAATATCTTAATCAGTAATAAACAAATATAATAATAATAATAATAATAATAAAACGGCAAATAATAAAAACTTAAGAAACCACATATAGTTGGTGGGTAGACATTTTTTTTCAGATTAAAATTAACAAAGTATTATTAGAGCCCTGTAGACATGACACAACACGATTATAGTCACATTTATACTCTTTTTATTTACAACATATTACACAACTGCAGGGTCTTGGGACACATGCTAACTCGCAAACTAGAGAGCTAGCGACCTAAACGGTAGCCTCCAAGTTATTTCCTTTAAACTTAAATAGCCAAAAACCTACCACTTCCACACGGATAGGGAGGATAACTATTAACAGTTGTTTAACCTTTAATATGAACATTAACCAAACGTAATAATTTTTTCTGGGTACATGATACCATACAGCATCCATATCAAACTTGCGCGGGCTGCACTAACATTAAACTTTCATATCAAATGTGGCCCGCGGGCCATGTGTTTGAGACCCCTGCTGTACACAGTCAAACTGAGTTTGTTTGCCCCACTTCCATGTCTAGCAAACGAAAATACAGCTTTCTAACTACATTTATGGGTTAGAAAAGTGCAAAAAGCATAATAGGTCCCCTTCTATAAAAAAAACAAAAACAGTCAAAAAGCACTGATTCCTCTAATATGCAGAACTATGCAATGCGCTTCAATGCCCGATCAGTGCACAGCGGAGTGCTTGAAAGGAAGGAAGCAGACAGTTGTTCTATTAACCAATAAAGCACACAAACGCAATGAAGACAATAAAACGGTTCCCTGGTCGGAATCTATCTATAGTGTCCCAACTCTAAGGCTACATTCGCATTTCTGGCCAATTCTGATTTGTTTTTTTTTTGTTTTTTGCCCATATCCTGGCAAGACCAAGCTCCGAACCTGGGGTGACAGAGCCTTCTCCATAGTTGCCCCATTCACTGCATGCTTGCCCTGACCTTCCCAGTTTCAAAAAACAACTAAAAACCCACCTCTTTAAATGTGTTTTTAATATCTAACTTTTTATACCAGTTTGCTGTGCCCCGCCCCGCTTTTAACTCATGTTTTAGCTGTGTATAAACGAATGAATGTTGTATTTTAACGTATCTTTTACACTGTTTACTTGTTTTTATTCAACTCCATTTTTCTGTAAAGTGTCTTTTGAGTATTTTGAAAAGCGCTATACAAATAAAATGTATTATTATTATTATATGTATCTGAATTTTAGTGTGGGCATCATACTCTGCAATGTAAAGGTAGCCGAAAAGAACAACTATCCATTCTTCACATCCCCGAATAGTTTCTTTTGGCTGTACAAAAATCGAGACATATTTATGGCAATAATGGAAAACAAATACCACTGTACATGTGGTGGTATTTGCAGTTTTCTACATTAGTATTTTGACGAGAAAACACAATGAAATGTATTTGTGATTTCCTCATTTTTCATCTTTCATCCGGGCCTGTCTTTCTCTACGTTTGCAGCTTGACCAGTTGCTGTGCGGCAGTAAATCAGAGTCGTGGGATGTCAAGACGCTGATGGAGTGCTGTCGACCGGATCATGGCTACACACACGACAGGTACATTTCGCAATCACAACTAAGCCACGAAATGATGCAAGATGGACTTATTATAAAATACCCTCCTGCCCGTCAGCCGGGCTGTGCGGTTCCTTTTCGAGGTGTTGAGCAGCTTCGATGGCGAGCAACAGAGACTATTCCTGCAGTTTGTCACGGGAAGCCCACGACTGCCTGTTGGAGGTGAGGCATCGCACGCACACACAAACACACACGCCAGCTTTTCAACAGGACATATCAGGCTAATGTCCGCACACTGTGCCGTACTCTTCAGGTTTCCGCAGCCTCAATCCCCCTCTGACAATTGTGAGGAAGACATTTGAGTCGACGGAGAACCCAGACGAGTTCCTCCCTTCAGTTATGACCTGCGTCAACTACCTGAAGCTGCCTGACTACTCCAGCATAGAGATCATGCGAGAGAAACTGTTGACTGCGGCTCGAGAGGGCCAACAGTCGTTCCACCTTTCCTGATCTCTCACCATCTCACATTCAATGCCTTCTTCAGCGACTGATAAAATCATGACTTCCTTCTTATTTTTATTTTATTTTTTTTTTGTAATCACATACAGTAAGGCTACGCGTACAGCCTTCTTGGTAGAGAAGCAGCTTGCAGAAACTTTATATATTTGCTGCCCCGACTCTCGAAAAAAAAAGAAAAAAAAAACCTAGCGAGGTGTTCCACGACACAGACGTTAAAATATAAAAGAGAGTAAAAGTTATATCAGTAGTTGAGTAATGTTCAAAATGATGAAAACATTTGGGTGACATTTTAAATTGCATTGCTGTGAGATGTTTAAAAGAAAAAAAAAAAAAAGGGATGACTCCTCTCCAAAGTGGACAATGTCTGGGTGCAGGGGGGGGGCGCTCTGGTGGAAACGGGAGGGTCCATCAAGCAAGCTAGGTTTACTTTAGCTCCAAAGATCATTTGTACAGACAAATTTGCAGACTTTGCTCATTCTACACATTTGATAGCATCTCCGTTTGTCTGCATTTTTCTTATGTTTCCACCCCCTCACTTCATTGTGTGTGCGTGTGTGTGTGTGCGCGTGCGTCGATTCTTGGTTCGCTTTCCCTCCTGTCGGTCTGCGCTTAAAAGTTGCGTAAACAAGAATGTGGGTAGTGATGAATGCATATTATTATCCCCTCTCATCCCTCCTTTTACCTAAGTTGAGATTGTGTTCTCTGGCCTCAGACTTCTAGAGAGTTTCAGCTCTCATGAGATGTTACCAATGTGTTGATCTGGTTCAGATGTTTTGCTCTTATTTTGATAGTGTAAACGTCTTTGTGTTGGGCCCTATTGGATTTGTAGGGTTATCTCAAGCAACCCTCAACACATAATGTAGCTGGGCACAAACTTTTGACTGGTCTGATTCGTGGCCAGACAGCATTTCAATTTCATTTATGGAGTTAATATGCAGATTCACACCCCCTTTGAGGTGAGAATGGTTGCTTTTCCTTTTTTTTTTTTAATTTTCTATATGGTCTATTTCTTTGCTGTAGTTTTTTTTTTTTCCTTTGCACTGCTGGCTTGGAAAAAAACAATAGTGATGTGCACCTGCAGTATGTGGCCAGTGGAGGGCGCCACTGTCTGCATTCCTGGCCCAATCGTTCATGTGCTGGTTTCTAAGATCTGCAATAATTTACTGCATCAGGTTCATGTTTTTACCTGAACATAAATAAAGTAACTGTTTGACTCATCTTTTGTCTTTCGTTGGGGAGATCTTGCTTATGTTGCATGGAATGTATGGTTATATGATATGATTCAATGTACAAATTGCTAAATTGTGACCGGGCTGCTGATGTTTCTACCAGGAAGTGGAACCGAAATTTAGTTCCGGGGATCCTCCGATCAGGGTTTTATGCAGCTACAGTGTAAAATGTTCTGTTTATGAGTGCTGTTGCCAGGGGTGCCGTATGTGGGGGTGACAATTCCGAGGTCCCCCGACTGCCAATGGGTCCACAAAGCCGTAATTAGTTTAAAAAAAAGCGAACATACCGCTGCTATTAGCTGTACTAGCTCACTTGAACATGGCCTGACATTGCCGTCAGCCTCAAAAACTCAACATACTCTGTCAAATGCCACATTAAAGCTTTTTAACGTGGTAACCCAGCGTTATAGTTTTCACGGCGCAAAATGTATATCAGTCAACAAACTGCAGGTGAGTTCTACACGGCATCCATGTTTGTTTTGGGTTTGGCACGCATGCGCAGTGTGAAGCAAATTGGGCGGGGGAAGCTCCGTACAGGCCGCAAGCTTCAAGCTAGCTTTTGTGATGGGCGTTGAAAGGCATTTATCGGCATAAATCGATTAGTTTACAGAGGAATTAAAGTCAACAGCGGTTCTATAATATAACTTTTTACAATGTGCTTCAAAATGGAATCAAATATATATACATATATGGTCGGACATGGAGGTGCATGGTCAGGTTTTACTGGGGAAATGGTGGCGCAGGTTGTCAAATCAAGCTTATTTCTACAGCCCTTGAAAGGGATAAAAGGTTACAAGCGGACGACAATAGCCATGAAATTTGGTGAGCAGTGAACAACCTATTTATCTACGTCACCATTTGTTAGCGGTATTGTTAGCCTCGCAGAGTGTTAGGCAAGTAAAATGTAAATAACAATAATTCATAGCTGCATGGTGGTTAGCTTGTTAGCCTCAATGATAGTCGATAAAGCATTAACGCTTTCGGTCTTTAATATTACTTGGGTTCGGTTTAATAAGTAGCCAATCAAATGTCACAAGTTTATTGGAAAATATAAACAATGATCCTGTAAATCAGGGGTCTCAAACTCAACAGAAAAATATAGAAAAGGTGAGACTGGGCCGCATTAGGTTTTCAAAAAAAAAACAAAACGCATTTATTACAATTAGAAAACTGAATAAACTTGGCTTTAGTTCCGATTTTCTACAATAAAAGCTCTGATAAAACATTCCACTGTTCTCAAATATCTTAACTTTTATTTTTCTGCACAAAATAAGACGAAAAATAAACAAATCAAGAATAAAGAAAATCAATCAGTAATAAATAAATATAATAATAATAAGTCAAATAGTAAAAACTTAAGAAACCACATATAGTTGGTGGGTAGACAAATTATTTTTTTCAGATTAAAATGAACAAAGCATTATCAGAGCCCTGTAGACATGACAAAACACGACTATAGTCACATTTATACTCTTTTTATTTACAACATATTGCGCAACTGCAGGGTCTTGAGACACATGCTAACTCGCAAACTAGAGAGCTAGCGACCTAAACGGTAGCCTTCAAGTTATTTCCTTTAAACTTAAATAGCCAAAAACTTACCACTTCCACACGGGTAGGGAGGATAACTATTAACAGTTATTTCATCTTTAACATGAACATTAATCAAACGTAATAATTTTTTCTGGGTACATGATACCATACAGCATCCGTATCCGTATCAAACTTGCACGGGCCGCGCTAACATTAACCTTTCATATCAAGGCGGGGGCCTCAAACTAGTGTCCTGCGGGCCACATTTGGCCCGCGGGCCGCATGTTTGAGACCCCTGCTCTAAATTGACTCAGAGCTTTGCTGGGGCCATAAACACCCGCATAGAGTGTTGATGCCCGGAGATACAGTAAGAATAATTTATTAAAACTCGCTAGTGTATATTTTTATATCTTTATTGCTTTCCACCTCCAATCAGATCTTACACTTGATGTCATCTCTGTTACTTTGCGTGCCGTGGAAGCGATGCCAAGGAGAGAGGGAGTGTGTATGGAGGGGGCGGAGTATGTGCGTGTCGTCACTGTGACTCAGACATGGTGAAGAACAGAACACACACACACACACACACACACCCTCTCCCTCTGTTTCCCCCCTCTGCATCCATCTCAGCCAGTCTGCTTTCAGTGCCGCCTGCCTGAGATCCTGCTTCCACCTTACAAACCCACAAGAGAAGAAGAAGAAGAGCATCAGGATGTGTCTGAGCTCAACACTTCCCTTCCTTCTCCCTTTGCTCCTGAGCTGCAGCGTCAGGGCCGTACCCGCCCTGTTCCAGCTGGCCCCGGACACCCCGGCACCGGCGGAGCCCACGCCGACCCAGGCCGCACCCGGGCCGGACCCCTGCCAGGGACGACCCTGCCTCAATGACGGGCTGTGCCAAGCTCTTCCCTCAACGGACACACCAGAGGACACTTGGGAGTACGCCTGCACGTGCGGTCAGGGCTTCACTGGACGCAACTGTGAGGTGAGTCTCTGATGTCATCACTTGGTAAACATCTCCATCTTCAGCGTGAATGTTTTAGAAAAAAATGTGTATTTTGAGATTAATAAAAAACTGTGTTTTATTTGTTTTTACTTTTAACTCAAAAGTAATCAAGCCTGGCTTTTTAGAGTTATGTTTCCACTTACTTTACACCCTATGCAGTTCAAAAACTTCCATAAACAGACATAAATCTGCTTTATGTAAATCCATTGTCCTATTTTAGGTTTTAATTGTTGCGATACAGCCTTGCTGCGTCCTGCGTGTATTCTATCATTTTTTTTATGTGTACCGTAGAAGGGTTAGCTTCATAGCAAAGGAGCGTGTACCATCACCGAGACACGGAGGCAAGGGCTGCGTTGCTGTGGCAACAAGAGGAGAGAGCGGCCGCACACACGCAAGTGTAGGTGTGTGTGTCTATAAACAGCTTGTATTGTATAGCTGGCCTGGAACTCTTCTCATGAACCACGCATGCTGGTAAAGTTAAGAGAAATGATGTTAAAGCCGAGGGGACGGTTTCAGGGAGTGGCACATTGCATCCATTCATTCATTCATTTTCTGGGGTTGCGGGGTTGCTGGAGCCTATCCCAGCTGTCTTCGGGCGAGAGGCGGGGTACACCATGGACTGGTGGCCAGCCAATCACAGGGCACATATACGTAGACAAACAACCATTCACACTCACATTCATATCTATGGACAATTTGGAGTCGCTAATTAACCTAGCATGTTTTTGGAATGCGAGAGGAAACCGGAGTACCCGGAGAAAACCCACGCATGCACGGGGAGAACATGCAAACTCCACAAAGCAATTTCCGAGGGCGGGATTGAACTCGGGTCTCTGAGCTGTGAGGTCTGTGCGCTAACCACTTGAACACCGTGCAGCCCCCATTGGATCTAAACATTCATTCATTCATTTTCTACCACTTTTTCCTCACAAGGGTCGTGGGGAGTGCTGGAGCCTATCCCAGCTGTCTTGGGGCGAGAGGCGGGGTACACCCTGTACTGGTGGCCAGCCAATCACAGGGCACATATAGACAAACAACCATTCACACTCACATTCATACCTATGGACAATTTGGAGTCGCTAATTAACCTAGCATGTTTTTGGAATGTGGGAGGAAACCGGAGTACCCGGAGAAATCCCACGCACAACATGCAAACTCCACAAAGCAATTGCTGAGGTTGGGATTGAACTCGGGTCTCCTAGCTGTGAGGTCTACTCACCAACCACTCGTCCGCTGTGCAGCCCCCATTGGATCAAAACAATGGGAAAAAAATACATATCCATTTAGTGCAGTTTTACTTTTCCTGTTCAGGATGAAATGGAAGCTGGAGCCTACCACAGTTGACTTTGGGTGCGAGGTCACCGGTCAACTGTCATTGGTCGATTGCGAATGAGGCGGCAAATCAAGACACCACCAAGGAGCCATATAGATCGTCACCTTTGAACCTTTGAACACATTCAAGGATATAACGATCCGATAAAACACATCCTGTAGTTCTCCAAATTGTATTATTCCCAAATGCTGCGTTTACGACAATGGGACTTTTGCCGCTCCTAAGCAGCAGTGAGCTCTATGGTCAGCTGCCTTTATGAGTCATGCTGGGGCCGGAGAGAGCATCCACGAGCAGCACGGAGAGGATAAAACGAGTATGCTGCAGCATGACGGAAAGGAGGCTGCAAGGTGACTGGGTGAAGTTCACTTGAATCACCAACAGGTGGCAGCCATAAGCTCATTGCATTACCTTGTGCTTATGCATGCAACTTGTTTTTTTTTTTTGATTGGACACAGGGAAGTGTGGGCCTTTCTGTGTGCTGAACTGCAAAATGGAGCCAATGACAACTGTCTCCTCCATCGTCCTGGTTTCCTTTCTTAGAACGGAAGCAGCAGCTGCAGTTGGTACAAAGGCAAAGAACACATTATGATGGTGTCACTTCCTGAGCACATTTGCATTTATCCTTTTTATTAAAAGAATCGTTCATGAAAGCCATGAACAACATCAGTTTTCTTGCTCTTAGTCAACGGAGCTCACGGCCAACACAGACCTCAAGTTTCGCTCAAGGGGATCATTGATTTTTGCCTCTTGCTCTTTTTTTTCTCTCTCTCTCTCTCTCTCTCTGCTTATTCCTTCTCCATGGAAACTGGAGCAGCAGTCAATTGAGATTTGCTAAATGACCTGATTGGAAGAACACAGCGCTGCTTTGCACCCTCTGCCCTCTCTGCATGCTTCGGTCGGGGAGGAAGAGGAACATAACAATGAGATACTGTAAACTCTCACTTTACCAAACTAAGACGGGGAATACAATTCAAGCGTCTCAATTCATGAAAAATACGCTTCTGAAATATAAATGCCACACTTTTGATTTTGTTTAACTCATTCATTCATTTTCTACCGCTTTTCCTCACGAGGGTCGCGGGGGGATGCTGGAGCCTATCCCAGCTGTCTTCGTACACCCTGGACTGGTGTCCAGCCAATCACAGGGCACATATAGACAAACAACCATTCACACTCACATTCATACCTATGGACAATTTGGAGTCGCTAATTAACATGCAAACTCCACACAGAAATTATTGTGATTATGATTATTATTGTTTTTTATTTTTATTTTTATTTTTATTTTTATTTTTATTTTTATTTCTATTTTTATTTTTATTTTGATTTTTTCATTTATTTATGTATTTATTTATTTTTATTTCATTATTATTATGTGACTGTCCATGTTGGGATTCCTGCTTCATGCAAACTCCACACAGAGATGGCCGAGGGTGGAATTGAACCCTGGTCTCCTAGCTGTGAGGTCTGCACGCTAACCACTCGACCGCCGTGCCGCCCTTAACTCATTCAATCCCATCCATTTTGAATGAGATGGACCTTTGTTGATCAATCATCCGTCCATACATATACAACATAGGACAGGATGATTGGGTGATGAAGGAGGGGGGGGGGAAGGGGAACGACAAGAGGAAAGGGGAGGGAAAAACAAATGCAATTGCAAACTAAACTCCTAATAGTAAGGACCATAGTGTGGGACTGTTAAAAAAAAACCTTGACATACATTTGCACAAGTAAACACATTTTATTACACAAGAGCCACAGCTACCTGCAAGCAATTAGCAGCTTTGGTCCCCGTCATGGCCGCCTTGGGTTGGGGGGGGGGGGGGGGTATAGCGGCGAAGGCGTCGAATGATGTGAGATATGAGTGCGAATACGCATGTCCTGGCCTGTGGAAATTGCCCCCGTCAGGTGTCGAATCTTGGAGCTTGGTTCGCAGGGGGTGACTGCGATAAAACAGCAGTTGCCATGGAGACGTCGGTGGATGAGGCCAGACAGGAGAAACAAACATAGGTTGTCTTTTGGTAAAATCACAATTTGTGACAAGATCAATGAAGGGCCATTTTAGGTTTTCCAAAAAAAAAAAAAAAACGCATTTATTAAAAACAGAAAAATATAACAAAAATCAATCAATCAGTAATCAATAAATAAATATAATAATAATAATAAAACGGAAAATAATAAAAACTGAAGAAACCAGTTGGTGGGTAGACAAATTATTTTTTTCACATTAAAATGAACAAAGCATTATTAGAGCCCTGTAGACATGACAAAACACGACTATAGTCACATTTATACTCTTTTTATTTACAACATATTGCGCAACTGCAGGGTCTTGAGACACATGCTAACTCGCAAACTAGAGAGCTAGCGACCTAAACGGTAGCCTTCAAGTTATTTCCTTTCAACTTAAATAGCCAAAAACTTACCACTTCCACACGGATAGGGAGGATAACTATTAACAGTTATTTAACCTTTAACATGAACATTAATCAAACGTAATAATTTTTTCTGGGTACATGATACCATACAGCATCCATATCAAACTTGCGCGGGCCGCACTAACATAAAATTTTCATATCAAGGCGGGGGCCTCAAACTGGTGTCCTGCGTGCCACATTTGGCCCGCGGGCCGTGTCTTTGAGACCCCTGATCTAACACACATATTTTTAGTCAGTTTGGGTGAAGTTGGCATCTCAGTGAAAACGACCAATCCTGACAAGTCACTCTTGGAGTAAACAAGCTGTACCTTCATCCTAATTGTAACAATGTGTGTGTGAGAGAAGCACATACAGTCGAGCCTGAGCTGCGTCCAATTAAGTGAAGCTCCAAGCTCATCACAAGCCTGTGTTCTCTTTGAAAGTACTTGCTCGTTAGTGAGAGGAGAGAGGCTCCATCCGTTGAATGCTACAATGCATCACTCTGCGGGACCCATGTTTTGGTCTAATACCGTCGGGGCGCCTTTTCACTGTACCCCTTTTCTGCACCACAACACTCACTCAATTGTTAACGTGCACATTTGTCATATTGCAGGAAGAGAGTTCACTCTGTGCATCGGTTTCAGCTCTTTGGCTCATTCGGCATGAATACACAGTATCTTTGTTTTGTTTTGTATTATAGTCAGTTGAAGTAGTATTACATCCCTATCAGCTGTGTAGTCCATCAAAGGTGACTTACCCCCAACTTGGTCCCGGGAGCCCAGTTCTGGTCGGTTTCAGTAATGAGAAATGTAGTTCCGATTGTTGTGGTCACTTAAGTAAAGAGTCTGGCTTCTCAAAATAATACGCATATTTGAAAGAGTAATTAATACATTTACATGACAAAAATACAATATCGGCTGTCCATTCTTGTGTATTTGATAAAAATGGCTGCCGCCCTCGCAACTTGATCCGCTGTGGATCACATACGTAAACAAAACTGCTCATTACTCTTTTGAACGCCTATTGTTGTGGAGGTAAGTTACTGTTGATGGACTACATTGCTGATGGGGATGTCATACAGTTCCGTGTCAATAAATCTGAACTATCCCTTTAAAATCTTGTAGTTTTCGTCACCCTAATCTTGTCAAATTGTTCGTGAAAACTTGCAATTGTGGATATGGATGAAATTGTGTGTGTCTTTAAGGACATATGTTCCACGCATTAAATGTGATATGGACACACAAGTACTGTATGCTTAAATCAGGGATCAATCAATTTATTTAATTTATTAAATTATTAAATTTATTAAAAACAAAAAAAATTAAAAAACTTCGCTTTGGTTCCAATTTTCTATAAGAAAAGCTCTGATAAAACATTCCACTGTTCTCAAATATCTTACTTTTTATTTTTCTACACAAAATAAGATGAAAAATAAGTAAACAAATCAAGAATAAAGAAAATCAATCAATCAGTAATAAATTAATAAATATAATAATAATAATAAAACGGCAAATAATAAAAACTTAAGAAACCACATATAGTTGGTGGGTAGACAAATTATTTTTTTCAGATTAAAATGAACAAAGCATTATTAGAGCCCTGTAGACATGACAAAACACGACTATATTCACATTTATACTCTTTTTTTATTTACAACATATTGCGCAACTGCAGGGTCTTGAGACACATGCTAACTCGCAAACTTGAGAGCTAGCGACCTAAACGGTAGCCTTCAAGTTATTTCCTTTCAACTTAAATAGCCAAAAACTTACCACTTCCGCACAGATAGGGAGGATAACTATTAACAGTTATTTAACCTTTAACATGAACATTAATCAAACGTAATAATTTTTTCTGGGTACATGATACCATACAGCATCCATATCAAACTTGCGCGGGCCGCACTAACATTAAACTTTCATATCAAGGCGGGGGCCTCAAACTAGTGTCCTGCGGGCCACATTTGGCCCCCTGAGACCCCTGGCTTAAATGCTCTCCCTCATATAGCCAATTTTCTTGGAAAAGTGTTTCAAACATGTTAGATGGATTAGATTTTGGTGGATTCTGATCTCCCGGGTCCAGGTCCTTAAACAGTGTGTCAGTATCCGATGCATGGCTGCCTCCTGTTGGCTTCTTCTCAGATTCACAGCTTGTCTGCTAAGTTGATCCTACAATATGTTACTTAATGAAGCCAACTGGGAGTCAAGCCAGCACGCTGTGGGATGTATGCGTGCGCTGGTATGTGTCCCGAATATCTCTTTTGCTGCAGACGCTAAATGCCAGCCTAATCCGCCAAATCACTTCAGGAACAGCAGAACGGCTCCAGCAGAGAATGGAGTGGCGAGTTGTCTTCAGCCTCGGGGCCTTGCTGCAGACACAGCGATTAGCTCGTATTAACATCTGTGGTTGTCTGGGAAAAAGCCTCTTGGGGATTGTGTTGAAAATATACTTACGGAAAAAGATACTGGATGGAGTTTTGTTTAAAGCCACGTTAGCAACAGTTGGAGGATGACGTCGGTTGACGACATTAGAACACAAATGTTACCTTATCCAGTCTAACAATAATATAGTAGTCTATCCAGCCATCAGTTTTCTTTACCGCTATCCTCATAAGGGTTGCGAACATGCTGGAACCTACCCCAGCTGTCTTCGGGCGAGAGGCGGGGCACACCCTGGAGTGGTAGCCAGCCAATCACAGGGCACATATAGACAAACAACCATTCACACTCACATTCATACCTATGGATAATTTGGAGTCGCTAATTAACCTAGCATGTTTTTGGAATGTGGGAGGAAACCGGAGTACCCGGAAGAAAACCCACGCATGCACGGGGAGAACATGCAAACTCCACACAGAGATGGCCAAGGGTGGAATCGAACTCGGATCTCCTAGCTGTGGACAATTTGGAGTCGCCAATTAACCTAGCATGGTTTTGGAATGTGGGAGGAAACCAGAGTACCCGGAGAAAACCCACGCATGCACGGGGAAAAACATGCAAACTCCACACAGAGATGGGTGGAATTGAACTCGGATCTCCTAGCTGTGAGCCCTGCGTGCTAACCACTCATCCACCGTTCAGTAAACAGTAAAGAAAAATTGAGTAGTGGACAAATATTGGAGTATCTTTGTTCATGAAACAGCTAGCAGAGGAACAGTACACATAAGGAAGGTCTTAAGCTCCCCAGAAAACAACAAAAATCTTCCCATTTTTCTCCGAGTACTCCCAAAACAAATTGTCCATAGGTATGAATGTGAGTGTGAATGGTTGTTTGTCTATATGTGCCCTACCATTGGCATCAGGTGTACCACACCGCCCACCCAAACAATTAAACCCTGGTGACCTTTAAAAAATATATTCAACACCTCTTCAGGTTCAAACCTGCGATGAGAGCCATGATACCATGTCCGGTGTCATGATATAATATGAGGCCGGAGTTTGATAACTCTGCCCTCATTCCTCTTTTAGTATCTCCATGGCAACAGAGCGATGACGGCAAAAGATCATGAGATGGAGAGTACATAATGCCAAGCAGGAAGTGTCACAGTGACATAATGTTTAAAAAAAATAAAAATATTCGATCTACTTTTGACACACCAGCCTATCTTTCAGCAAGTTTGCCAAAGACGGTACAAAACTAAGTCTGACAAAGATAGAAAAGGATGTTTCACTCTGAGGCTAATTCCCAATGGCAGCAGGAGCAGCTTTACACTCATTTTTAGCAGGATGTCACAAAGTGACAGGTTTTTAAAACAAACATGTCACCTTTCTCACCTCTTTTTCCCATTAAATCACGGCAGCAGACATTTCCTTCCTCTTCTCATTATGAAAAATGTCCCATTTCTTCATGAAGAAAGCTGTCTGTTTAACTAATTGACTTTTTATTTATACGATATTTCCTCTGAAAGGGGAATGGCAGTTTGTAATACTGTTGAATTGAAATGCTAATCCAGAAAGACAGTAAATTGATGTCAAGTGTCATTCACATATTTTAAAGCCATGTTTGATAACTCATAAAAATGGGATTGGAAGTAAAGAAGCCAATGAATGTGACATAAACATTTGTTTACTCATTGCAGCGTTTGTATTCAAATTATACTCAATTGATCAGTAATTACTCTAAATGTATGTACCTTAGCCATTAGTTGATAAGTAACTACTCTAAATGTATGGGCCATAGTCATTAGTTCATCAGTAACCACTCTAAATGTATTTACCTTAGCCATTAGTTGCTCAGTAACTACTCTAAATGTATGGGCCATAGTCATTAGTTCATCAGTAACCACTCTAAATGTATGTACCATAGTCATTAGTTCATCAATAACCACTCTAAATGTATGTACCTTAGCCATTAGTTGCTCAGTAACTACTCTAAATGTATGGGCCATAGTCATTAGTTCATCAGTAACCACTCTAAATGTATGTACCTTAGCCATTAGTTGATCAGTAACTACTCTAAATGTATGGGCCATAGTCATTAGTTCATCAGTAACCACTCTAAATGTATGTGCCTTAGCCATTAGTTGATCAGTAACTACTCTAAATGTATGGGCCATAACCATTAGTTCATCAGTAACCATTCTAAATGTATGTACCTTAGCCATTAGTTGCTCAGTAACTACTCTAAATGTATGGGCCATAGTCATTAGTTCATCAGTAACCACTCTAAATGTATGTACCTTAGCCATTAGTTGATCAGTAACTACTCTAAATGTATGGGCCATAGCCATTAGTTCATCAGTAACCACTCTAAATGTATGTACCTTAGCCATTAGTTGCTCAGTAACTACTCTAAATGTATGGGCCATAGTCATTAGTTCATCAGTAACCACTCTAAATGTATGTACCTTAGCCATTAGTTGCTCAGTAACTACTCTAAATGTATGGGCCATAGTCATTAGTTCATCAATAACCACTCTAAATGTATGTACCTTAGCCATTAGTTGCTCAGTAACTACTCTAAATGTATGTGCCATAGTCATTAGTTCATCAGTAACCACTCTAAATGTATGTACCTTAGCCATTAGTTGATCAGTAACTACTCTAAATGTATGGCCCATAGTCATTAGTTCATCAGTAACCACTCTATATGTATGTACCGTAGCCATTAGTTGATCAGTAACTACTCTAAATGTATGTGCCATAGTCATTAGTTCATCAGTAACCACTCTAAATGTATGTACCTTAGCCATTAGTTGCTCAGTAACTACTCTAAATGTATGCCATAGTCATTAGTTCATCAGTAACCACTCTAAATGTACATATGTGCCTTAGCCATTAGTTGACCAGTAACCACTCTAAATGTATGGGCCATAGTCATTAGTTGATCAGTAACCACTTTAAATGTATGTACCTTAGCCATTAGTTGATCAGTAACTACTCTAAATGTATGGGCCATAGTCATTAGTTCATCAGTAACCACTCTAAATGTATGTACCTTAGCCATTAGTTGATCCGTAACTACTCTAAATGTATGTGCCATAGTCATTAGTTCATCAGTAACTACTCTAAAAGTATGTGCCATAGTCATTAGTTCATCAGTAACTACTCTAAAAGTATGTACCACAGTCATTAGTTCATCAGTAACCACTCAAGGTATGCGCCCTAGTCATTAGTTACTCAGTAACTACTCTAAATGCACGTGCCATAGTCATTAGTTGTCCAGTAACTACTCTAAATATATGTGCCACAGTCAATATTTTTATATTTTTTCCACAAAAAAAAGAAAAAAAAATTTGTCTCATATTACATTTGTGGGAAGTTATTACATTTACAGTTTTTCACTTTCCCACATATGTAATAATTTAATAATAATAAATAATAGTAATAATAAATTCAGTATTACGTTTGCAGTAGGCAAATTTTATTACGTTTGCGGGTATAACAAGCCTGTTGTGGAAAGTCATTCACCCAACACCTTCTATTTGAGTACATGTGGTGTACTATTACATCTCAGTGTGTATACCATGGATAAAACAGTCATATGCAGTACTGTATACTCCTTTTTAGCGTTAGACACCTCAAGCATGGAAGCTAATATTAAAAGTCCGGCCAAGTGAATAATAGGTGCAGGTACAGAGTAGATCCATCATTTAGACGGATGAGCTGCCACCGCGACGTGACAAGGCTGCGTATGGGAGATGTAGCGCCATGTTATTTATCTGCATCTGCGACAGGAGCATGTTCATAAAGGAGCCATGCAAGCCACGCTGTGGTATATAGGAAGATGGCCTCCGGGGGGGGAGATGGTGCCCTGAAGCCTTCAACCTTGCGTTTAGAGGAGGGGTATAAATAGTCTTGCAGAACCTCTTCTTTTTTTGTGGAAAGGGGGCTTTAGTATTCTCATTGCTTTTTTCATATTCTCATTATCTTTCATCAATTCCCTCGTGTCAACTTTTGAGGAATATTTGTTTGTTTGGACCTCGTTGGGGGAATTGAAGCCATCTCCAGATGCAACACGAGCTAAGAAGAAATAAGATAATAAATGAAGATATATTCATCGGATGAGCTCTCCAGCTATTTCATACCCCCAACCCCCCCGTGCCCGTAGTGAACAAAATGGATGGAGACACACATATTGCAAAACAATTGAAGTTGTATGACATCCCCATCAGTGTACTACAGCAAGGGTGACTTACCTCCCAGTTGGACCCATTAGTCCAGTTCTGGTTGGAGATCCGTGAATCCGAGGAATGTAGTTCCACTTAGTTGCGGCGGGGCATTTATATCGCATCACAAGTACACAAGTTCAAAGTACTTAAATAAATGAAGTTATGCATACTCAAAAGTTCTAATAACTTAATTATGTCAAGTTTATTTAACATGTTGTTGTCATTTTGAGTACTTTTAACTAATATGTTTTGATTAAATTGAACTATGGCTACATTAAGTAAGATTAACTTAAAAACATAGTTTACATCAGGGGTCTCAAACACGCGGCGCACGGGCCATATGTGGCCCGCAGGACACCAGTTTGAGGCCCCGCCTTGATATGAAAGTTTAATGTTAGTGCGGCCCGTGCAAGTTTTTATATGGATGCTGTATGGTATCATGTACCCAGAAAAAATTATTACGTTTGATTAATGTTCATGTTAAAGGTTAAATAACTGTTAATAGTCATCCTCCCTATCCGTGTGGAAGTGGTAAGTTTTTGGCTATTTAAGTTTAAAGGAAATAACTTGAAGGCTACCGTTTAGGTCGCTAGCTCTCTAGTTTGCGAGTTAGCATGTGTCTCAAGACCCTGCAGTTGCGCAATATGTTGTAAATAAAGAGTATAAATGTGACTATAGTCGTGTTTTGTCATGTCTACAGGGCTCTAATAATGCTTTGTTCATTTTAATCTGAAAAAAATAATTTGTCTACCCACCAACTATATGTGGTTTCTTAAGTTTTTATTATTTGCCGTTTTATTATTATTATATTTATTTATTTATTACTTCTTGATTTGTTTATTTATTTTTCATCTTATTTTGTGTAGAAAAAATAAAAAGTAAGATATTTGAGAACAGTGGAATGTTTTATCAGAGCTTTTATTGTAGAAAATTGGAACCAAAGCAACGTTTTTTAAATTAATAAATAAAGTTTGATATGGATGCTGTATGGTATCATGTACCCATAAAAAATTATTACGTTTGATTAATGTTCATGTTAAAAGTTAAATAACTGTTAATAGTTATCCTCCCTATCCGTGTGGAAGTGGTAAGTTTTTAGCTATTCAAGTTTAAAGGAAATAACTTGAAGGCTACCGTTTAGGTCGCTAGCTCTCCAGTTTGCGAGTTAGCATGCGTCTCAAGACCCTGCAGTTGCGCAATATGTTCTCCCGCTTTCATCCCTTATCTGTCCACTGATAAAACATCAGCGGTTATTCATGCTTCAAGGCAAGCTTCAAAGCCATCAAGGTGAACCGCCACGGTCTTCATGGAAGCAGATGTTTTCAAAGAGGAGCTGCTCCTTGAAGCCATCGGGCTTGGAGGCGATGGATTCGGAGCGAGAGAAGGCATGATGGATGCTTTGATGTGCAGAAATAGACATCCATGAAAGGCTTGCCGACAAAAACTCTTAGTGGCCACGCGGAACACAAGCGTCGCTCTGTGTTTGCTGCAGGAATATAAAGCAGATGGTCGCACATTCAGCATTGATTTGCCTTGATTTGGTGATTTGGAAGGCACCATCTTGGATTCAAATGAGTGGGCTTTTATTTTGTAGCAGCAAAACAGGTTGGATATTAGATGATCGGGCCGTACTGTACAGTAAATAAAGAGCTGGGAGGACGATTCCCAAGATGATTCACTTGCTGTTTATAAAGCACACAGTGTGAAGTTTGTGGTCTTATTACCTCCGCCAAGCAGGAACGCATGACTGCAGTTGATGTTTTTGCTCATTAAGTAGAAAACAAAACACAAATATGATATGGGTACACTATTTTTGTTTTTTTTAAACTTTACATAATTAACTTGGCTGCATGGTGTAGAGTGGTTAGCGCGCAGGCCACACAGCTAGATGACCCAAGTTCGATTCCCCGCTCGGGCATCTCTGTGTGGAGTTTGCACGTTCTTCCCGTGCATGTGTGGGTTTTCTCCGGGTACTCCGGTTTCCTCCCACATTCTAAAAATCGAAGCATCTGAAGACAACATTTATGTAAACATCTCGACAAATGAGAGCCTAATTATCCAATGCAAATGCTGACTGGTATGAGTTAGCATGTTAGCATGTTAGCCTGACAAATAGGAGATCAGGGGTTTGAACGTCTGTTAGAACGTCATAAAAATACATAAACATGAATTTGAACTGGTGTCAAAATAAGCTGGGTCCTGTTAAAAATGAAACAATGAACATGTTGCACAAAAGGAGGGCTGCATGGTGGTCTAGTGGTTTAGCGCGCAGACCTCACAGCTAGGAGACTCGAGTTCAATTCCACCTTCGTCCATCACTGTATGGAATTTGCATGTTCTCCCCGTGCATGCGTGGGTTTTCTCCGGGTACTCCGGTTTCCTCCCACATTCCAAAAACATGCTAGGTTAATTAGCGACTCCAAATTGTCCATAGGTATGAATGTTGACGTGAATTCTGGACATGTCCAAACCATCTCAGTCTGGCCTCTGTGACTTTATCTCCAAGGCCTCTAACATGTAATGTCCCTCTGATGTACTCCTTCCTGATCCTATCCATCCTGGTCACTCTCAGCGAGAACCTCAGCAAACTCATCTAAAAATAAATAAAAAATCATTTAAACGTTTAAGAAAAAAAACGGAATTTAGGAAAAAATAAAACAAGATTTGGGCTGCACAGCAGTCGAGTGGTTAGCGCACAGACCTCACAGCTAGGAGACCAGGGTTCAATTCCACCCTCGGCCATCTCTGTGTGGAGGGTACTCCGGTTTCCTCCCACATTCCAAAAACATGCTAGGTTAATTAGCGACTCCAAATTGTCCATAGGTATGAATGTGAGTGTGAATGGTTGTTTGTCTATATGTGCCCTGTGATTGGCTGGCCACCAGTCCAGGGTGTACCCCGCCTCTCGCCTGAAGACAGCTGGGATAGGCTCCAGCACCGGTGAGGTGTCTGGTTTTACCAGCCTTTATCTCAACCGCTTGGTTGATGGGTTGCTTCTACCTTAGAGAATAAATGCCTTGGCTCGTGCACCATTCCCTCAGGCAGAAGCTGCCCTATTTAGTCTTCAGCATGAACATAAACTACAACTTGAACACTCCAGTTACGATTGATTCACTTCCCTGAGAGTATTGCATCGCTAACTTACTTTTATTAAAAACGGTTTCGGTAATAAAATTGTCATATGTCATGGCTGCCAGCTTCCTGACAGGTGACTACCGCCCAGTATCTCCACCCCTCTTCCACATCGGGGGGGATGTTGACACTCCGAGAAAGGGAGGGAGAAAGATTTAATCAGCACCCTCGATGAAGAAATTACGGGGTTATTAAACGTATCATCTTTTCACAGCGCGATGGGACTCGAATATCCCCGGAAGCAGATGGGTTGAGGGCGGGCAAACCCACACGCCGTGTTTTGCAGCGTTGCCTAATTGCTCCCTCTTGCTTCTGCCGTTACTATGGTAACTTAGACGCAGAAAGACTTTGCCAGCCGTACAATCTTCAACATATTTACCTTAGGATGCGATTGCTGCGTTTATTGATCTTTAATGCACCCCCTGAATGATAATTAGAATACTTTGTTTTGGGCACCCGGCAAGATGAATAATGATTATGTTGCAGGTGCATTTTTAATCATCCGTGCCCTTCCGTCTGATTTGTATGCAATTAACTGAGCGATGAGGTCATTAAAATATACAGTACCCCTGCGGTTTAATCACCTTCAGCGCAAAATGAGTCACACTTCTTATGTGAGTGGCTGTGAAACTGGTGAAATGAAGCTTTCAGTTCGCTGCTGCCGAGAAACAAACAGATGGCAACGACCTCCTGAGGTTCAAAGTTGTTGCTGCCGAATGCTGAGAAAAACCTCAAAACATCACCAAAGTGGTGCAATTTGGATTGGAACCAAAGCTTTGTGAAATAACATCTCTAAAGTCGCCAATTCATGGTCGTGTGTGGATGGAGACACACATATTGCAAAACAATTGAAGTTGTACTACAGCAAGGGTGACTTACCTCCCAGTTGGACCCATTAGTTGGAGATCCGCGAATCCAAGGAATGTAGTTCCACTTAGTTGCGGCGGGGCATTTATATTGCATCACAAGCACACTGTAAACCCGAAGTTCAAAGTACTTAAATAAATGAAGTTATGCATACTCAAAGTTCTAATAACTTTATTATGTCAAGTTTATTTAACATGTTGTTGTCATTTTGAGTGCTTTTAACTAATATGTTTTGATTCAATTGAACTATGGCTACATTAAGTAAGATTAACTTAAAAACATAGTTTACATCAGGGGTCTCAAACACGCAGCCCGTGGGCCAAATGTGGCCCGCAGGACACTACTTTGAGGCCCCTGCCTTGATATGAAAGTTTAATGTTAGTGCGGCCCGCGCAAGTTTTTATATGGATGCTGTATGGTATCATGTACCCAGAAAAAATTATTACGTTTGATTAATGTTCATGTTAAAGGTTAAATAACTGTTAATAGTTATCCTCCCTATCCGTGTGGAAGTGGTAAGTTTTTGGCTATTTAAGTTGAAAGGAAATAACTTGAAGGCTACCGTTGAGGTCGCTAGCTCTCTAGTTTGCGAGTTAGCATGTGTCTCAAGACGCTGCAGTTGCGCAATATGTTGTAAATAAAAAGAGTATAAATGTGACTATAGTCGTGTTTTGTCATGTCTACAGGGCTCTAATAATGCTTTGTTCATTTTAATCTGGAAAAAATAATTTGTCTACCCACCACCAGTTTTTATTATTTGCCATTTTATTATTATTATTATTATATTTATTTATTACTGATTGATTGATTTTTTGTTTATTTATTTTTCATCTTATTTTGTGCAAAAAAATAAAAATTAAGATATTTGAGAACAGTGGAATGTTTTATCTGAGCTTTTATTGTAGAAAATCGGAACCAAAGCACTGAAAAAGTTTGTATATTTTTCTGTTTTTAATAAATGCGTTGATGCAGCCCAGCCTTGCCCAGACCCTAGCTCCAGTGGCCCCCAGGTAAATTGAGTTTGAGACCCCTGTCGTAAGAGAAAACTGAATGATGACAAAAGGAAATGACTTCATGTTTGCATCAGTACAAGAATATTCTGTTGCAATGCCGTCCCAGTGAATGAAACGTATCTCCAACAGGAATATTCTTAGTTGCATGTTTTATCCCCTCCAGAAATTCCATCCTGCTCAAAAGATAACTGAATTGAATTTCTGTCATTTTGCGGTGCTTCGGCTGTATGATAGATTTGATGCCGCTCATTATTCTAGAACAGCTCGGTCTGGGGGAACTATGTGAATGAATTCATTTAGAATTGGTCCCTTTACTCTGTGGCGTAACAATCAGACACTCACAAGTACAGTTAAAGGGAACATGAATCAAACGTAATAATTTTTTCTGGGTACATGATACCATACAGCATCCATATCAAACTTGTGCGGGCCGCACTAACATTAAACTTTTATATCAAGACGGGGGCCTCAAATTAGTGTCCCGCGGGCCGCGTGTTTGAGACCCCTGTCTTCCGCATTGCGGGTGGTTGAGATAATGGTATAGTTCGATAATGCGGTATCTCTTAAAAGAAACATTGCTGTGTTAATTTTTCAGGCATCACTAATTTCCTCAGTGAGCATATACCATGTTTTATAATACAGTAAAGTCTTGTTATATCGATATCGGTTAAAATGAATTACTACTTATTAGGATACTATTTTCATTTCCCGGCAAATTTCTAGTCTTTTATGATATAATTAGCTCCGTTAGTACGATACCCGGTTATTATGATAATCCGGTTACTACGATGCCCTTTTCATCTCCCGCCAGCCAATTTGGTCTGCTTATATCGATACAAAAGCAGCTTAAATCAATCTTTGCTTAAGGATTTCAATACCAAAAAAGAACACGGCGAACGGCTGCTTCCAGTCAACTTTATTTTTCACACTTCCACCACCAGAGTGCAGCACACACAGCGGAAAACACCCGTCCCTCGCGCCTACCCCTCCGGGTGGCAACACCTTCCCTATCGATAGTTCCGGGGTGAATTATGTCCCGGTAACCGGTAATCACTACAGCGTAAGTTTATTTTTATTTACTGTAGTACAAAATGTATTGTAGTACAAAAGCATGCTAGATACGCAATCCATGAACTCAAGGAGAAAATTACATGCCATATCAAAGATCCGCCCACTTTTAATGCAGTTCGGCGCAGGATCGGATATATGGATAGTCCGGTTATATCGGTATTTTTTCTGACTCCCGAGAATATCGATATAACGAGACTTTACTGTAATATAATAATGATATGTTCAAGAATCAACACTCTTTGCAGACTTTTGTAATAAATGCAAAGCTTATTTTGTGTGGAAAAAAAATCAGTTTGACTGACAGTGTGCTAATTCAACCTCATTAATGTGTTTTGAAACTTCCTCAGGAGTGTTAACAAGGTTAGGACGTGATGCTAATAACACCACATGTGGTGGAAAATAAGCGGGTTGGGGGGGGGGGCTTTTAAAGTCCATTCCGTATTACACATGTGAAAAATAAAAAGATATAAAAATGAATAGTCTCATCAAGAGTTTATTTGTCAGGAGACTCGCTTTGAACGTCATTACCATCCGTCTGTTTAGCCTCTTCTTCCCAGGTAGGCACTTTGTTTTCCTCCTGGTGGCATTAAGTCTGTTTAGTGAAAACATTTCAATAATAAAGTTGAAAACATCAGAAGAAAAATTGAGAGGCAGAAAATTTGGGATGCTTTCAAGCTTAAAAAACACAAGCAGGCGGATTTTCTAAGCTCAGCTTTGTCCTTCACCTTCAACATCCTTACAGGAATACTTTGCTCCGATTGTGCATAAATATTGATGAAGGGAACCAGCGTGATGGCTGCCAAGATGCATTTTGTCACAGCGGTATATGTGTGTGTGTGTACTTGTATTCCGACGCTGGTGGTGCCCATTAGCAGACATTTCACACACCCAATGGGGTGCATTGGGATCATCCGTTGAAATCTCACAAACACGAGCACAGTCAACAGAAAACAGCATTTTATTCCACTGAATATGGTGGAAACTTTTTTTGGGGAAAAAACGACAAAATGACAACTTTTGCATGTTCTACTCGCGCATGCGTGGGTTTTCTTCGGGTACTCCGGTTTCCTGCCACATTCCAAAAACATGCTAGGTTAATCGCCTCTTTCCTGATCCTATCCATCCTGGTCACTCTCAACGAGAACCTCAGCATCCTCATTTAAAAATAAATAAAAAATCATTTAAACAGAAAAAAACGGAATTTAGGAAAAAAAATAAAACAGATTTGGGCTGCACGGCAGTCAAGTAGTTAGCGCGCAGACCTCACAGCTAGGAGACCAGGGTTCAATTCCACCCTCGGCCATCTCTGTGTGGAGTTTGCATGTTCTCCCCGTGCATGCGTGGGTTTTCTCCGGGTACTCCGGTTTCCTCCCACATTCCAAAAACATGCTAGGTTAATCGCCTCTAACATGTAATGCCCCTCTGATGTATGTACTCCTTCCTGATCCTATCCATCCTGGTCACTCTCAACAAGAACCTCAGCATCCTCATTTTAAAAAAAAATCATTTAAACAGAAAAAAGAGAATTTAGGAAAAAAAATAAAACAGATTTGGGCTGCACGGCGGTCAAGTGGTTAGCGCGCAGACCTCACAGCTAGGAGACCAGGGTTCAATTCCACCCTCGGCCGTTTCTGTGTGGAGTTTGCATGTTCTCCCCGTGCATGCGTGGGTTTTCTCCGGGTACTCCGGTTTCCTCCCACATTCCAAAAACATGCTAGGTTAATCGCCTCTAACATGTAATGCCCCTCTGATGTATGTACTCCTTCCTGATCCTATCCATCCTGGTCACTCTCAACAAGAACCTCAGCATCCTCATTTAAAAAAAAAATCATTTAAACAGAAAAAAGAGAATTTAGGAAAAAAATAAAACAGATTTGGGCTGCACGGTAGTCAAGTAGTTAGCGCGCAGACCTCACAGCTAGGAGACCAGGGTTCAATTCCACCCTCGGCCATCTCTGTGTGGAGTTTGCATTTTCTCCCCGTGCATGCGTGGGTTTTCTCCGGGTACTCCGGTTTCCTCCCACATTCCAAAAACATGCTAGGTTAATTGGCGACTCCAAATTGTCCATAGGTATGAATGTGAGTGTGAATGGTTGTTTGTCTATATGTGCCCTGTGATTGGCTGGCCACCAGTCCAGGGTGTATACCCCGCCTCTTGCCAGAAAACAGCTGGGATAGGCTCCAGCACCCCCGCGACCCTTGTGAGGATAAGCGGTAGAAAATGAATGAATGAATGAATAATTTAATTTAATTTAATTTAATTTAATTTAATTTAATTTAATTTAATTTAATTTAATTTAATTTAATTTAATTTAATTTAATTTAATTTAATTTAATTTAATTTAATTTAATTTAATTTTTGTCACGTACCGAAGTAGGAGGTGACATGAGCATCCAATGCCATAATGGGTACCATAGTAAGTGTCAATATAGTGATATATATAGCACATCATGACTGGTTCAAGACTCTTCATCCTTGTATTTAGCAAACATCAACTGCTTGTATTGTTTCTTGAAATAAATTTGCATTCTTCTCCTCTTGGCCAACATGCTTGCATTACACAGCCTTTTCTCCGCTGTTCCAATTGGTATGATAATAGAGCAGTTATTATGTGGATGTTTGTATTCCGCGTGGAATACAGTCAGTAGATTAGTAACATCGGTGAGATTAATGATGTCGATTATTCTTCACTGTGTTGAATCCGTAAAAAAAAAAAAAAGCAATTTAAAAAAAAAAAAGATAAATGTACCGCTTGGTTAATAGAGTGAGCGAGCTGAAGAAAACAGTTTTGTTCTGCTTCTTATACAACCAATTCTTCTTACGTCTATTTACTTATTTTGCTTATTTCAGTTTTTCACAGACCCATGTTTCAGCAGTCCCTGTCTCCATGGCAACTGCAGCCTTCACAACGGCGAGGAGGCGGGCGAGCCGACGTACACCTGCGAATGCAGCGAAGGCTATGAGGGCCAGAGGTGCGATCAGATGATATTGGACTTGGCCGAATGGGAACCTGTGACGCCGTCTGCTCCTGAACTGGCCACCCCTGTCACTTCCGCAACTTCAGTCGCCACTCAGCCACCGCAGCCAACCGCCGTGTCCACGAGCACAACACCGCCGCCTCCTACCCTGCAGCCATGGCAACCTAAACCCGGGCAGCGGCTTGTGATGGTGCCATGGGAGGCAGATAGGGTCAGAAATTTGTTTTGTTTGCCGATTATGCTTAACTCCAGGATGGATAAACGCAACATTATGAATACATGTTTGCATTTTAGGTGACTGAGGGTCTGCACTGTGTGAGTCCCGAGCTGTGTGAGCTGACAGCAAGTCTGACTTTATCTCTGGAGGTGCCAGAGGAAACAGCTGTAAAGTAAGACATGATGTTCCTTTTTCGGCTTGTTTCCTCATTGAATGCTACGTCAAAATGTAGTCTTTGTCTTGTCTTAGCAGCGCGATAGGAACAAGACTACAGTTCAAGCCAACCATTGCACCACAGTTGATACCCAAATGAATAAAATAGAAGCACAATAATAATAATAATAATAATAATAATAATAATAATAATAATAATAATAATAATAATAATAATAATAATAATAATGGGCGGCACGGCAGTCGAGTGGTTACACCTCACAGACCTAACATGTAATGTCCCTCTGATGTACTCCTTCCTGATCCTATCCATCCTGGTCACTCTCAACAAGAACCTCAGCATCCTCATCTAAAAATAAATAAAAAATCATTTAAACAGAAAAAACGGAATTCAGGAAAAAATAAAACAGATTTGGGCTGCACGGCAGTCAAGTGTTTAGCGCGCAGACCTCACAGCTAGGAGACCAGGGTTCAATTCCACCGTCGGCCATCTCTGTGTGGAGTTTGCATGTTCTCCCTGTGCATGCGTGGGTTTTCTTCCGGGTACTCCGGTTTCCTCCCACATTCCAAAAAAAACATGCTAGGTTAATTAGCGACTCCAAATTGTCCATAGGTATGAATGTGAGTGTGAATGGTTGTTTGTCTATATGTGCCCTGTGATTGGCTGGCGACCAGTCCGGGGTGTACCCCGCCTCTCGCCCGAAGACAGCTGGGATAGGCTCCAGCACCCCCGCGACCCTCGTGAGGAAAAGCGGTAGAAAATGAATAAAAATTATAATAATAATAATAATAATAATAAATTTTATTTGTATAGCGCTTTTCAAAATACTCAAAGACACTTTACAGAAGAATGGAGTTGAATAAAAGCAAGTAAACAGAGTAAAAGATACATAAAATTACAACATTCATTGGTTAATACACAGTTAAAACATGAGTAAAAGCGGGGCGGGGCACAGCAGTCAGATATAAACATCTGACTACTCATATATCTGTTTCTAATGTCTAACTTTTTATACCTGACTGCTCTGCCCCGGCATCCATTCAGTTCGATGCTTTATTACAATCACTCTGCCATTGGCCAGTTTGTTATGTTCATCTTTCACCTTACGTCAGCAAGATAGCCGGCAGCCACTTCCCTAATTGGCACACAAATGGATGTACGATAAAAAAACATTCCCCATAATTTCATTGGAGGACAAGCAGCATAGAAAATAATAAATGGTGCTGCAATGCTGTCTGAGGGAGCCAAAGGAGCCCAGAGGCAAGAGGGAGGCTGATGTCATTGCAGTGCCCGAATGAATACGTTGCTCAGGCGCAATGCATTATGAGAAAAACCCTTAACCCTATTTTAAACCACTATTGACACATGTTTATATATTTATCAAGAGACCTTTTCTGTGTTAAGTCGCTGTGTGATGAATTTAGTGTTATTTGTAAAATGACACTGTGAGTCAGACTGTTATATTGTTATACTGTTATACTGCAATTTCCAATGAGTTGACAAGAGTGCATGATTGGCTCATGATTGGCTCCTGAAACTAACGTTCCACACTGACTCACTAGCGGCGCAGTATGCACAGCAATGAAACATTACTCAATGTTGGACCCCTAAAAAGAGAGTAGTAGTGTCGAAATAGGATTACGTGTGGGTGCCACTACAGCCACAAACAGAACTGTACAAGGTTATCACAGTTGTCCCAGCAGCCTCGAATGCAACGTTAGTCCAATGAAGTACACAAGTCAATACAAAACACTGATTGACTGACAAGATTAAGCCCTTCAGGATAATCAATGTCATGGCGTTCTGCCAATGTACTTCAGATGGTGCGTACTGTATGTGCACATTTCTGTAGAATCTAATTCTTAATTATGACTTTAATAATAATAATTGGCGGCACGGCGGTCGACCTCACAGCTAGGAGGACCAGTGTTCGATTCCACCCTCGCCCATCTCTGTGTGGAGTTTGCATGTTCTCCCCGTGCATGCGTGGGTTTTCTCCGGGTACTCCGGTTTCCTCCCACATTCCAAAAACATGCTAGGTTAATTAGCGACTGCAAATTGTCCATAGGTATGAATGTGAGTGTGAATGGTTGTTTGTCTATATGTGCCCTGTGATTGGCTGGTGACCAGTCCAGGGTGTACCCCGCCTCTCGCCCAAAGACAGCTGGGATAGGCTCCAGGATAGGCCTTTTCTGTGTTAAGTCGCTGTGTGATGAATTTATCCAGCGACCCTTGTGAGGAAAAAGCGGTAGAAAATGAATGAATGAATGAATAATAATAATTTAATAATGACTTTTTCTTACTCAACAGGTTGTTGGTGAATGCCACCAGAGCTCCTGTGCTTTGGCGTGTAAACGAAGAAGGTTTCCTGCTTTCCTCCTTTTTAAATGGCTCCAAAATGTGGTTCCTGCAGGCCTCCAATGGTCTGGTGGTGCCTGACCATGCGTTGCCTCTGGGACAAAACTACTTCATCAGTAAGATACTACTGATTTTCTTAAACTTGACCTCTGTTTCTACACCCTGTTGCCTAAAGTGTTACATCTTTTTCATATTGTAATAACTTTAATGTGACATGCTGCTTTGTTTTGACAATAAGCCTGCTAGTTAAACACAAAAATTAGAGTTAAAAAAAAAACACATGGGCTATTCCTATCATTGTGAAGACAATAACATTGTCATGTGACAGGTTAATTTTACCCTGCTTCATAGAATATAACAGCAAAGAAGGGAGGGGGGGTACTGTTTTACTGAAGGATTGTCTGACCTCCGTGTGTGCTTTACATACCTAATGTTGTTTCACACGGCGGCATGTCTGCTGACCTTGATGCATCAGATACCCGTGACAGCTCAACCTTGCTTTTGCCTGACAGGCACATGGGAAGACAACACGGTGGGTTAAATAAGCAAGGATGCGCCGATAAGAATTGAAGAGTACAGATTGAGAATGAATAAGGACAAGTACTTTTAAGGTCAAGTTGGAGAACAAAAGACACCGGCGCGTGGGTGGATATAGCCGAGGAATTCAAATGGGTGTGATGTAAGCATGAATGTGCTTAAGCGTACACGTGGGGAATGTACATTGGAGAAATATGGCCGACGTCAGCAAAGAAGAAGGAGGAGCAAATGACATTGCATTTGGCGTCATTGCAGTCGAGCGGTCTGTGACTGTGCACTTTTAACACTGTCATTGGAGTGACAATCATTAAGTCATTTGGGGAAGCAAAGACGCTCTGATTGGCCGCGAGGGCTGCAGCATATGCGCTCCGTCATTGCTTCTCTCGCAGCTGATTGGCTCCAAAAAAAGGCCACTGATAGTCACTATGAGGCTATTTTTATCCTGGCGCCTGTGTAGCTGTCAGCTGTGATTGAAGATACTATAAGAGATGTTCTGAACTTAAAGGCTTTGAACGAGACAGGGATGTATTTTAGTGAGGCAATATGTAAAAAAATTTAACATTCGGTTGTGACCTAGGCTTAAGATGAATGGTAATGGTAATGGTTTTATTTCATTTGAACATGCATCAGATTACAATTGAGTGCATCCCATAATCAGTTCACAATTCCACATGTCCAAAAGGAGTAGGAAGAAGCAAAGCTTATTAAATCCTACCCCTCCATCTGGTACTTTTACAATCAGTAACTGATACATTTGTTCACTTCCTGCTTTCCTAATATAATTTAAGTTAGGTTTTTTTTATTATTTTAATTTTTATCCTAACATAATTTAAGTTTTTTAATTTTAATTTTAATTTTAATTTTAATTTTAATTTTAATTTTAATTTTAATTTTAATTTTAATTTTAATTTTAATTTTAATTTTAATTTTAATTTTTGTCACGTACCGAAGTACGAGGTGATATGACCATACAATGACATAACGGGCATAATAGCAAAGGCGCCCAATATGGTGACAAACAGGAAATACAAAAAACTCCACACAGAGAATCGAACCCAGGTCTTCCCGATCTCAGCTGAAATCGAGCATCATAATTATTTGGTAATGGTAATGGTTTTATTTCATTTGAACATGCATCAGATTACAATTGAGTGCATCCCATAATCAGTTCACAGTTCCACATGTCCAAAAGGAGTAGGAAGAAGCAATGCTTATTAAATCCTACCCCTCCATCTGGTACTTTTATAATCAGTAACTGTTACATTTGTTCACTTCCTGCTTTCCATAATACAGTTTAAGGTTGTTGTTTTTTTAATAATGTACCTCGTACAATAATAAATAAGGAGTTAGTATCTGTAGGCAGCATTATGAATTATCCTTACTAGCCTTTTTTTGCAGTACATTTATCGAATGACTAAAGTGTAATGTGAGCTTCCATTCTTGTACAACTTTGCAGTTAACTAAACTTCTTCACGCTAGGTGTGATGCAGGTGGGTACCCCCGTGGCTCCAGAGGTCACCCTGCGTCTCAACCTGACCGTGAAGGCTAGCAGCTGCGTGGAACCAGGCAGCAGCTTTAGTGACCCTCAGTGCTCCGGCAAAGGCAAATGTGTCACACAGCTCTCGGAGGTAAGACAGTTTTGTCAGAACTGGACATCTTAATTGAATCAAAAACCAGCACCAAATACTCGTATTCATGAAAAGACTTACCTTCTACCGTCTTTTCACAGAGCACCTTCTTTTGTGAGTGTGATGATGGCTACACCGGAATCTTCTGTGAGGAATTTGATGCCTGCCATCACCGTCCTTGTCGTAAAAATGGCACCTGTACTGATGTTAGACAAGGCGGGGAAGGACGCAACTTCACGTGCACCTGTCAACCAGGTGTGTATGTGTGTGTGTTTATAAGAACTCAACAACAACTAAGTACCAAGAACATAAAACACTGTATTTAGGGTAGCATTTTTTTTTTTTTTAAGATGATCAAAATCCTAACAAAATCTTCCTGACAGTTTCTGTGTTGTCCACCAAGGACCAAAGCCAAAGGTTATAGAAATATGGATGGCATATTCATATATTTTATGCTGTATTTACACAATAATCCAAGCTTCGGATTGTTTACTCAAGCACTAATTGGCAATCCAATCCACTTTATTTATATAGCACATTTTATAAACAGAGTTTCCAAAGTGCTGCACAGACTAGTAAAATAAAAAATAAAAATAAAATACAATAAAAGTACAAATTTAATTTAATCCAAAACTAAAAGATCAAATAATAAATAAAATAGTCAAATAGATATTAAAATATTAAAAACAAGATGCAAAGCAATAAAAGTATAAAAAATAAAACCAATTAAAATAAAAAAAAAGAACTAAAAGACACAGAACCAAGTCTTTTTTACTATAGCTTGGGGCCAACCACTTAAAGTCTTAAGTCTCGTCCTGGGCACCACAAGTTGGAACTGGCCCTCGGACCTCAGTGACCCTGCTGGAGAGTAAATATGAATGAGGTCTGAGATGTATTTGGGGGGCCCAGCCAATTCAACGCTTGAAAAACAAACAAAGAAATCTTAAAATCAATCCTAACGTGAACAGGCAACCAATGCAGGGAGGCCAAAATTGGGGTGATGTGCTCCCCCTTTTTGGTTCCTGTTAAAAGCCGTGCCGCAGAGTTCTGGACTAACTGTAACTGGCAATGCACCTGTCTTATCAATTATTTATGAATTGTTACCAATTTGTGGTGAGTGGGATTCATTATTTGGAGCCCAAAAAAAAAAAATAACTAGACCAGAATTATGTGAATTTACAGGTGCCCTGAATGCTCAATTACCAATGTGTGTGGTCTTCTCACCCCAGTACCTTTTGGCATGGGTGCTTTTCTTCTATTCCACGCTACAACTGTGTCTCTATTAGGTTACGAGGGGGACCGCTGCCAGTTGCTGGTGAACCACTGCCTCTCACAGCCGTGTGAGAATGGAGCTACCTGCTCCAGCAGCCTGGCTGGCCCAATGTGCTACTGTCCTGAAGGTGAGATGGGAGATATGGTAATGGTAATGGTAATAGTTTTATTTCATTTGAACATGCATCAGATTACAATTGAATGCATCCCATAATCAGTTCACAGTTCCATATGTCCAAAAGGAGTAGGAAGAAGCAAAGCTTATTAAATCCTACCCCTCCATCTGGTACGTTTACAATCAGTAACTGTTACATTTGTTCACTTCCTGCTTTCCTAATATAATTTAAGTTAGTTTTTTTTATTTTTATCCTTTAATTTTAATTTTAATTTTAATTTTAATTTTAATTTTAATTTTAATTTTAATTTTAATTTTAATTTTAATTTTAATTTTAATTTTAATTTTAATTTTAATTTTAATTTTAATTTTAATTTTAAATATGTGATATGAGCATCCAATGACATAGTTTTAGTTTTAGTTTCAGTTTTTATGTTTTAATTTTAATTTTAATTTTAATTTTAATTTTAATTTTAATTTTAATTTTAATTTTAATTTTAATTTTAATTTTAATTTTAATTTTAATTTTAATTTTAATTTTAATTTTAATTTTAAATGATATGATATGTGATATGAGCATCCAATGACATAGTTTTAGTTTTAGTTTTAGTTTTTTTGTTTTAGTTTTTGTGTTAATTTTAATTTTAATTTTAATTTTAATTTTAATTTTAATTTTAATTTTAATTTTAATTTTAATTTTAATTTTAATTTTAATTTTAATTTTAATTTTAATTTTAATTTTAATTTTAATTTTAATTTTAGTCACGTACCGAAGTACAAGGTGAAGGGAACGATACATTTCTGGACAAACAGACTAGTTTGTTACGTACAACATTGTACAAGGCTTACATTTTCAGACGAAAAAATAAAGTTTGGCTGTTTAGGAGAACCTCTTCCAAAAAAAAAAAAAAGGAGAACCTCTTCCATCAGTTCCAGGTCAGCATCCAACCTCCAGTTTGATTCCATAGCCATCCATTACAGAAGAAATAATAGATAGAATTGAACAAGCTATATATTTATATAAAAAAATGCCTGTACTTTTTGTTATGTTTTTTATTATATTACAACTGATAAAAAAAGTTACATTTTATTCTTTAATATTTCAACTTGAAGTAATTTTTAATCTCAATATTATGACTTTATTTTCCTAATATTTACTCATGATTTAAGTAACATTAATACAGTGACATAATGGGTACCATAGTAAGTGTCAATATAGTGATATATGTATATAGCAGAGAGCTATAGAGCTAGCGACCTAAACGGTAGCCTTCAAGTTATTTCCTTTAAACTTAAATAGCCAAAAACTTACCACTTCCACACGGATAGGGAGGATAACTATTATTATTATTATTATTTTACCTTTAATATGAACATTAATCAAACGTAATAATTTTTTCTGGGTACATGATACCATACAGCATCCATATCAAACTTGCGCGGGCTGCACTAACATTAAACTTTCATATCAAGGCGGGGGGCCTCAAACTAGTGTCCTGCGGGCCACATTTGGCCCGCGGGCCGCATGTTTGAGACCCCTGGGTTAGAACAATAAATGGCGTTTTAAACCAGGTTCGAATAGTGGCGGTTGTCACGGTGTGTTATTGAAGATGCCCTGCGGTTCTAAATGATCACGCGCCACATCTGTGCCACGGAGATGCTTAATTTAAACCTCCCTCTTTGATTCTAATTAGGTTTCATCGCCTCAACGACCTGTATCAGACTCTCGGAGGAAATCTGTGTCCGCAAAACTTGTGCCGAAAAACAGCAGTTCTAAAGAATATGCTGCTATACTCGTGAATGGGAAGCAAACATTCGCATCCTTTATTAAATGACCATGGAGTTAATCTGAGCTAACACCTCCGTAAGTGCACTGTAATTCGTAAGCGTTCATAAGCTTCAACTGCACGCAAAAACAAATTGTCAGAGTGAAAAGAGCTTATTAATTTATAGCTTTTATCTGGAGGACCGCTCTGAGAAACACACGCTATCGTCTCTTTCGTGCCGAGACTCGAGTCCGCACAAAATTAGTCTCTGATTCTTCATTTCCATGTGATGAAGGTAAAAATATTCATATAAATATCATATGCTTTAGCTTGATGATCATTTGAATCCTTTTTTGTTCTTAGAGGGTTTTAAACTGTTAAGAAGGTGAATTTAAACCAACATTCATTCATCTATTATTCATAGCATACTATGTTATGTGGCTTTATAACCACGACAAGAACGCTCTGTTCTATTAATCATTCAACCTTCATACAGTAGAGATGATTATGATGATGAATATGCTAATTGCATGTACGTATATATATATATATATATATAATGCATATATATGATGTATTTATACTGTATATAGGGGGCACGACAGAAAATTATTGAGAACCACTGCCCTAAATGCACAGTGGTAAAGTGGTTAGCGCACAGGCCTCACAGCTAGGAGACCAGGGTTCAATTCTACCCTCGGCCATCTCTGTGTGGAGTTTGCATGTTCTTCCCGTGCATGCGTGGGTTTTCTCCAGGTACTCCGGTTTCCTCCCACATTCCAAAAACATGCTAGGTTAATTAGCCAAAATTGTCCATAGGTATGAATGTGGACATGAATTCTGGACATGTCCAAACCATCTCAGTCTGGCCTCTTTGACTTTATCTCCAAGGCTTCTAACATGTAATGTTCCTCTGATGTACTCCATCCTGATCCTATCCATCCTGGTCACTCTCAACGAGCACCTAAGCATCCTCATCTAAAATTAAATAAAAAATCATTTAAACAGAAAAAACAAAATTTAGGAAAAAAATAATACAGATTTGGGCTGCACGGCAGTCGAGTGGTTAGCGCGCAGACCTCACAGCTAGGAGACCAGGGTTCAATTCCACCCTCGGCCATCTCTGTGTGGAGTTTGCATGTTCTTCCCGTGCATGCGTGGGTTTTCTCCGGGTACTCCGGTTTCCTCCCACATTCCAAAAACATGCTAGGTTAATTAGCCAAAATTGTCCATAGGTATGAATGTGGACATGAATTCCGGACATGTCCAAACCATTTCAGTCTGGCCTCTTTGACTTTATCTCCAAGGCCTCTAACATGTAATGTTCCTCTGATGTACTCCATCCTGATCCTATCCATCCTGGTCACTCTCAACGAGCACCTCAGCATCCTCATCTAAAATTAAATAAAAAATCATTTAAACAGAAAAAACTAAATTTAGGAAAAAAATAATACAGATTTGGGCTGCACGGCAGTCGAGTGGTTAGCGCGCAGACCTCACAGCTAGGAGACCAGGGTTCAATTCCACCCTCGGACATTTCTGTGTGGAGTTTGCATGTTCTTCCCGTGCATGCGTGGGTTTTCTCCGAGTACTCCTGTTTCCTCCCACATTCCAAAAAAAACATGCTAGGTTAATTAGCCACTCCAAATTGTCCATAGGTATGAATGTGAGTGTGAATGGTTGTTTGTCTATATGTGCCCTGTGATTGGCTGGCCACCAGTCCAGGGTGTATCTGACGACAGCTGGGATAGGTTCCAGCATGCCTGTGACCCTCATGAGGATAAGCGGTATCAAAAATGAATGAAATATTTGATCGCTGCAACCCTAATGCAAATACCATCATTACTAGTTTGAGGGAGTCCAACCATACCAGTGATCCAGGAGCCAAACTGTGTGTTGGTATGACGACTGCCTCCAGTCAGAACTGGTGGAGATTAAGCTATATTGAAAACGTTAACTCCCTTTAATGTAGCCAGGTTAGGTTGCCAGCAGCGGGAAGACGCTCTCGCCACACTCTCATTTTTTGTCTGATGTGCAACCTCCAAATTAAGAATGACACAGAGGGAACGTAACCTGAAGGTGAAGAAAAAATAGCTCACTGGGATCAAAGACGGTTACCAGAGGAAAGCAAGAGATGAAGACACTTTCTGCAAGAGCTTGTGTAAGCGTGTGAGCGGACTATGTGCTTGGAAGCTTGCAGGAATAAGACAAAGGAGCGCAAGGGTGAAAAAAAATAGAGGTTCAGATGGTTGTCACAAAAAGGAGAGACCGTTCTTGAACACTGCAAATTGTCCCTGCTCACATGTTGTGGGACGATAAATGTCCTCCACACATGGTAAATTACAGACTTGAGGATCAATAGATGCATGAAAGAGGAATGGCTTCATTAGCTCAATGGAGTGTGGACCCCAGAGAAGCCGCTATAAAGGTTTACGATGGACTCGCCATAAATCACAGCTCACATTGTGTCACATTGCTTGTTGGATGAAGGAGTCGCATTTGTCTTCTCACAAGCTATTGATTGCTGATGTTCCACCAACAGAACTCACTTATATTGAATTTAAACATTTTGGTTAGAGAGTCTGACTTTTAGAGTGTGAACGACATATGAAATCTGTTTTATTCATTCATGGCCGAGGGTGGAATTGAACCCTGGTCTCCTAGCTGTGAGGTCTGCGCGCTAACCACTCGACCACCGTGCAGCCCCCTTTTCTGTTTCAATGATTTTTTAATTATTTTTAGATGAGGATGCTGAGGTTCTCGTTGAGAGTGACCAGGATGGATAGGATCAGGAAGGAGTACATCAGAGGGACATTACATGTTAGAGGCCTTGGAGATAAAGTCAGAGAGGCCAGACTGAGATGGTTTGGACATGTCCAGAATTCATGTCCACATTCACACCTATGGACAATTTGGAGTCGCTAATTAACCGAGCATGTTTTTGGAATGTGGGAGGAAACCGGAGTACCCGGAGAAAACCCACACATGTATGGGGAGAACATGCAAACTCCACACAGAGACGGCCAAAGGTGGAATTGAACCCTGTTCTCCTAGCTGTGAGGTCTGCGCACTAACCACTCGACTGCCGTGCAGCCCAAATCTGTATTATTTTTTTTCCTAAATTCCATTTTTTCTGTTTAAATGATTTTTTATTTATTTTTAGATGAGGATGCTGAGATTCTCGTTGAGAGTGACCAGGATGGATAGGATCAGGAAGGAGTACATCAGAGGGACATTACATGTTAAAGGCCTTGGAGATAAAGTCACAGAGGCCAGACTGAGATGGTTTGGACATGTCCAGAATTCATGTCCACATTCATACCTATGGACAATTTGGAGTTGCTAATTAACCTAGCATGGGGAGAACATGAAAACTCCACACAGAGATGGCCGAGGGTGGAATTGAACCCTGGTCTCCTAGCTGTGAGGTCTGCGCGCTAACCACTCGACCACCGTGCAGCCCCCTTTTCTGTTTCAATGATTTTTTAATTATTTTTAGATGAGGATGCTGAGATTCTCGTTGAGAGTGACCAGGTTGGATAGGATCAGGAAGGAGTACATCAGAGGGGCATTACATGTTAGAGGCCTTGGAGATAAAGTCCTTTAGGCCAGACTGAGATGGTTTGGACTTGTCCAGAGGAGAGATAGTGAATATATTGGTAGAAGGATGTTGCCAGGTAGGAGGCGTAGAGGAAGACCAAAGAGGAGGTTTGAGGACGTGAGGGCAGTTGGTGTGAAAGAGACAAATGGTGAAAGTGAAAAGCCGAAAGAGAAAGAAGAAACAAGACTGAGTGCTTTTTGGTGTATTATGGTTGTTTTTGCAGTTATTACACATGTAGTACCTACATTAAGATATACATATATATATACATATATATAGTAATTTGGTCTATCCTCTCTAAAATCTCCCATACAGGATATCAAGGGGCAACATGCGAACAGAAGGTGGACCCCTGTGCATCTCGGCCTTGCCACAACAACGCAACCTGCCACCCCCAGGGTCCCAGCCCCCTGGGGTTTGCCTGCAGCTGCACATCTGGTTTCACCGGCCCCACGTGCGCCCAGCTGCTAGACTTCTGTGCTTTGAACCCATGTGCCCACGGAGTGTGTCGCAGCGTGGGGAACAGCTACAGGTGTCTTTGTGTCCCAGGTGAGAGGTCTGGATGTCACCGTGAAATTGATGGGATGTGCCGCATCTGCACGCAGTAAAGGCCAGCTTATGATATGCTTGCATGAAGAAACATCACATGGTCTGAAACATACACATTCGCACTTCAAATATTGATGCCTCCCGGACGCCTCCCCGGTGAGGTGTTCCGGGAATGCCCATCCGGGAAAAGGCCCCGGGGCAGACCTAGGACACGCTGGAGGGACTATGTCTCACAGCTGGCCTGGGAACGCCTTGGTGTCCTCCCGGTGAAGCCGGAGGAAGTGGTCGGGGACCAGGAAGTCTGGGCTTCTTTACTAAAACTGCTGCCCCCGCGACCCGGACCCAGATAAGCTAGGGTCTGGGCAAGGCTGGGCCGCATCAGGTTTTCCAAAAAAAAAAAAAAAAACCGCATTTATTAAAAACAGAAAAATATACAAACTTTTTCAGTGCTTTGGTTCCGATTTTCTACAATAAAAGCTCTGATAAAACATTCCACTGTTCTCAAATATCTTAATTTTTATTTTTCTGCACAAAATAAGATGAAAAATAAATAAACAAATCAAGAATAAAGAAAATCAATTAATCAGTAATAAATAAATATAATAATAATAATAATAATAATAATAATAATAATAATAAACCAGCAAATAATAAAAACTTAAGAAACCACATATAGTTGGTGGGTAGACATTATTTTTTTCAGATTAAAATTTTCCAAAAAAAAACAACAAAAAAACACATTTATTAAAAACAAAAAAATTAAAAAAAACTTTGCTTTGGTTCCAATTTTCTACAAGAAAAGTTCTGATAAAACATTCCACTGTTCTCAAATATCTTACTTTTTATTTTTCTACACAAAATAAGATGAAAAATAAATAAACAAATCAAGAATAAAGAAAATCAATCAATCAGTAATAAATAAATATAACAATTATAAAATGGCTAATAATAAAAACTTAAGAAACCACATATAGTTGGTGGGTAGACAAATTATTTTTTTCAGATTAAAATGAACAAAGCATTATTAGAGCCCTGTAGACATGACAAAACACGACTATAGTCACATTTATACTCTTTTTATTTACAACATATTGCGCAACTGCAGGGTCTTGAGACACATGCTAACTCGCAAACTAGAGAGCTAGCGACCTAAACGGTAGCCTTCAAGTTATTTCCTTTAAACTTAAATAGCCAAAAACTTACCACTTCCACACGGATAGGGAGGATAACTATTACAGTTATTTAACCTTTAACATGAACATTAATCAAACGTAATAATTTTTTCTGGGTACATGATACCATACAGCATCCATATCAAACTTGCGCGGGCCGCAGTAACATTAAACTTTCATATCAAGACGGGGGCCTCAAACTAGTGTCCTGCGGGCCACATTTGGCCCGCGGGCCGCGTGTTTGAGACCCCTGCTCTTAGATGCCGAAAACTATTCAGAATTCCTGAATTCGGGAAAGAGACGGGGTACCTCAACTACAATTTGGAAATACTTGCAATTTTAAAAGTTTTTTAAAAAAAATCTTTATTTTCATGCAATAAACAAGCATCCTTTGTATCGTTTCTATTGTACAAATTCTTCACTCTCATTTCATCTTTTCGTTCTTTTGTCCTTCACGGGCTTTTTCTTCAAGCAATTTACCCCACCTCATTTCTACGTAATCGGCAGTTGTCTGGTTGCTATGGTGACGCAATTGCAGTCCAAGGCTGTGTGTGTGTGTGTGTGTGTCAGTTCGTTGGATGTGACTATTTGCTGGCTGAGCAGACACGGCCATGCAATCCAATAAGTAGATCATCCTAATAAGGCCGGTAAAGCTGGTGTTTTTAAATTAGCATGCCAGACATCACCGGGAACGCCGACACACACACACACACGTCCACGTCAAAATGTCAGCTGATGTTTGAGGTACAACACTGTGTGTGGAGAGGAAGCTGCTAGGGAGCTGATATGTGGAATGAATCCCATTTCTCAGCTTCCTGTAATCCATCAGAGAATTCCACGCAGACTCCAGGGTTCAAGTAGAACGTCTTAAAAAAAAGCAATTGACATTTCATTGGCATTTCAGTGAAATGACTCATGAGACTCTACCTGTTAACCTCACGTGTGGTTTGTGTTCAATGGAGGGAAGCGCTAGTGTGTCACAACCAAAACAACAATAGCAAAACAGCACTGGTAGAGCGTTCAGGTTGATGGAGATGATGTTGATAATGGCTCGCCGGCCACGTGTTTATGCAGTGCACCGCAACTGTGATCAGTGGAGTTACAATATGTACTTCAGGTAGATTTTAAGCACATATTATATTCAAAATCTGAACACAGTTGGTGTGGATGCAAAGCATGTATGAGTTTTGTTGGTGGAAAACCTCAACCCCATGAAACACATATGGTAATGGTAATGGTAATGGTAATGTAATGGTAATGGTAATGGTAATGGTAATGGTAATGGTAATGGTAATGGTAATGGTAATGGTAATGTAATTGTAATGGTAATGGTAATGGTTTTATTTCATTTGAACATGCATCAGATTACAATTGAGTGCATCCCATAATCAGTTCACAGTTCCACATGTCCAAAAGGAGTAGGAAGAAGCAAAGCTTATTAAATCCTACCCCTCCATCTGGTACTTTTACAATGCTTTCCTAATATAGTTTAAGTTTTTTAATATTTTAATTTTAATTTTAATTTTAATTTTAATTTTAATTTTAATTTTAATTTTAATTTTAATTTTAATTTTAATTTTAATTTTAATTTTAATTTTAAATGATATGATATGTGATATGAGCATCCAATGACATAGTTTTAGTTTTAGTTTTTTTTTGTTTTAGTTTTTGTTTTTGTGTTAATTTTAATTTTAATTTTAATTTTAATTTTAATTTTAATTTTAATTTTAATTTTAATTTTAATTTTAATTTTAATTTTAATTTTAATTTTAATTTTAATTTTAATTTTAATTTTAATTTTAAATGATATGATATGTGATATGAGCATCCAATGACATAGTTTTAGTTTTAGTTTTTTTTAGTTTTAGTTTTTGTTTTAGTTTTTGTGTTAATTTCAATTTTGTGTTAGTTTTAGTTTTTGTGTTAATTTTAATTTTAATTTTAATTTTGTGTTAGTTTTAGTTTTTGTGTTAATTTTAATTTTAATTTTAATTTTAATTTTGTGTTAGTTTTAGTTTTTGTGTTAATTTTAATTTTAATTTTAATTTTAATTTTAATTTTAATTTTAATTTTAATTTTAATTTTAATATGAGCATCCAATGCCATAATGGGTACCATAGTAAGTGTCAATATAGTGATATATATAGCACATCATGACTGGTTCAAGACTCTTCATCCTTGTATTTAGCAAACATCAACTGCTTGTATTGTTTCTTGAATTGGCTCATTGTTGTGCATTGTTTGACCAGAGACGGTGACGTCTTACCTCATAATAATGTCCACTTTTGTCCATTTTGTGTATTTAATGACTTATTCTGTGTCCTATTTAGGCTACCACGGTTTATACTGTGAAGAAGAGTACAACGAGTGTCTGTCTGCGCCCTGCCAAAATTATGCCACCTGCCGGGACCTCATCAATGCTTACGAGTGTGTCTGCACACCACAGTTTGAAGGTATGTCAATAATCCTTGTCATTTCATTAAAAAAAAAATGAAACTAAAACTGTGCATGTATGTTTGTACAGGTAAACACTGTGAAATTTACAAGGACCCGTGTCTGAAAATGAACTGCCTCAATGGAGGCCACTGTGAGAGTGCAGAAGTCAATGCTTCCTGTGCCTGCCCACCTGGATACATGGGTAAGTATTACTGTCTGGTAGTGTTAGCAAGGATTTGCTTGATAGACGATATTACATGGCGGACCGATAACCTTTAATATGTCACAAATATGTGAAATATCCACTTCACTGGACTGAAGTTCACTAAGTTCACTGGACCCTACACTCTTCCATAAGTGGGTCAAAAATGACCCATACTAGAATCAATGTATTTTTATGCCAATTTTGCCATTTTGGTTAGGAATAATCACTTGTATGATATTTAGTATTATATTTAGGACCACAAAAGAATGATTTCATGTTAGAAACATCTTAATTTTTCACTCTTTTCCATCTTTGAAAAAGAAAATGACCACGTGAAACAATAGAAAATGTGAGGATCCATTGTGTGTTGCATAAAGGTAAGTTAAAAATGTGAACGGCATGATATCAAAAATATGATTTTTGAGGAATACCTGGAATGTGAAATGATAAAAATGTTTCATTACGGAGATATTTCAAGAAAACAACCTGACCGGGTCATTTTTGACCCACTTATGGAAGGTTGGGGTAGTAACACAAAAACTAAAATTTCTTAAAATGTATAAAAGATAAGTTAAAAATGTGAATGGCATGATGTCAAAATATAATTTTTGAGGAATACCTGGAATATGAAATGATAAAAAAATTCTCATTACAAAGATATTTCAAGAAAACAACCTGACCGGGTCATTTTTGACCCACTTATGGAAGGTTGGGGTAGTAACACAAAAACAAAAATTTCTTAAAATGTATAAAAGATAAGTAAAAAATGTGAACGGCATGATATGAAAAACACGTTTTTTGAGGAATACCTGGAATTTGAAATGATAAAAAATTTTAATTACGAAGATATTTCAAGAAAAAAACCTGACCGGGTCATTTTTGACCCACTTATGGAAGGTTGGGGTAGTAACACAAAAACGAAAATTTCTTAAAATGTATAAAACATAAGTTAAAAATGTGAACGGCATGATATCAAAAACATGTTTTTTGAGGAATACCTGGAATATGAAATGATCAAAAATTTTAATGACAAAGATATTTCAAGAAAACAACCTGACCGGGTCATTTTTGACCCACTTATGGAAGGTTGGGGTAGTAACACAAAAACTAAAATTTCTTAAAATGTATAAAAGATAAGTTAAAAATGTGAATGGCATGATGTCAAAATATAATTTTTGAGGAATACCTGGAATATGAAATGATAAAAAAATTCTCATTACAAAGATATTTCAAGAAAAAAACCTGACCGGGTCATTTTTGACCCACTTATGGAAGGTTGGGGTAGTAACACAAAAACAAAAAATTCTTAAAATGTATAAAAGATAAGTAAAAAATGTGAACGGCATGATATGAAAAACACGTTTTTTGAGGAATACCTGGAATTTGAAATGATAAAAAATTTTAATTACGAAGATATTTCAAGAAAAAAACCTGACCGGGTCATTTTTGACCCACTTATGGAAGGTTGGGGTAGTAACACAAAAACAAAAATTTCTTAAAATGTATAAAAGATAAGTAAAAAATGTGAACGGCATGATATGAAAAACACGTTTTTTGAGGAATACCTGGAATATGAAATGATAAAAATTTTCATTATGAAGATATTTCAAGAAAACAACCTGACCGGGTCATTTTTGACCCACTTATGGAAGGTTGGGGTAGTAACACAAAAACAAAAATTTCTTAAAATGTATAAAACATAAGTTAAAAATGTGAACGGCATGATATCAAAAACATGTTTTTTGAGGAATACCTGGAATATGAAATGATAAAAAAAATTCATTACAAAGATATTTCAAGAAAACAACCTGACCTGGTCATTTCTGACCCACTTATGCATCTAAGGGTTAAAACAGCACCGGTCCATGCATAGACTCCTGTGGGACACCACAATAAATCAGTTTTACAGGAATTCTCAAGATATCGCAGTTAAAGATGCTTGAAACAGCCTTTGAGGAATGTACCACTCTACCCATCCAGGGGAGCGATGTGAGGTCGACATCAACGAGTGTGAGAGCAACCCTTGTCACCATGGAGGCACTTGTATTGACCAATCACATGGCTTCACCTGTCACTGTCTACCTGGGTGGGTGGGGCCTAACTGTGAAATCCGTAAGTCAGCTCGTCAGAATTCTTCCGGTTAAAAATATGAATAAAAATAGATAATTTTCATATTTGCGTCTGTGTGTGAATATGTGTGTTTTCCAGACCTGCAATGGAAGACGCAGCACTCGGAGGAAACTCTGACTAACATGCCTCGCCACTCCCTGTACATCATCATCGGAGCGTTGTGTGTGGCCTTCGTCCTCATGCTCATCATCCTCATCGTGGGCATCTGTCGCATCAGCCGCATCGAATACCAGGGTTCGTCACGTCACGCTTACCAGGAGTTCTACAACTGCCGCAGCATCGACAGCGAGTTCAGCAACGCCATCGCCTCCATCCGCCATGCCAGGTGAGCCATTCTGCTGAAGCCGATCGGGGTTCGAACTGTAAAAGTGGTTACTTCACATATACTGAAAAGTGGATGGACTCAGCTGTTAAAATGCTTCTGTTTTTTTTTTTCTCTTTCACTTTCACTTTCACTTTCAGATTTGGTAAGAAGTCCCGACCTGCCATGTATGACGCCACTCCCATCAACTATGAAGACTACAGTCCAGATGACAAACCTTTGGTTACGCTGATTAAAACAAAGGATTTGTAAACATGTTGCACCCATGCACATACGTACATACAGGCTTATTATATAGGAACTCAGTCTGAATGTAAAAATGAGGAAAAAAAAAATACCCAAATCCGGTATGTACTCTGTACTTCAAAGAAACAAATATGTAATTTGATACATCTATTTTCCTGTTAATGTTCACCTTTAAGGCTTTATTGTATGTAGCATAAGAGCGGCATTGACCCACGTTACTGATGCTGCACGATAGAATGACGATTAAGTCTGCACCCAACTGTCTTGTCATCAGTCAGGGCCTGCAACTCAGGGGCCCCGATTTGTGAAAAAAACACAAAGTAGTCCGACAAAGCCGACAGCAAGTTGGCACAGTTGTTGTAGAAATAGGTGTCACTGCGTACGCTGTATATTTTTCTATTTCAACTAAATCCTGCAGTAGGTTGCCTTACTTCATGCATGGTTAGATTTGATGTTCTTTATGTAATATTTGGAGACTCTTTCATTCTTTGCTATATTTTTCTGCAGATGTATTACTTTGTCCAGATTGTGCCAAATATTCTGTTGTGGTAAGTAGAATACATGTTTAAGAATATTAGTCACACGGAATCTGAAGATTTACAGTGGTATGAAAAAGTTAGGGCACCCTTGGTCATTTTTTTTTAAGAGGCAGGGTACACTCCGGACTGGTGGCCAGCCAATCACTGGGCACATATAGACAAACAACCATTCACACTCACATTCATACCTATGGACAATTTGGAGTCGCTAATTAACCTAGCATGTTTTTGGAATGTGGGAGGAACCCGGAGTACCCGGAGAAAACCCACACATGCACGGGGAGAACATGCAAACTCCACACAGAGATGGCAGAGGGTGGAATTGAACCCTGGTCTCCTTGCTGTGAGGCCTGCGCGCTAACCACTCGACTGCCGTGCAGCCCAAATCTGTTTTATTTTTTCCTAAATTCCGTTTTTTATTTATTTTTAGATTAGGATGCTGAGGTTCTCGTTGAGAGTGACCAGGATGGATAGGATCAGGAAGGAGTACATCAGAGGGACATTACATGTTAGAGGCCTTGGAGATAAAGTCATAGAGGCCAGACTGAGATGGTTTGGACATGTCCAGAATTCATGTCCACATTCATACCTATGGACAATTTGGAGTCGACAATTAACCTAGCATGTTTTTGGAATGTGGGAGGAAACCGGAGTACCAAGAGAAAACTCACGGAGAACATGCAAACTCCACACAGAGATGGCCGAGGGTGGAATCGAACTCGGGTCTCCTAGCTGTGAGGCCTGCGCGTTAACCACTCAAACCAATGCTAATTATTGGATTGTTCGGCATCATGGTTTAGGGGAAGGGGTCTCAAACTCAATTTACCTGGGGGCCACTGGAGCTAGGGTCTGGGCAAGGCTGGGCCGCATCAGGTTTTCAAAAAAAAAAAAAAACCAGAAAAATATACAAAAATATACAAACTTTTTCAGTATTTATACTCTTTTTATTTACAACATATTGCGCAACTGCAGGGTCTTGAGACACATGCTAACTCGCAAACTAGAGAGCTAGCGACCTAAACGGTAGCCTTCAAGTTATTTCCTTTCAACTTAAATAGCCAAAAACATACCACTTCCACACGGATAGGGAGGATAACTATTAACAGTTATTTAACCTTTAACATGAACATTAATCAAACGTAATAATTTTTTCTGGGTACATGATACCATACAGCATCCATATCAAACTTGCGCGGGCCGCACTAACATTAAACTTTCATATCAAGGCTGGGGGGCCTCAAACTAGTGTCCTGCGGGCCACATTTGGCCGCGTGTTTGAAACCCCTGGTTTAGGTGAAGGATACAGGAAGACCACAGTCACAGTTCTAGTTAAGGTCTAGTTCTAGTTCTAGTTAAATCTCACATAAGCTCTCAGATAAACTTCCCATCTGTCACCGTGTTTGTCTGCTGTATGATCTATTTAACTGAAATGGTTGATTCCGACAACCCAAATCCTGACAATTATAGGGGTGCCCTAACTTTTTCATACCACTGTATTTTTCCCTTTCGGTAAGTACTTATCGTCTTTGTTCTTTACATGCAAGTTTCTCATCGGTGTATGAATCGTAAAAGAATGTGCATTTGCAAGAGTACTACGAGCCTACCATGACACTTTCTTGTACTTTCGTGAACTTTAGAGTAGAAGTTTGGTATGATTGTAATACACAGTTTTATTCCGTGTACTTGTTTCGGTCATACAACACTAACTCACTTCAAAGTATCGTTACAGAATAGTTCCTGTATTGGAATGACCTGTAGATGGAGAATAATAACTTACTTATCATGTATGTTAAATAATGTAAGGATTAAAGTCAAACATATCGGTTGAATCTGGTGTCTTGTTTCCAAATACGAAACAGACACGTTGAATGTTAAATAAATGGCAATCACACTTAGCCTCTGTCTTTTTTGCTTTTTGTCCCAAGGTCATATACACAGCAGATTGAGAAGAAGTCGTCAGTGTGGGAAAGACCTTTTATGGCGTGTCGGTAACGTGAGCAGCCTGGGTGACCTCAGGCTTTATCCAGATGTTGCCTGTGTAAACATCCCTCGACGCAAGACGCATGTCGCGCACGACACTCGCAAACGTGTTAGTGTCTGCACACACTCTGCTAGCAGTCTGCTATTAACAGCTTTGACCTTTGCTGATGGTCAGAGGCCCAACGCGTGACCTTTGACCTCATTTATACGTGCGTGTGGCCCACATTTGAAGAAGATGGAAAATACATTGTGAAAAGATGGATGCTGCGTTCACAAACACTAGGCTATGGAAGGTATAACAATAAGTTCATTCATTCATTCATCTCATGAAGGTCGCGGGGATGCTGGAGCCTATCCCAGCTGTCTTTGGGCAAGAGGCGGGGACAATAAGTTCATTTTTCCAACAATTTTATCTCATTAGGTTGCATTTTAAATTGTTTTGTTCACTTGTTTTTCCAATTTCTGCTGTTATATTAGTCATTCATTCATTCATTCATTTTCTTCCACTTATCCTCACGGGGGTGCTGGAGCCTATCCCAGCTGTCTTTGGGCAAGAGGCGGGGACAATAAGTTCATTTTTCCAAAAATGTTATCTCATTAGGTTGCATTTTTCGAATTATTTTCTTAACTTGTTTTTCCAATTTCTGCTGTTCTATTATTCATTCATTTTCTTCTGCTTATCCTCACAAGGATCACGGGGGTGCTGGAGCCTATCCCAGCTGTTTTCGGGTGAGAGGCGGGGACAATAAGTTCATTTTTCCAAAAATTTTATCTCATTAGGTTGCATTTTAAATTGTTTTGTTAACTCGTTTTTCCCCTCTCGCCCGAAGACAGCTGGGATAGGCTCCAGCACCCTCTGCGACCCTCGTGAGGAAAAAGCGGTAGAAAATGAATGAATGAACTTGTTTTTCCAATTTCTGCTGTTCTATTATTATTCATTCATTCATTTTCTTTTGCTTATATTCACGAGGGTCACAGGGGTGCTGGAGCCTATCCCAGCTGTCTTTGGGCAAGAGGCGCGGACAATAAGTTCATTTTTCCAACAATTTTATCTCATTAGGTTGCATTTTTAAATTGTTTTGTTCACTTGTTTTTCCAATTTCTGCTGTTATATTATTCATTCATTCATTTTCTTCCGCTTATCCTCACGGGGGTGCTGGAGCCTATCCCAGCTGTCTTCAGGCGAGAGGCGGGGACAATAAGTTCATTTTTACAACAATTTTATCTCATTAGGTTGCATTTTTGAATTGTTTTGTTAACTTGTTTTTCCAATTTCTGCTGTTCTATTATTATTCATTCATTCATTTTTTTTCTGCTTATCCTCATGAGGGTCGCGGGAAGTGCTGGAGCCTATCCCAGCTGTCTTCAGGCGAGAGGCGGGGACAATAAGTTCATTTTTCCAAAAATTTAATCTCATTAGGTTGCATTTTTAAATTGTTTTGGTAACTTGTTTTTCCAATTTCTGCTGTTCTATTATTATATTTTTCTATTTTAATTGTATATATTTGTAAGTTTAATTATATTTTATTTTTTATTTTATTTTTAATGTCCTCAAATGGCTCACTTTGGACACCCCTGGCCTAAATATTCAGCATTACATATTAATACCGCTAACCAGATATTCATGAGCTTTCCGTAATTTCCGGAAGCCCCTGAAAGCAGCACAAGTCTCGCAATGAACAGTGCACGCGGGGCGACCGCCACCTGCTGGGAGAGAAAGTAACCGCAGCCAGGCGGAGCAATCTTTGGTAGCCGACTGAAGGGGGGCAGAGAGGCGGACAGATGTGAACCGGACTACGAAAAGACAACAAGCTGCCGTCAAGACGGAGACTCTTTCACACCGATAACATGTGGCAACCCGCGTCGGAACGACTGCAGGTAGGACGCGAACGACGGGGCGAGACGTTGAATGTCGACAGTCAAAAATCATACATCATGCTATGTTTACATTGCGTGTATGTATATGTATATGTGCTGTCTTTAGTCTTTACCTCACTTTATACCTCGCTACACACGTTTTGAAGCAGTTTTAAACGTTTAATATCAATCCAAAAATGATTAGACTGCCTGTTTTTTAAGGTATAACCCCTACCACGCGCTCATTGTACGCCTTTGTATGTAGTGTTACGTTTACGTGCATCGACACAGTCTGTCATTTTCCATGTCACCTCCACGACAACGCTTAATATGTTTTCATTTAATTCCAAACACGACGCTGGTGCTTCAAATTGTCACATCAGTCCACCAGGCTGCTTCGAATTCACATTAACGGTGCAAACGAGGGCCTTCCACCGTGACCACGTAACGATTTGTTTGTTCTTTTTTAATGGCAGCAGGCTCATCGAGTGATGTACGTGTATTACCTGCGTACGCTTATTTAAATTAAAAAAAAAAACGCTTGTTAATGACACGTAGTTTGATAAGCAGGGGCCTTTCTTCGAGTCTCCTGCAGAACATAATGCTCTCCAGATGTGGGCCTGTGGACTGGCTGCCAAGTCAACTTGCACAATCCTCTTCCTCTGCCCAGACGTCAACAAGATAGAATGACGAATTGTTGAGAGTTACGATTTGTTTGTACAGTATTCCGGAGCGAGGAGCAATATATATATATATATATATATATATATTTTTTTTATTAATAAATGACACCATCACTCACATCTCTTATCATCCCCATCAATGTATTCATCGATGCTCTAAGTGGTTACACAACCAATGAGACTTGCGTCGCTTAGCAACGGCATTCTGGCGCCAACATCCAGTGGATAAAGTTGTGTAACTTTACTATTACTCATTTTTTTTAATAAAATGATAGTTTTTATGTGGATAATAATATAAAGATGGATTGATTGTGGAGTAAATCATAGTCATCGCAGAGTAAATAGTTATTCCTGGATATTATTGAGTACTCTTTCATTCATTGGGATTATAAAAGTAGTAGTCATGATACAGAAGTACTACATTGACCTTGGCATTCAAAGTAACAGCCTGGACTCTTGGTGTACTTTAGGCATGATTTTGTTTATTGTTCTTTTTTGAGGGGTTGTTGGATTTTAGCAGAGAATACATTATTTATTTAGTGTATTCCGACTAGAGAAGCACTCGGAGAACGCAAATCTCCACCAAGTGCCATAGTTCTCGAAGTTCAGGATTTGATAAACATGTCGGAAACTTAAAAAAAACCTAATCTGACCATTGTTTGTGGAGTTATATGTACAAATGTCAAAAATGTTAAAGAAAATCCTGCATCCATCCGGCTCACCCCCAAAATGTCATCAGATTTTCCATATCCCATTCCCGTAAATTTCATCCAAATCCATTCAGAACTTTTCACACTGTGCTTTTGCGGAGGTTATAATGTTGCATTGTGCCATAATGGACGTCAAAATGGACGTAACTCAGCTTCCCATAGCTGATGTCATGTTCTGTTTCAGGCCAAATACAAGTTAAGACTGACTCAACAGCGCCTCCGATGGTGGCAGCCAAGTAGTACACTCTAGTTTGCCACAGTTGCAATTAATCGCCAACCATTCATTTTCTACCGCTTAACCTCACGAGGGTCGCGGGCGTGCTGGAGCCTATCCCAGCTGTCTACGGCCGAGAGGCGGCAGTCGAGTGGTTAGCACGCAGACCTCACAGCTAGGAGACCAGGGTTCAATTCCACCCTCGGCCATCTCTGTGTGGAGTTTGCATGTTCTCCCCGTGCATGCGTGGGTTTTCTCCGGGTACTCCGGTTTCCTCCCACATTCCAAAAACATGCTAGGTACACCTATAGACTGGTACACCCTGGACTGGTGGCCAGCCAATCACAGGGCACATATAGACAAACAACCATTCACACTCACATTCATACCTATACCTATTTATAATATATATTATTGTCTCGTCTTGTTTTCATTCATTGGCATACTTATACATTCTTCCTGTCTGGGGTTCCCAATGTTGCCATAGCAACGCTTGATGTGTTCCTGTGTTATCGTCTCATGTTTAGGTTGGTAGAAAGAAAAGGTATGGAGTAATGAAGTAGAACTTTTGCCAAGAGTTTCATAGGAAACATAGGAGTTTCATAGAACAACAAATATAATAATGACAGCAATACTCAGAAATATCTGAAGATGCCGTCATTTTGTATACCAGGACTCCATCATGCTCATTTTATGTCGGTTTTGAGAATTTTCAGTTTTGAGTGCGTTATCAAGGTCATGAAGAAGAGCGCCACACTCGTAACGACAGCCCCGTGCTATGCCATTGAGGGATGGATGTGACGTTGTCACACATGCACAAGTTGCATCTTAGAGCAGGGGTCTCAAACACGTGGCCCGCGGGCCAAGTGTGGCCCGCAGGACACTAGTTTGAGGCCCCCGTCTTGATATGAAAGTTTAATGTTATGGTATCATGTACCCAGAAAAAAATTATTACGTTTGATTAATGTTCATATTAAAGGTTAAATAACTGTTAATAGTTATCCTCCCTATCCGTGTGGAAGTGGTAAGTTTTTAGCTATTTAAGTTCAAAGGAAATAACTTGAAGGCTACCGTTTAGGTCGCTAGCTCTCTAGTTTGCGAGTTAGCATGTGTCTCTAGACAGTTGCAGTTGCGCAATATGTTGTAAATAAAAAGAGTATAAATGTGACTATAGTCGTGTTTTGTCATGTCTACAGGGCTCTAATAATGCTTTGTTCATTTTAATCTGAAAAAAAATAATTTGTCTACCCACCAACTATATGTGGTTTCTTAAGTTTTATTATTTGCCATTTTATTATTATTATTATTATATTTATTTATTACTGATTGATTAATTTTCTTTATTCTTGATTTGTTTATTTATTTTTCATCTTATTTTGTGTAGAAAAATTTAAAGTAAGATATTTGAGAACAGTGGAATGTTTTATCAGAGCTTTTCTTGTAGAAAATCGAAACCAAAGCAAAGTTTATTAATTTTTCTGTTTTTAATAAATGCGTTTTTTTTTGTTTTTTTTTGTAAAACCTGATGCGGCCCAGTCTCACCCAGACCCTAGCTCCAGTGGCCCCCAAGTAAATTGAGTTTGAGACCCCTGTCTTAGAGTGTCTTAGAGTCAGAGACCCGGTACGACATATCGAGGTGTTTTGGAGCCAATGCTGGCATGTAGAATTGTTTATAAAGCTTTTTTTGTTTCATACTGTTCTCTGTCTTTATTTTTTCTTAGCTCAAGTGCACACACATACAAACACACAAGACACAATGTGCTTTTTTTTTTAAAAGCCCTGTGGCGAGCAAACATGTCTTTTCCTGTGTCAGCAGCTCTTTCTTTAGCCATGGTTTCCACTTTTTGACACTTAACTGTGTGTGACACGACACAAAAAGGCCTTTTTGCTCGAGATAACGAGTTGACCTGACCGGGCAGAAATACCAATTGGTTCCTATTGTCATCAGTTCTGGCTTTGATTTGTTTGGACGTCTGTCTTTCTGTCTGTCTGAGGCTACCTCGGGAAGGCTTGTTGGGAAAAGGAATCCTTGGATTGGGTTAAAATTCTTGCGACTGTTTTTTAAAGGCAGACATTTGCACAGTGATGAACAGTCGTCTTTGGTCGTTAAGGTTGACTCTGTGTATTTGGTAGACCAGGGGTCACCAACCTTTTTGAGGCCGAGGGCTACTTTGTGAGCACGGTATGAAGGGCGACATGACCTGTTTGCGGTTAAATTCCAAAATGACAAAACTGCACGGATCATTTTATAGTAATCAGAAAAAAAGGAATAGTAGTAGTAACACTATGTGAAGCGACTGCTCACATATCAATGTTAATTATTTTCCACAATAATGGTAACAAAACCATATTTTTTTTAACAAGAAACATTTCTTTATGTGTTCACATATTTGAAAGTCAGAGGGAACACCTTTCTGTGATTTTTTCACCTGCCTAGCATGAACTTTGACTTGAGGTAAGAGTTTTGTTTTAATTTTTGATGTTATAAGACGATCAAAAAAAAATTCATGTAAGCAATTCTGATTCAAAATTTAAAGCACAAAATAACCATGATAATATGTGACCAGTGCTATTTTTAGAAGATGCCTCACGGGCGCCTTAAGTGGTCCACGTGGGCGCATGGGCGCCCGTGGGCACAGCGTTGTTGACCCCTGCAGTAGACACAATATCCCACTATGGCACATAATGTCATATTTGCATGGAACGGAAAACTCAAATAGATTAAATCTTAAACCCACTATTCATTAGCTCATTTCTTTGAATGTTTTTATTTGAAAATTGTTCAAGTTAATCGACAGACTTAGTCTGTGCTTAAAAACATTTGTTCAGGGCTCCCACACACCTTGAAAAAACTGGAAAATGATTGCCCAATTAATGATTGACAAAAGATCGAACGTCTTGGAAACGGGAAGTTGATCCAAATGAAAATGATGCACAATATTTTTTTCAAGCCAGTACCTGATACTCAAGACTGATACCGATCGCTTTTTTTTAATTTTTTTTAGATCTTTTACTTATTGAATTTAAATGTAATCGGAGTTTTTGCACACATAAAGGTAAGAACGAATTGATAAACTGGACCTGTGGATTTATCTTTACCAAATATCATGACAAAATAGTACTGCCTTAGCAAAGGTAAATGACTTGTCATCTAGCATGATCATTTTCATGATGAAATCACAGGTCATTCTAGCACTTGGGTCATTTCTGGGAAACTTTTTTTTTTACACTTTTCATATGCCGCAGTGATAGGAACAAGCCCTGTGTCCAGGCCGATGTCTATCTGGTATTTGATGTGTCGAAGCTTCGTGTTTTCTTTCCTCGTTATAATGTGTTTGGCAAAATGTCATTTGGCAAAAGTTACGACATGCCGTTTGCGGTACATGACAGAAAAGGAGCGCTTGAATTGCTCACACTGACCTACCCGCATCACAGTACGGGCGATCTCCCCTCAGTGGCGATAACCATTAGTTACCAGAACTATTTGTTAAGGACTTTGTACCTAAGACTGTAAGTTGAAAAGTATAGCTAGTATTTTGACCTGTCTCTATCGCTGAACTAGCGTCTGGAAATGCCGTGGAAAATACTTTCAGGGAATTTACTGAACGTTTACACTATATGTACAGACTTGTTACATAACAGCTGAAACGGGTCAAATCCCAAGCTCTAAACACAGTTAAAATTTGGCGCTTTGCACTGTGGTGTAGTGTATGTGTGCATTGAAAAGAACGGTAGAAGGAGCCAACTTGGGGTTGCCAGTTGGACAAACTGTTGAGACAAACGGGTGAGTCACATAAATAAAGGAGGTTTACGTATGAAATGAATGTTACCTTTCACCAGCTAAGACCGCGGTTCACCGTTATTTGAGTCCTACATTGACCTCTAGTTTCTTCTACATCATTTTTTGTTTTTGATGATGCTGGTGGTATCCCTTTGGATGCAGTGATGCTCACGTCATTTCTCGATGTGTTCTTACTGGTTGTAACAGCAACCACTTGATATCGGTTTAGCTCGTCTTTGCCTGTCTCACGGTGAGTGATGGGACCACCGTTTTAGAGATACAATAGCCGATTTTTTTTTTCCCGTGATTGCACATATTTGGTTTGAGACAGCCAAAATTGCACGGTGTATACCTGGCATCACAGGAGATATGTGACAGTGAGAGTGAACAAATATTGGTAATCATAATCATATAGTTTTAACTAGTTGGCCTGTTGTAGTTACAATTCTTATTGTTCAGTGTAGTTGATTTCCGTTGTTGCAGTGGCCTAACAGTAACCACGTTTACATGGACCCAAATATTCCAATTCCATTCGGGTTATTTGCTCAAACGGAAAGAATCTAACCTTTGTATATACCTCATTCCGAAAGAAAAAGTGCCAATCCGAATGAATATACTGTACAGTAAACCTCGGATATATCGGATTCAATTGTTCCCACTGGTTTTGTCCGATATAAGCGAAATCCGTTATATGCGTATACCGGAAAATATCAGTTTTACGCATATATCAGATTTATATCTGGTATATGCGTAAATCGGATTTTATCCGTTATAAAAAGGCACTTCCTTGACTATGTTTCCAATGTACCTGGACGCGCAGGCAACGCTGCAAACGTCGGCTTGTCACGATTCGGCGAATCGGAGCGCCACGATGCGGCCATCCGATATATGCGAGGGGAATTTAATGGAAATGCATTGGAACGGGACTGGAGATTTTGTCCGAAATAGGCGAAATCCGTGATAAAAAATCCGATATATGCAATGAATTTTTATTGGAAATGCATTAAAGAAAAATTGGTTCTTTTTTATCTGTCCGTTGTGAGCGAATTTCCGATATATCCGAGTCCGATATATCCGAGGTTTACTGTATAATGGGATTCACAGGGGCGGAATATTCCTTTCCCCAATCCGATTGAGGTATCTTGTATCCGCTCAATCGGAAAGTTGTCAGACTGCGTTTTTCTTCGTGGTGTTTTTCTTCTTCTGTTGTTTATTGGCGGTAGGCGAGCAGCTTTTGTGTGCATTAGCGCCATCTGTGGAACAGAATCTAAACCCTTCTATACGCCATTCACAAGTCCAGTTTTATTAAAAAAGAAAATACATATCTATATAAAACATGTGCCCAGGTTAATTATAAAATATTAGCAAGATTTGAACTTTATCTTTTCCTGTTCCCGGGTGCGTTCTTTCAGCGAATGCTGAGATATGACGTAACACGCAGCTCGAGACGTTCTTCGATTTAAAAAAATGGAGGCGAGCAATCGGCACTGGACTGCTAAGCAAAGTTTGTTTTTGATTCAAACTAAATTTCAAGACTGGACAAACGAAAAACTGGGAATACGGAGTTATTCCAAGAAGTGAAAGAAAAACTCCAGGAAGTCGGTATCACGTGATGTTGGTGTTTACGCTTTACTGGGCATGCCCCATTGACTATTCTGGTCGATTATAGCGGCACATGTAGACACGCCATTGGAATATTCGTTTCCATGTATACCATTGCTTTCGGAAAGGTCATTCGGAAAGAGAAAAACTCAAACGTGGCTAATGAGTTGTTAATTTAATACACTTGTGTTTTGTATTTTTCTATCTTAGGATAGGGTACTTTGAATTTACCCATAATTGATGTACCCTGACTACATAAAGACCCTCCAATGATGCCAGTAGGGACTCGGGACGCAGTGGATCTCCCACAGTCTGCTCTCGGTTTCCAAACGTTTCCTCTTGTAAACTGTCCTCGGAACAGAGGTTGGCCGAGTGACAGATCGGAGAGTGACACCGCATCCCACACCGCTTAGCCATTGTCTCATTAATGTCATGTTACTGACACCTAGAGACCGGTGTGGAATACCACTTTTATACTGCCGCTATTTGTGGTTAAGGAGAGACTAACGATGCACTTCAATCAAACAGGGAGTGGTTAGCGCGTCGACATCACAGCTAGGAAACTCGAGTTCAATTCCACCCTCGGCAATCTCTGTGTGGAGTTTGCATGTTCTCCCCGTGCATGCATAGGTTTTCTCCGGGTACTCCGGATTCTTCCCACATTCCAAAAACATGCTAGGTTAATTAGCGACTCCAAATTGTCCATAGGATGTGAGTGTGAATGGTTGTTTGTCTATATGTGCCCTGTGATTGGCTGGCCACCAGTCCAGGGTGTACCCCGCCTCTCGCTCGAAGACAGCTGGGATAGGCTCCAGCACCCCCACAACCCTTGTGAGGATAAGCAGTAAAAAATGACAAATAATTTTGATTAGTCGACTAATCTGATTGGACTGAACTTTTTTTTACTATTATTATTATTATTATTATTATTATTATTGTTATTATTATTATTATTATTATTATCATTATTATTATTATTATTATTATTATTATTATTATTATTACTATTACTATTACTATTACTATTATTATTATTATTATTATTATTATTATGTAGTTTTATTCAACCAGTCCAGTGTGTACCACGCCTCTCGCCCGAAGACAGCTGGGATAGGCTCCAGCACCCCCTGCGACCCTTGTAAGGATAAGCGGTAGAAAATGACAAATGACTGATAATTTCGATTAGTCGACTAATCTGATTGGACTGGACTTTTTTTTTTTTACCATTATTATTTTTATTATTATTATGTCGTTTTATTCCACCAGTCCAGGATGTTGCCCAAAGACAGCTGGGATAGGCTCCAGCACCCCAGCAACCCTCGTGAGGATAAGCGGTCGAAAATGAACAAATAAATGTAGTTTTATTCATGATCTATAACTGCGCTACACATTTGAATTGAACTCTCTGTATTTATTAATGCATGTGTTTAATTTTATTTTCTCAATTTTCTTTTCTTATCGCTCCTTTTTGGTATTTTTATTTTGTGTTTAAGTGATGAACTTTATTGTGACATTTTTAGCTCTCATAGGTAACTGAATGTACAACATACAACTTTTCGCACCAGCATGTAGTGTTTAAAGTAACTAAAAATGACCCTATTTATTTTATTTTATTTATTTTATTATTTTTAATATATATATATTTTGGAATAATTGTTTTCAAGATCATAAACATGTAAACAAACCTGTATCCATTCTAACAGCTGAAAGGAGTGTGTGTGGTACTATCCTGTTATGTTCATCCCTGCCATGAGATGAACCCAAGGACCTTTTCCTGTTCCGCTCCCGAAGGGGAACAGAAGTTAAAGCGACCATCTGTTACTTGGTAAAATCATCACTGCAGGAGGCTGAACAAGACACTCTCCGTAGCCTACATATCTATCTCCTTTCTTGGAGGACATTGTCAACGTTACGGACACCTTTTCACACAATACTTACCTCCATGACCCAATAATTTCACTAATGAGTCAGGTTAATTAGTCAGGAAAATTGTCTCTCAGCTTTGCGGACCTGCATGTGCAGAGTTTGACCCTTGGATATGGTTCTCCATCGCTGCTTTCCAGGTCCTTGCCTGTCTCCTAGCAATGCGGATCGTTAAGCCTATGATTGGTCAGCTTGTAATATTCATTCATTCATTTTCTACCGCTTTTCCTCACGAGGGTCGCGGGGGGTGCTGGAGCCTATCCCAGCTCTCTCTGGGCGAGAGGCGGGGTACACCCTGGACTGGTGGCCAGCCAATCACAGGGCACATATAGACAAACAACCATTCACACTCACATTCATACCTATGGACAATTTGGAGTCGCTAATTAACCTAGCATGTTTTTGGAATGTGGGAGGAAACCGGACTACCTGGAGAAAACCCACGCACAAACCCCGAGGGTGGAATTGAACCCTGGTCTCCTAGCTGTGAGGTCTGCGCATATATAGACAAACAACCATTCACACTCACATTCATACCTATGGACAATTTGGAGTCGCCAATTAACCTAGCATGTTTTTGGAATGTGGGAGGAAACCGGAGTACCCGGAGTAAACCCACACACAAACCCAGAGGGTGGAATTGAACCCTGGTCTCCTAGCTGTGAGGTCTGCGCATGCATATATAGACAAACAACCATTCACACTCACATTCATACCTATGGACAATTTGGAGTCGCTAATTAACCTAGCATGTTTTTGGAATGTGGGAGGAAACCGGACTACCTGGAGAAAACCCACGCACAAACCCAGAGGGTGGAATTGAACCCTGGTCTCCTAGCTGTGAGGTCTGCGCATATATAGACAAACAACCATTCACACTCACATTCATACCTATGGACAATTTGGAGTCGCCAATTAACCTAGCATGTTTTTGGAATGTGGGAGGAAACCGGAGTACCCGGAGTAAACCCACACACAAACCCAGAGGGTGGAATTGAACCCTGGTCTCCTAGCTGTGAGGTCTGCGCATGCATATATATACAAACAACCATTCACACTCACATTCATACCTATGGACAATTTGGAGTCCCCAATTAACCTAGCATGTTTTTAAAAATGTGGGAGGAAATCGGAGTACCCGGAGAAAACCCACGCACAAACCCCCGAGGGTGGAATTGAACCCTGGTCTCCTAGCTGTGAGGTCTGCGCACTAACCACTCCACCGCCGTGCCGCCCACGCTTGTAATATATTCTTTCCTATTTGTATACAACTCATTCACCTCCGTGAAATGCCTTCTCCTCCGATTTCAGATCAACATTTGCAATAAAAGCCAATGCTGTAACCCATCGATTAGTTCCAGCTTTAATCACACTCTTCTTCTCTCTTTAATTACCATTGTTCCCTCACTATGAAGGAAGCTAAAGAGCTAAATAGTCTACGACCGCTAACAGCGTTTACGTGACTTTATTACGCATTATTAATAAAATATGAATAACTGTAATTGTATGATAGGCGACATTGTGAGATGCAGTTTTTCACTTCTTTTGGATTTTATGGCACAATTTCATGTAAATTGTGTGGATTTGTAATGGATGGATGGTTTTGTATATTATTATTAGTTTCTCTGCACAATTTTAGTATTAGGTCAATAACTGGCAATTGACAATGCATACATATATGCGTTGAAGTGCTGCGTAATTTGTGTTTTCTGCACTGCATGTCTCCAGAATAGTACATTTTACAGTCTTAGGGCAACCACCAGACTCCGCTTGAAGAGTTGTGAAATCGTTTTAAGATCCCGCCAGTACATTTTTAGGATTTTCTAAAAAAATGATGTGAAAGCTAGTTTAGGGTCAATTTGTGTGTCTGTAAGTATGTGGAAATCACGTTATTATTATAAAGAGATACTTCCATCAGTTTGGATTAGACACCTGAAAATAATTCGGATTGCACAAAGTAGTTGTTGAAATGCAAATCTGAAAACAGAGCCTTTGTGTTTTCTAATCCTGGCCGAGGTGCCTGAGGTTTCCATGTGACGCCAGCCATTGTTTATTGTACAGTGTAGACAAGAACCCCGGTCTCATAACCAAACCCGACACTGATTTGATGATGGAGTCTGTCACTGAGTCCAAGTCTCGCTCAAAATAGACTCACCAACTGCCACCACCTGATGTAAAGACTTTGGGAATTTTGTGTAAAAAAAATATTGTGAATAAAATCCAAAGTGGCCCTCCACTCAGGCCTTTTGCTCCTGGTGGGGGGGTGGCCAGTCTCCCCTTCCTTCGGTCCGTGCCCGGCCCGGCCCGGCCCCGGCCGCAGGAATGTGAGCCGCTGTCAGGAAGCCGTAAAGTGCTGACGCGGAGGTCAGCAAGCGTTTACACACATGTGGCTTTACTTTGACAACTGTCTAATGTTTTTTTTTTTCTTTCTTTTTCTCATTTTTCTCCATCTGCTCCTTGTACTTCTTTTTTCACGTCTTGGTCTTGGACCCCTCTATTCTGACACGCAAACCTCCCTTTTGTTATTCTTTTCGCCATGCTGCAGCGGCCCCAGCAGTGGTACTTGACTTGTTGTTGAGGGGAATTTTGCCTGTCATCCACAATCCTAATGTGAAGCATGAACACATTTCTGTGTGTTATAAAGATATAAAAACAGATAAAAATAGACAGCTCATTACTCCACATAATGGGACACACATATGCTGCTATTGAAATACCTCCACAAAGGTTTAATTGATTTATATACATGCTGTAACAATTTAGTAACAGGTGTATTAATCATATCATGTGATACTTATAGTATTATGCTGTATTTTGGTCCTTTTAAGCATTACCGGAACTTCCATGGTGTGTTTATTTAACAAACAAACGTCTATACCTAGCATTACAAACTCAAAAATAAAACACATACAGTAAAGTCTCGTCATATCGATATTTTCGGGAGTCGGAAAAAATACCGATATAACCGGACTATCCATATATCCGATCCTGCGCTGAACTGCATTAAAAGTGGGCGGATCTTTGATATGGCATGTAATTTTCTCCTTGAGTTCATGGATTGCGTATCTAGCATGCTTTTGTACTACAATACATTTTGTACTACAGTAAATAAAAATAAACTTACGCTGTAGTGATTACCGGTTACCGGGACATAATTCACCCCGGAACTATCGATAGGGAAGGTGTTGCCACCCGGAGGGGTAGGCGTGAGGGATGGGTGTTTTCCGCTGTGTGTGCTGCACTCTGGTGGTGGAAGTGTGAAAAATAAAGTTGACTGGAAGCAGCCGTTCGCCGTGTTCTTTTTTGGTATTGAAATCCTTAAGCAAAGATTGATTTAAGCTGCTTTTGTATCGATATAAGCAGACCAAATTGGCTGGCGGGAGATGAAAAGGGCATCCTAGTAACCGAATTATCATAATAACCGTGTACCGTACTAACGGAGCTAATTATATCATAAAAGACTAGAAATTTGCCGGGAAATGAAAATAGTATCGTAATAAGTAGTAATTCGTTTTAACCGATATCGATATAACGAGACTTTACTGTATGTAGCCTTACCTTTTTTCGTAGCAACCTGAGGTATTAAGAATGTGGCACTGACGGTATAAATACGACAGTAATGTAGTTGGAATGGCTTAACAATATTCATTCATTCATTTTCTACTGCTTTTCCTACTGCTGGAGCCTATCCCAGCTGTCTTCCGGCGAGAGGCGGGGTACACCCTGCACTGATCGCCAGCCAATCACAGGGCACATATAGACAAACAACCATTCACACTCACATTCATACCTATGGACAATTTGGAGTCGCTAATTAACCTAGCATGTTTTTGGAATGTGGGAGGAAACCGGAGTACCCGAAGAAAACCCACGCATGCACGGGGAGAACATGCAAACTCCACACACAGAGATGGCCGAGGGTGGAATTGAACCCTGGTCTCCTAGCTGTGAAGTCTGCGCGCTAACCGGCTTAACAATGTTAATAATAATAATAATAATAAGAGTGTCTGACCACTGCCTACACGTAGGTTTAGGTGAGAAATACAGAAAGCTTTCATTTGTTAAAGCAAATGTTACATATTTTCTGCCCAATTTAAGCATTTTCAAGCATAAAAATTGCTATCTGAAGTAAAATAAACATATAAGGCATTCAAAAGATGCATTCAAAGACATTAATTAAATTTTGTGTTCTACACTTGTCAGGTGTTGCTGGATTTTTTGCAGGTTTTAATGATCTCAAAAACAGGCGCCATAACCCCCTAATAAAAATCCACAAGAAAAATCCATGAGAAAAGGTGGATATAGGGGTGTTATCTCATGTCTCGAGGGCTCTAACAGAGTTAAAAAAATGTCTGCACAAGGTTGTAAACACGTGTTTTTAATGCTCAAACTATGAAAATATTTAATTCAAAAATAAGGAATTTTATTCTGTGGAAATGTGTTCATCGCGATCACGTCTGGAAACAATTAACCACAATAAACGAGTAATTACTGTACATCTATACTGAGCTTGGGAGATAGCGCAGATGGATTTCCCGCGTGTTATAAGTCACACGCGTGTGTGTCCTCGCTTGAGCATAAAGAAAGCAGCCCACACAGGCCATACATCACTGAATGTGTTATGTTGTTAACTACAGTTTAAATAAAAACACGTTTTGCAGACTTAAAAGGTCACTAGCCAAAAAAAGCTGTTTTTCTTATCCACAAACAAAAACCGAAGATGGCGTTTGGAATGTTTTCTTAAGTGTTTTTTTTTTTAAGGGCAAAAAACCCAGGCGAAAATGTGGAGAAGAATATGTTTTTGACAAAAGTATGTGTGCATGTGGGCTTGATCTTAATTTTCAGCATTATTTTGTGAGACTTCAACCATAAACATGCAAATCCTTTATTCGTATTTACCCTTTTTTGCATTGCAAAGGTTGAAAAACCAAAACTATTAGTGAATAATCCATTCATTATAATGACAAGATCCCAGCAAATGCAGATGTTGATCAGGCAGACTTGACCAAAATTCTACCAGGATCACAAGGGGCCTTCGTGGGCCATTTGCTTTCCCCCAGGAAACACTGTCCGCAGTTAGAAAATACCCCTTGCTTGTTGTGTTTTGCCCTCAATTCAGCTTTCCCTTCATCTGTTCTTTCATGTTTTACTTTCTGCTGTAGAAATCCTCCCTTCGGTATTCCTGCCCAGTTCTCACTTTGGTTCTGTGTCAATGGAACTCTGACACATTATTTTCCAGGAGGCAGTCTGACCTTCCATTGTTTGGGATTTTTAATAAAAACTCCTCAAATGTAATGAAAATTAATGGATGGAACATATTGTTGGTGTGGACTATCCGTACATCAAATGTGTTCGTCTTCGTTATCAAAACGCTAGCACTTGCAACGTTCTTTTCCCCGGCGACTAGTTGCGCTCTGACAACTGAAAAAGTGCGATGAAAGCTTTAATCCGTATTGTCTTTTGTTTTCAGCACTTTCAGAGCATGCTGAAGACCAAGCTGAATGTGCTGACGCTAAGGAAGGAGCCGTTGCCCACGGTGATCTTCCATGAGCCAGAGGCCATTGAACTTTGCTCCACCACACCGCATACAAAGAACAGGACCCATGCTGGATACAAGGTAAAATCACATGCGCGCTTATAATCCCAAAATCCAGTCTTTTCTCTTAGTGCTAATTTTGTAATAGTATTACACCCATAATCCAATTGTTTTCCTTATGGATACACAAGTTCTATTCATTTCCACTATGCACTTTCACAATCTCTCTGTGGCTACTTCAGGGTCTCATGTTAAAGATACTTTCAAATGTTGAAACATTTAATTTTGAGTGCCGAGCAGTGCCAACACAGTTACAAACAAGTGACACTAATGTAGATGTGCAAGTGCAAACTTCCTGAATGTCAAATGTGGACATGAAGTGAAAGTCCTTTACCGACACACACACACACAAACGCAGGCTCAAAATCTTTCAATTTTTGAAATGAGAACTGTATTTCACGCTACTTTGTTCCCCTTACCAATCTGTCTTCCTCGTGAGAAAATTCACATGATTATTTTGTGATAACTTTCTTGAACCAGTCATGATGTGCTATATATATCACTATATGGACACTTACTATGGTACACATAATGTAATTGTATGGTCATATCACCTCCTACTTCGGTATGGGACAAAGAATAACAAAATTCAAAAATAAAATAAAAAAAAAACCTTAAACTGTATTATGGAAAGCAGGAAGTGAACAAATGCAACGGTTACTGATTGTAAAAGTACAAGATGGAGGGGTAGGATTTAATAAGCTTTGCTTCTTCCTACTCCTTTTGGAGTATGTACGTACTTTGGTACGTGACAAAAATAAAATAAAATTAAATTAAAATAAAAAAAAACTTAAACTATATTAGGAAAACAGGAAGTGAACAAATGTAACAGTTACTGATTGCAAAAGTACCAGATGGAGGGGTAGGATTTAATAAGCTTTGCTTCTTCCTACTCCTTTTGGAGTACGTACGTACTTCGGTACGTGACAAAAATAAAATAAAATTAAATTAAATTAAAAAAACTCTTAAACTATATTAGGAAAGCAGGAAGTGAACAAATGTAACATGTATACAATGTATATATTACTATATTGACACTTACTATGGTACCCATTATGTTCTTGTATGGTCATATCACCTCGTACTTTGGTATGTGACAAAAAATGTAAAAATGTAAAATTTAAAATTTAAAATTTAAAATTTAAAATTTAAAATTTAAAATTTAAAATTTAAAATTTAAAATTTAAAATTTAAAATTTAAAATTTAAAATTTAAAATTTAAAATTTAAAATTTAACTATATTGGGAAAGCAGGAAGTGAACAAATGTAAGAGTTACTGATTGTAAAAGTACAAGATGGAGTGGTAGGATTTAATAAGCTTTGCTTCTTCCTACTCCTTTTGGACATGTGGAACTGTGAACTGATTATGGGATGTACTCAATTGTAATCTGATGCATGTTCAAATGAAATAAAACCATTACCATTACCATTTCCTCAAAATAATGTGTATCAATGGCTCAGGATGTTGAGTCGTTATTTTAAACATGACAGTGACCCCTGACCCCTTGGCACATTACATGAATGGGTGAGGCACTGTTAGTGCTCAAAGTCAGTGTTTTTCAGTGAGGTAATTCTGTCCTACTATGAAATGTGTCATACTAACCCAGTTGTTTTTGATTACGTTTATGTCCTTATGCATTGACAACTTTTATGACCCGACAATGCAACTGGCTGTCAGTTGTATTCCACATTTGGCCGTCATTGCCACGATAGAAGAAAAATATTGATATGTCGCCTAGGTGAAAGGCGAACATAGCTGGCCTCGGTAGTCCTCTCTTCCTGGTGTGAATCCCAACATCCACTTGCAGCCTCTGAGCTCAGCGCTCTTTTCCAGCGTTGTAGAGGATGCCAAGCCATGTTGCCGTGGATACCACTACCGCTATTTAGCAGCGCCACCAGGCCACACAAAAGTAATCTCTCCCATCTGCGTGCAAACCTCAGAGTCTTCAAAGTAGTCTGCCTCGTCGCCTTCATCTGTTGGCAGGTGTAACTTCCTGTCTGAGTCACTACCTGCTCGGCTGCATGTCTCTTTGCCCATCTGCCTCCACCTCCGGACATTTTTTGGGAGAAATCGAGGACACTTGAGAACCAACGGCGGCTTTGCTCTCCCCGCCGTCCACCCCGTCTGACCTTTTTAAAGTAACAGTACGCAACGACAACCGTTTATTTTCTTCACAGACTATTTTATATTCTCTCTTGTGCTTCCTTCATGTCCTGCACCTCCGCTCAGTTCCCGTCAAGACCTCAGTCCCAGTTTGCAAACAGAAAGGAAGGCTGGTTGAGTGCCGCTGTCACGCTGCCAAAGCTAACAGCTAGCATGGATGAAAGGCCACCTCTCATTTACTTCCCTGCTTGGCTTGCCGCTGTTAAAGCAATCCACTTCACATCCATTGAGAAGCTGCACTCGTTTTGCACTTTGCAACTACGCCAGCTCTGCAGTCAGAGACAATCTCGCCCTGTTTGAACTGTTCAACGACTTCTGCATCATACTTACATCTTATATATATATATATATAGTATATATATATATATATATTTGTTGTGGGGAGGCACCCACATTACGTTGAAGTCGTTGTATTGAAGTGATGATTCTCAACGGATTGTCCTATTAACATTTGCTGCTCTTTATGTCTAAACTAAGAACAGCTGAAAAATTGCAAGGTTTACATTTTGCACTGTTGGATCTTGATGTTATAAGGAGAGCTTCCAAATGCAAAAAGAAGAAATGAGAGTGAGACAAAAAAAAAGTTCGCAATTACTTCGAACAACCATTACATTTTCAGTTTTCAAAAAATGACTCAGACTGCACGGCGGTCTAGTGGTTAGCGCGCAGACCTCACAGCTAGGAGACCAGGCTTCAATCTCGCCCTCTGCCATCTCTATGTGGAGTTTGCACGTTCTCCTCGTGCATGTGTGGGTTTTCTCCGGGTACTCCGGTTTCCTCCCACATTCCAAAAACATGCTAGGTTAATGCTAGAGCGACTCCAAATTGTCCATAGGTATGAACATGAGTGTGAATGGTTGTTTGTCTATATGTGCCCTGTGATTGGCTGGCCACCAGTCCAGGGTGTGCCCCACCTCTCGCCCGAGGATGGTAACATGGTCCGAAAGAGAAGAGGTCCTTTTGTCAGGCCGGCATTGCGAATTGCAATGTTGTCCTGTTGAAAACCCTAGTCATTACCACAAAGATGAAGGCCTTCAGCCCCTGCAACATCTCCACATAGCCATCTGCCGTTTGACACCCCAGCACAAACCTGCAGTTTTGTGACAAAACTGTGGTGAGATCAGCTATGTTGTTTAGTCTAGAGACTGAGAAAAAGACAGGAAGCAGAACTGGAGGTAGCGGAGATGAGGATGCTGAGGTTGTCGTTGGGAGTGACCAGGATGGATAGGATCAGGAAGGAGTAGTACATCAGAGGGACATTATCCCGTGTCTTAATGGACAGCAAATGGGATCCTCCAGCTGAGGGCTGGTGACATTTTTAGGGCCTAACGCTTGACTTTTTTTCTTTTCTGTGGCATCCAGAGGTTATGATAGTACGAACAAAAATGACACTAAATCAGGGGTCTCAAACTCAATTTACCTGGGGGCCACTGGAGCTAGGTTCTGGGTGAAGCCGGGCCGCATCAGGTTTTCAAAAAAACCCCAAAACGCATTTATTAAAAACTGGAAAAAAAATGCTTCAATGCTTTTGCTTCTGCTATACCCTACACTTTTTCAGTACTTTGGTTCCGGTTTTCCACACCAAAATATCTGATAAAACATTCCACTGTTCTCAAATATCTTCATTTTTATTTTTCTATACACAAAATAAGATAAAAAAAATAAATGAACAAATTAAGAATAAAGACAATAAATCAATCAATCAGTAATAAATAAGTATAATAATAATAAAACAGCAAATAAAAAAAAACGTAAGAAACCACATACAGTTGGTAGAGAAATTATTTTTTTCAGATTCAAATGTACAGTATTAACAGTTATTTAACCTTTAACATGAACATTAATGAAACTTCATAATTTTTACCCAATTAGCAAGTTAGCATCATACTCAGTTCCATCTGGGAGCAGCGTCATAACTTTAACAACATGTTTGATGAGATGCTTTATCTTGACGTGTAATTTTCCGTTTTATTCCAAATCATTTCCTGCATTTATTTGTACCCTAGCGTCATAAGCCTTTAGCTTCATTGCTAATCCAAAGCAAAACAGGGCGGGGTAACAGGGTAGGGTAACAGTATGGGGCGGGGCAAAATCATGTTAATTGTGTCCGGTGTGCACACAGCTTTAAGCTGTCATTTCAACATTGAACTCAAGGTGGGGGCCTCAAACTAGCGTCTCGAGCAGGGGCCGCAAGTTTGAGACCCATGCACTAAATGAACATTTTTGCATTTTTCATTTTTTTAAATGAATGAATCACTGTCTCTGTCTTTTTTTTAACACATCTCCAAATCAACAAAATTTATGTCAGTCAATAAAAGCAGAATAGACGTGATTACATTGAGGTGTAGGTTATATAATGATAGCTCTGTGGTATCACAACATTGCAAAATACATCAAGCTGGATTTATTATACCACCATGTTTATGGTTCGGCCTTTTTCTGTCAACCAAAGTGCCAGTCACTTATAACTGTAAGATGTTAGTTTTACTTGTCGCGTCTGTATCTGGTAGCTGTCAAAATTTGTAGGTGAGACCGCAACGAAATATTTTGGCGCATGCCATCAGTGCAATATATATAGAGATTGTGCTATAGCTGGCTGCACTTTAGATATGAAAGATTCTTTTATATACGCGGCGCTACGACTAATTTGACTTCAACTGAAACACTCAGACTCTGTTTCGCTCTTGACACACATACACGACACCTTCTCACCGTGCAATACAAACATACAGCACACACACACACACACACACACACACACACACAGCACTTAAAAAAAAAAAAATCATCCATCTTGCATGTCTTGGCAAGTGGAGCCAGCTGTGCTGTGCTGATTCAATAAGTTTAGAGGAATGTTAACAACCTCCTCAGGAATGCCGCATTCCCAAGCTGCGGATTCCCAGTCATGTAGGGGGGGGTGCAGACACAGGGGCCTTCTGAGGGAGAATGCCAATATACCGTCCATCTCTGACAGTGCAACATTTGTGTTTGACCTTCTCATATTCGGATGTAGTGCCAACTTACTGGCAAGATCGCTAATTAGCACGTTAGCTTAGGATGATTTAACAGCATGTAAATGTCACTTTGGTCTTATTAGTGTCCCAATGACACCCGAATGTACATTATATATATTTTTACCTGTTCTTTAATGTAATTACGTTAAAAAGCCATAGCATTTCAGTATGTGGAATCAAACTATGGGATGGATGGAGTAAGACCCTCAAACAATGCACAACAATGAGCCAATTCAAGAAACAATACAAGCAGTTGATGTTTGCTAAATACAAGGATGAAGAGTCTTGAACCAGTCATGATGTGCTATATATATCACTATATTGACACTTACTATGGTACCCATTATGGCATTGGATGCTCATATCACCTCCTACTTTGGTACGTGACAAAAAAAATTAATTTTTAATTTTTAATTTTTAATTTTTAATTTTTAATTTTTAATTTTTAATTTTTAATTTTTAATTTTTAATTTTTAATTTTTAATTTTTAATTTTTAATTTTTAATTTTTAATTTTTAATTTTTAATTTTTAATTTTTAATTTTTAATTTAACTATATTAGGAAAGCAGGAGTGAACAAATGTAACAGTTACTGATAGTAAAAGTACCAGATGGAGGGGTAGGATTTAATAAGCTTTGCTTCTTCCTACTCCTTTTGGAGTATGTACGTATTTCAGTACGTGACAAAAATTAAAAAAAAACAAAAAACTTAAACTATATTAGGAAAGCAGGAAGTGAACAAATGTAACAGTTACTGATTGTAAAAGTACCAGATGGAGGGGTAGGATTTAATAAGCTTTGCTTCTTCCTACTCCTTTTGGAGTACGTACGTACTTCGGAACGTGACAAAAATAAAATAAAATAAAAAATAATAAAAAAAAACTTAAACTATATTAGGAAAGCAGGAAGTGAACAAATGTAACAGTTACTGATTGTAAAAATAGCTTTGCTTCTTCCTACTCCTTTTGGACATGTGGAACTGTGAACTGATTATGGGATGCACTCAATTGTAATCTGATGCATGTTCAAATGAAATAAAACCATTACCATTACCATAATTACATGGCACCAGACTGTAAGCATTTCACATATTTACACTTACTAAATAAGCAGTACTGTTTCATATTTATTGAATATTTATTTTATTGAGTACCATAATTACTGAGGAACATACTACACTTAGAGTACTGAGGAACTAATGCTAAGTGGTTCAGGTTAGGGTTAGGTAGGTTCCTCATTAACTACTGTAATTTCGTGTACCTTATTGTGAAGTGTTAGCGGTATTTTTTGTTGGTTTCTTATCTGTGTGATACTACTGGCTGTAGAACAAACTGTCCCTCAGCGATAATAAAGTTTACCTCGACCTTGACGGAATGTTATGTTGCTGATGTGGAGGGTGACGGAGAAACGAACGTGTGAGCAACGCTGTTGGTGTTTTAAGGTTGGAAAGTAAGATTAAAAAGTTGTACCGAGTGTCTCTGTCGGGACGCTGTATTACTTAGAAGACGTTTTTTGCATGATGTCACCTTCAAGCACTTGCTTACCTAGTTTTGGTACTATTACAGTATAGTGTTTTAGTATGCTTCCCTACTTTTAATGAAACATGAAGTAACCCTTGTCTTACTATGTCAGGGGTGTTCTTTGTTGGATTAATTGGATTGGATTAATCATTACAGTGACACATTGGTATGATGCCATCCCCATCTGGTCTACATAAGGTGGAAACACCAACAAGATGAAGATTTAGTATTCCAAACACACTGTGGCTCGTCGAGGTTAAGGTATCAACCAGTTTGTGTATCTTAAGACCAAAACATATCAGATCAGATGCTATTGTGATACTTCAATTCTGAAATATCAACTTTCAGTGATATCTGTAAATATTTGTACCCTCGGGTCGTAGCGTTTTCCCAGACCTGATCCTTTGGTTTTCTTTCCAATAGAGGGTCGAGGTTTTCTTTCTAGCCGGTCACCAAAGCAAGTGATTTTAATGATCAACACCATCTTCAATTTGATGGAGCTCAAACTGGTTGGAGAGAAAAACCTGCAGCGCTTCAGCACCTCCGTTTACACATGTACTCTAAACCTACTCCAAACCCGCGTTCTCATCACAGTCCCCGTTCCTGCTATAAACAACCTGTCCTTTGCTATCTTCCCCAAACCTCTCCACAAGATCAAGTATCTCCTCGCACTTGCTTACCTAGTTTTGGTACTATTACAGTATAGTGTTTTAGTATGCTTCCCTACTTTTAATGAAACATGAAGTAACCATTGTCTTACTATGTCAGGGATGTTCTTTGTTGGATTAATTGGATTGGATTAATCATTACAGTGACACATTGGTATGATGCCATCCCCATCTGGTCTACATAAGGTGGAAACACCAACAAGATGAAGATTTAGTATTCCAAACACACTGTGGCTCGTCGAGGTTAAGGTATCAACCAGTTTGTGTATCTTAAGACCAAAACATATCAGATCAGATGATATTGTGATACTTCAATTCTGAAATATCAACTTTCAGTGATATCTGTAAATATTTGTACCCTCGGGTCGTAGCGTTTTCCCAGACCTGATCCTTTGGTTTTCTTTCCAATAGAGGGTCGAGGTTTTCTTTCTAGCCGGTCACCAAAGCAAGTGATTTTAATGATCAACACCATCTTCAATTTGATGGAGCTCAAACTGGTTGGAGAGAAAAACCTGCAGCGCTTCAGCACCTCCGTTTACACATGTACTCTAAACCTACTCCAAACCCGCGTTCTCATCACAGTCCCCGTTCCTGCTATAAACAACCTGTCCTTTGCTATCTTCCCCAAACCTCTCCACAAGATCAAGTATCTCCTCGCTCCTCGCTCTTCATTCTTCTTTGAAGCAGCTGTGCTCCAGCACTACACCTTCACCGCTCACATACCAGCACACAAACACCAAGATGCTGTGTGAGCGAGCGGGCCAAGTTGTTCCCGTCTGTCTTCTCACCAGCCAGCTCACAGGACTGCGGATGTTTGCTTTATCCCCCTCTGTGTATCCGTCGCTTTCTTGTATCACTTTTTGCCTTAACTATCAAAGTCACTTCCTGTCCTCTTACTGTTCTTTCCCCCTTCTACATCCATGTTGCTTATATGGACTTTATTTGTTATTATACAGTAAACATTGATTTCTACTCACATTAGCTATTGAATATTTTAGTATTCAGGTATTCTCCTGAAAATGTACTTGATTAGCGAACAGTAGTAGTAGCTTCAACAATGTCGTTTTGACCATTATACTGTATGTCAATAGTCATTCATTCATTTTCTACCGCTTTTCCTCATAGGGGTCGCGGGGGGTGCTGGAGCCTATTCCAGCTGTCTTTGGGCGAGAGTACACCCTGGACTGGTGGCCAGCCAATCACAGGGCACATATAGACAAACAACCATTCACACTCACATTCATACCTATGGACAATTTGGAGTCGCTAATTAACCTAGCATGTTTTTGGAATGTGGGAGGAAACTGGAGTACCCGGAGAAACTCCACACAGAGATGGCCGAGGGTGGGATTGAACACTGGTCTCCTAGCTCCTAGCTGCGCTAACCACTCGACCGCCGTGCCGCCCTGTCAATAGTCATTTATTCATTCCCAGTTGTCTTTGGGCGGGGAGGCGGGGTACACCCTGGACTGGTGGCCAGCCAATCACAGGGCACATATAGACAAACAACCATTCACACTCACATTCATACCTATGGACAATTTGGAGTCGCCAATTAACCTAGCATGTTTTTGGAATGTGGGAGGAAACCGGAGTACCCGGAGAAAACCCACGCATGCACGGGGAGAACACGCAAACTCCACACAGAGATGGCCGAGGGTGGGATTGAACCCTGGTCTCCTAGCTGTGAGCTCTGTGCGCTAACCACTCGTCCGCCGTGCTGCCAAGTCAATAGTCATGAGACAAAATTTTAACATGAATTGTAAGAAAAGTACATAAAAAAAAATAATGACTTGACAAAAAAACGTTTTATTTAACCATATCGTAAAACATTGCAGGTTGTTGAAATGTTTTTGATTTTGTAAGTTATTATTTCATGTTTAGATGGCTCTCATAATGTTAAAAAAATATTTAGAAGGTCGTAAACACGTTTTATATGCCATAACTACGAAAATAGTCAATTTATAAGGAAGGAATCCTTTTTCACTGAAATGCATTTTTCGCGGTTAACTGGTTCCAGACCGCTGCGATTGACTGGCGACCAGTCCAGGGTCAGCTGGGATAGGCTCCAGCATACCAACGTGATCCCAGTGAGGATAAGTGGCATAGAAAATGCGTGGATGGATGGTTCCAGACATTCATTCATTCATTCATTTTCTACCGCTTTTTCCTCACGAGGGTCGCGGGGGTGCTGGAGCCTATCCCAGCTGTCTTCGGGCGAGAGGCGGGGTACACCCTGGACTGGTGGCCAGCCAATCACAGGGCACATATAGACAAACAACCATTCACACTCACATTCATACCTATGGACAATTTGGAGTCGCCAATTAACCTAGCATGTTTTTGGAATGTGGGAGGAAACCGGAGTACCCGGAGAAAACCCACGCATGCACGGGGAGAACATGCAAACTCCACACAGAGATGGCCGAGAGTGGAATTGAACCTTGGGCTCCTAGCTGTGAGGTCTGCGCGCTAACCACTAGACCGCTGTGCCGTCGGTTCCAGACATGACCGCAAAAAAAAAAAATTGCAATACATCAAAATTTATGTAATTCAATTTGATGTAATTTAATAATGTACCTTTTACATAGCAATCTGCTGTTGTGCGGATACTTGTAACAACAAGTATGCGGATACTAACAACAACTCCTTACCTCACATTGCCTTCATTCTTGCTGTCTTCACATGGAATCTATATCTGACTGTTTTGAACTGCTAACAATTAGCTGAAAGAGGCCGTGCAAAACAGTAGAGACAACGTGAGCATAGATGAATGAGTGCGTGCATGACGTGTGCACGGAAGAAACCAATAAAATAGAGAATGGGGAAAGTTATGAGAAGAAGTGGAGACAACAGAGGAGAAACACATGGAAAGTTGAAAGGAAAGGGGGAGGACTCTGAGGCTCTCTGGGATGATTTAAGATGCCTGCCTGCCTGCCTTTCAAGCACTTGGAGGACCGCAGATGTGTGTTGGTCGGTGATGGATGCATTTAGGGTATCAATTTTATCCAGAAATTGTGATGAAAGCCGGAGTCCAGCCACTTTGTGGTTTGACTCACACAAAGTCACACTCCAACAGAATGGACTATTGTTTTTGACTCCGAATCTTTTTTTACAATGCATATGAATGAGTCAGATTTCAGGCCTTAATTACCGTATATCATAGAAAACATTAGATTTATGATTGCTATGGTCCGTGCATTTAGATTAGATTTTTCTCAGAGTGTGACCAATCCAGCTCCATCAGCTATACCGCCACTGTTTCCTGCTTGGTGCGTACCACAGATCAATGTTGTTAATTTTACTTGGCTAGAAAATCCAGAGATTGTGTCTTAGGCACTGGTCTATGAAAATTTCCATTGAGTCGGTCATGTCATTGGTGGTCCGCTATGATACTGGAGTTGAACAGCTTCACATTCATATTGAGTGAATTGTTTTGGTTTTCCAGAACCTATTCAGTGTGTTGCTTTTTCTGCTATTGACTTTACACCCTTTCGGATGGTATTACACCTCCAAAGTATGTGAATTTGTTGACGTCTTCCAGAATCTGGTCAATTTCATGTTGGTCAGTAGGATTTTTGTCCCACTGCCATTACTTCAAGCAGTTGGGATTTGTCCTGCATCTGTTGATGGGTGTGTGAGACTAATGCAGAGGTCATCCAGAGGTCCTCGAGTTGCTGCGTCAGACTCCACTATATTCAGGTCTTTTTTTACGAACTATACTAACCGTGAAATGGACACAAACCGAGGCAAACTTTTTTGCATGAATTTGTCATGTAAACTGAAAAATATGCTAACCGGGTCATACGGTCACCGACATTCCACTGTAATTGAAATTGGCTTCTGATAGACCGATCCTTTTCGAATTTGTTTTTTAATAGTTTTCACACCATTTTTTGGAATGGATTGAGTAAGACCCTCAAACAATGCACAAGAAACAATACAAGCAGTTGATGTTTGCTAAATACAAGGATGAAGAGTCTTGAACCAGTCATGATGTGCTATATATATTACTATATTGACACTTACTATGGTACCCATTATGTCATTGGATGCTCATATCACCTCATACTTTGGTATGGGACAAAAAATAAAAATAAAAAATTTAAATAAATTTAATTTAAAAATAAATAAAAATTAAAAAATAGAAAAAATTTAATTTAATTTTTTTTATTTTGTAATTTGTTCACTTCCTGCTTTCCTAATATAGTTACATTTTTTTGTTTTTTGTTTGAATTTAAAATTTAAAATTTAAAATTTAAAATTTAAAATTTAAAATTTAAAATTTAAAATTTAAAATTTAAAATTTAAAATTTAAAATTTAAAATTTAACAAAAAACAACAAAACCTTAAACTGTATTATGGAAAGCAGGAAGTGAACAAATGTAACAGTTACTGATTGTAAAAGTACCAGATGGAGGGGTAGGATTTAATAAGCTTTGCTTCTTCCTACTCCTATTGGACACGTGGAACTGTGAACTGATTATGGGATGCACTCGATTGTAATCTGATGCATGTTCAAATGACATAAAACCATTACCAGTACCATTTTTACCTAGCAAAAAGTGATGCCCAGCAAGGTTTTTTTTGGCTTCCACTGTGTGTATTTCACCAAGGAACGAGCTAAAATATTATGTTTCCATCCAGTCGCAGGGTGTGAAAACTGCCATGATCGGTTTTGGTACGTGCCCAGATTTGTGTTACATGCTTCCTTCGTTCACTGACTGGCAGAACCACACACCGAGTAACCGGGGAATTATTATTATTATTATTATTATTAATACATGCACTCTCATTCAGATCCCATTCAGTTTAAGTCATGGTGTAGAACAAGGGTGGGGGTTGCATTGGTAGTAGCAGACTAAACACCACCTGTGAAAAAGGGAAGTGTGTGATGAATAGAAGCGGACATGGGTGTCTGGTCTCTATCGTGTATAATACGCAGTGTCGGTCTGGATTTATTGTATAAATGTATTCATGTATAATTTCATTTTAATTGTGGGACTATGGTTTTGCCAGTATGTATACAATCATTCAGTCATATCATGTAATTCAGTGAAATTGTTATATATATAATTGTATATCACATCCTCAGCAGCTATGTGTCAAATGTAATAAAATGGAGAGAAAGAAAGAGAAGTATCCCCCAGTTCCACTATAAACATAGACGGGAGTGAAAACTATTTGAGTATTTGGCTCGTCAAAGACTCCTCCTCTGTGTATTTTTATAAAGCCATAAAGAGTAGTGTAGCGAAAAGGGCACAAGTGAGCTATTATTGCTGGGCTGTTCTCAGACTGGCTACGTTCCCATCAAGAACTGTGTGAAGAACTTCTTAACTTCTTATCCATCTTAATCTCCTCAGTCTGCCGCAATCCTGGTATGCTGTGTTGTTATTGTGTTGTTCTATAGAGCAGGGGTCTCAAACTCAATTTACCTGGGGGCCACTGGAGCTAGGGTCTGGGCAAGGCTGGGTCGCATCAGGTTTTCCAAAAAAAACAAAAAACGTATTTATTCGAAACTGAAAAATATACAAACTTTTTCAGTGCTTTGGTTCCGATTTTCTACAATAAAAGCTCTGATAAAACATTCCACTGTTCTCAAATATCTTAATTTTTTTTTCTGCACAAAATAAGATGAAAAATAAATAAACAAATCAAGAATAAAGAAAATCAATCATTAATAAATAAATATAATAATAATAATAATAAAACAGCAAATAATAAAAACTTAAGAAACCACATATAGTTGGTGGGTAGACAAATTATTTTTTCCAGATTAAAATGAACAAAGCATTATTAGAGCCCTGTAGACATGACAAAACACGACTATAGTCACATTTATACTCTTTTTATTTACAACATATTGCGCAACTGCAGGGTCTTGAGACACATGCTAACTCGCAAACTAGAGAGCTAGCGACCTCAACGGTAGCCTTCAAGTTATTTCCTTTAAACTTAAATATCCAAAAACGTACCACTTCCACACGGATAGGGAGGATAACTATTAACAGTTATTTAACCTTTAACATGAACATTAATCAAACGTAATAATTTTTTCTGGGTACATGATACCATACAGCATCCATATCAAACTTGCGCCGGCCGCACTAACATTAAACTTTCATATCAAGGCGGGGGCCTCAAACTAGTGTGGCCCGCAGGCCGCGTGTTTGAGACCCCTGGTCTAGAGACTGAGGAAAAGACAGGAAGCAGAGCTGGAGGTAGCAGAGAGGAGGATGTTGAGGTTGTCATTGGGAGTGACCAGGATGGATAGGATCAGGAAGGAGTAGTACATCAGAGGGACATTATCCCGTGTCTTAATGGACTGCAAATGGGATCTTCCAGCTTCCAACATTAAACTTTCATATCAAGGCGGGGGCCTCAAACTAGTGTCCTGCGGGCCACATTTGGCCCGCGGGCTGCATGTTTGAGACCTCTGAATTAGTTGGAATGTTGGCAGGGATGCCATGATAGATGTTTCACTTTTCTTTCCGATATTGTCGGTCTTAGTCAGTCTGGATTTGTCATTTCAGGTGACCTACCTGGGCAAGGTGACGATTTCCGGGACCAACTTCCTTTCCGGCTGCACAGAGTCCGCGGTGGTCGGTCTGGTGGAGCACCGCGGCCTTGCTCAGCAGCAGGGTACACGGCCATCATCAGGCGGCTCTTTGCTGGAGATACGACCCTTCCAGGTACGTCTCCACCACCTGGACGGGCAGGCGGAGGCCTCGGTAACCATGGACACCTACCAGGTGGCGCGGATCGCCTACTGCACGGCCGACCACAGCGTCCGACCCAACATATTCGCCTGGATCTACCGGGAGATCAACGACGACCTGTCCTTCCAGATGGACTGCCACGCCGTGGAGTGTGAGAACAAGCTGGAGGCTAAAAAGCTAGCGCACTCCATGATGGAGGCCTTTCGCAAGACTTTCCGCAGCATGCGCAGCGACGGGCGCATCCATAAGAGCGGCTCGTCAGACGAGTTTGCCGAGGATTTGTCCACCCCTGAGGATTCGACCCCAGACGATGGTTGAACTGACAATCATCACGACTCCTGATCCCCGTTCTTGCAAAAACATGGGGTGAAGGGAAGGACGGTCAGATTAGCTGCTCTCATTCTCCGCTGTTACTTTCTTAACGGACAATAGCAGACTCTCGGAATCTACTCACTCGCGTTATTCGTGATCAAATTCACTTTTCAAGTCCAGGAAAAAAAACAATAACGAAAAATCATCGATATTTACATTCCTGTTTTCCATATGGGTCATTCTTGTACTGAGCGGAGCTACTTGTTTGTAGTTCCTAGAGTTTTTCCCTCAAGGGAACAGCAAAACACAATCCCCAGTTCTTCGGACCCTGCGTCAAGAACGCCAGGAACCATCAGTGCTCGGCTTCTGACGATCCGTGGCCCCAATCCAGAGTTTAGGAGACTACGTTTATTCTATAAGCACGACTCGTGGTTACAAAGCCTTGGTCTTGGGTCTTTGGTAAATGCAAACACATCAGCTTTACGGTACCTTTGTCCAGATCCCCCCCAAAATTATCGCATCGGTACTCCGGTACGTGTAAGTCAGTGGAGAAACCTCGGTACCGAGTAGATGTCGTGCGGTCAGAAGGAGCAGCTCTATGACATTTCATATCTTATTTCTGTTTTCAGAACATACCAAAATCCAGGCTTATCGGTGCCTGTCGGATGATGTGCCTCAAATCCATCTCACGTTAGCTTGGTCCAGGTCCTATTTTAGTATCTACGGCCATGAATGTGTGTGTGTGTTGTATCTTTGTGTTTATAGATGTGGTTGCGTACGAAAAAAGCCAGACGAATCTTCGAGGTAAAGGACATGGTGTGATCGGTTTGAGCAAGGAAGGTTCAAACCCGTACGAGCTAACGACGGACATCTCCCGGGCCTCAACCAAAACGAATTTAGAGTCCTAAATGCTGTGAGTGCAAGACACCTTCTTCTCCGGTATGCCCAGTCTCCTACAAGTTACCGATCGGCTGATACTGAGAAGGCGTCAGAGGGCCTCTGATCCGAAAACATGGCGAGACGGTGCTGGTTGGTACGTACAAAACACACAACGCACAACACAAGCAGCCTATAAACCGGGATTCAAGCAAAAGTCTATCATTCTACATACTGTATGAACGTGCACATTGTATTGGACTTCCACTTAATAAGCTTATGTAAATATACAAATATATCACTTTTTGAATATTACAGCATAAATGTTGATAGATATTTTAAATTAAAAAAAAAAAGCTGACAAATTACATACGATAAAGAAACAGTGTTATGAAGCCTACTGTGAATCATAAGTGGAGAGTCTGATCGATGGGTTTATGTTTCTGTGTGAGTGTGTTGAATGGGATTGAACGTAGCTAGCTGCAAGAGACGTTCAAGAGCGAGAAAACTGTTGATTACTCTGTACTGTCTGTTTGAAAGCTCAGACTTGCTTTAAATGTTTGACAAATGTTACCTAAATGTTTTCTATACGGTGTCTGCAAAGATCAAGGAACCATTGCATTATAAAGCATTTTACAAAGACGTCCCGTGTCATGGTGTTCTCTTTTTTTTTTTATTTTCCAAACCACAGATACATATTTTTATTCTTATTTTTCTATGCTTAGTGGATTCCTTGTTGCGGTTTTTGTGTGGGAGGACAAAAACAAAGTAGTTCTGTTGAAGAAAAGGCAATGTTTTGACAGATTGCCAACAATAGTCCGACATAGACTCACTGACATGTTGCAGTACAACACATTTGTTTTAGTACAGGGGTCTCAAACACACGGGCCGAATGTGGCCCGCAGGACACTAGTTTGAGGCCCCCGCCTTGATATGAAAGTTCAATGTTAGTGCGGCCTGCGCAAGTTTGATATGGATGCTGTATGGTATCATGTACCCAGAAAAAATTATTAGTATCTACATGTGTCGGTTTGCAAACTATTAACGTGACCGTGGCATCCTTAAATTTTTCAGTGGGTGGCCGTCTGTGGAAAAAGTTTGGACATTCCCTGGAGAGATGTTAATTTTCCTCCAGTTCATTTGTGAGCAGATTTGAGGCGCTGATGGACATTTTACACGTAACAACTGCGCCGTTTCATGTGGTCTTGGTGCCCCCGACTCTCTCGTAAACGCAACTTCCTGGGGTTTTGTGAGCTTGTTTTAAGGGTGAAGTCTGACAGTTTAGTGAATTTTGTGAGGCTTTTACTCATTCCTGCCATTCCGTCTTTGTTTTTTAATCGTGTTGTTTGTGCGCCCTGTTCTCGTCTGCCAGAACCAGACAGCCTTCTCTATTCAAAGTGGCCACATCAATAACTAAATAACAACTCTTCGCTGCCTTTATTTCTGGCCATCATTTTGCACTTCAAAAGCAGCAAGAGAAATGGAGGCAAAATGGATGCTAAAGTGTTCGTGTTCGTTAAAGGAAAACACTGCCTTCTTCTGGCAACCCCTAGTACTGCAGACTCACCAACAGTTTGTTACGGATTGCAAACTTCAATTATTTTCTACACTGACATGAATGCCTCTTTTGCATGTGTCAATCCTCAATAAATACCATTATCTTTGAATATTTTTCATACAGCTCTAATTATTCCCCTATTGCCCAGATGCAATGCATTATGGGAAAATTTGTTAATATTTTTTTACATTAAACTCGTATTGGTACATGTTTTTATATATATCATTTGGAGTGTTAGGTTGCTGTGTGATGAATTTAGGGTTCTTTGTAAGATGGTGAGTCAGACTATGATGTTGAGTATTGAGTACAATGGGTGAACAAGCTTGTTATGAGTTTTTCATAGCTTGGAATATGAATCTATTTTTCAGTAAATATTTTTTAGTGCAAAGCATCAAACTAACAGTAAAAAAAAAATTATAATGTAGCAGCTGTACCATTACACCTCCAGGGAATGATAGGTGAGTAAGTGAAAGCTCTATTCCTCACGGCGGCAAGGCACATCCTTAGTGCATTTGCCGTGAATGTGCCCCCTTGTACAACCCCCCCCCAGTGAGTTTAGGGTTCTTTGTAAGATGACACTGATGTTGAGTATTGACCTCCTGCAATTTACAATGGGTGAACAAGCTTGTTATGAGCTTTATCATAGCTTGGAATTTATTCTAATATGAATAATTTTTTCAGTAAATTATTTTTAGTGCAAAGCATCAAACTAACTTATAATGTAGCAGCTGTACCATTACACCACCAGGGAATGATAGGTGAGTAGGTGAAAGCTCTATTCCTCACGTCAACAAGGCACATCCTTTGTGCATTTGATGTGAATGCACAAACGCCCCCCCCCCCCCAGTGAGTTTAGGGTTCTTTGTAAGATGACACGGTGAGTCAGACTATGATGTTGAGTATTGAACTGCAATTTACAATGGGCGAACAAGCTTGTTATGAGCTTTTTCATAACTTGGAATTTACTCTAATATGAATCCATTTTTCAGTAAATTATTTTTAGTGCAATTTTTTTTTTTTATAATGTAGCAGCTGTACCATTACACCACCAGGGAATGATAGGTGAGTAGGTGAAAGCTCTGTTCCTCACGGCAGCAAGGCACATCCTTTGCGCATTTGCTGTGAATGCGCCCTCTTGCACAAACGCCCCCCCCCCAGTGAGTTGGAATTTACTCTAATATGAATCAATTTTTCTGTAAATTATTTTTTGTGCAAAAAAAAAATCATAATGTAGCAGCTGTACCATTACACCACCAGGGAATGATAGGTGAGTAGGTGAAAGCTCTGTTCCTCACGTCAGCAAGGCACATCCTTTCCGCATTTGCTGTGAATGCGCCCCCTTGCACAAAACGGGCCCCCCTTCACCTCTCATGGATTGTGTTTCATTTTGTTGGTTTATGGCAAGTCTAATTTACAACTGGGGGTTAAATCATTTTAATAGCTCACTTAGTGACAAAATACAGTAGAGATAAAAAAAAAATCTGCATGAATATTAATTGTTAATAGTTTCTCTGGAGTCATCACAAAACAGTGACAACATTGTTGTACGTATGAAGTACCGTACATAATTTGACCACAATACCAGAGCTTTTATAACTCCCAGTTAAAAGAGCTTTGTGGCCCGTTCTCTTCCAGCAACTTGCCCTCCCCGATACCTCTGTTTCTAACTGACCCACTTCTAGCATGAGCACAGGAGGGGGGCCCTGTGGACCCCAGAAAGAGGCCACCCCGAGTCTGTGTAGCCTGCTCCACCGAGGGTGAAGTCAGCTCTCAATACAATGGCCACGTTCTCCCCCCCCCCCCCCCCCCCCCAACACAAAACTAACTCTTATCAAGAAATAAACTGACTCAAAATGTCCAAACCTGGTTGGTGATGATGAAAATAAAAATGTCAAGAATGCAAAGCTAATGTTTATTGCAGAGCAACATGCACTTTCACACAAAGTATTTCCTGTGATCATGACCAGACCCCTGCTCCTACATCCTGTTGTAGAAATTGGTCCCTGAAGCTTTCGCATGAGGTTAGATTCCTGTCATAATGAAATGTGGACTGGGGATAAAGACTCAAAGACTCACTCTCCTCCTGCAGCCATGCCGGAACTCACTTGCAATCACATACAGATGAGATGTGGGATGTTTAAGCTCAAGTCATGCCAGTAATACCCATGTCAGCATTACAATGTTTCTGTGCATCTCCACAAAACATAAATCTGACCAAAACTGGAACAAAAACTCAAAATACTCAAAATGGCCACTTCAAAATCTTTGAAGTGGCCAAAAACCACCATCAGTCTTGTTTATCATAGTTCATTCGTTACAGACCCAACCATGATAAGTGAATTGGGATAGGATAAAGCTGGGGTCTCAAACACGCGGCCCGCGGGCCAAATGTGGCCCGCATGACACTAGTTTGAGGCCCCCGCCTTGATATGAAAGTTTAATGTTAGTGCGGCCCGCGCAAGTTTGATACGGATGCTGTATGGTATCATGTACCCAGAAAAAATTATTACGTTTGATTAATGTTCATGTTAAAGGTTAAATAACTGTTAATAGTTATCCTCCCTATCCGTGTGGAAGTGGTAAGTTTTTAGCTATTTAAGTTGAAAGGAAATAACTTGAAGGCTACCGTTTAGGTCGCTAGCTCTCTAGTTTGCGAGTTAGCATGTGTCTCAAGACCCTGCAGTTGCGCAATATGTTGTAAATAAAAAGAGTATAAATGTGACTATAGTCGTGTTTTGTCATGTCTACAGGGCTCTAATAATGCTTTGTTCATTTTAATTTGAAAAAAATAATTTGTCTACCCACCAACTATATGTGGTTTCTTAAGTTTTTATTATTTTCCGTTTTATTATTATTATTATTATTATATTTATTTATTACTGATTGATTGATTTTCTTTATTCTTGATTTGTTTATTTATTTTTCATCTTATTTTGTGCAGAAAAATAAAAATTAAGATATTTGAGAACAGTAGAATGTTTTATCAGAGCTTTTATTGTAGAAAATCGGAACCAAAGCACTGAAAAAGTTTGTATATTTTTCTGTTTTTAATAAATGCGTTTTTTTTTTGTTTTTTTTTTTTTTAAACCTGATGCGGCCCAGCCTTGCCCGGACCCTAGCTCCAGTGGCCCCCAGCTAAATTGAGTTTGAGACCCCTGGGATAAAGGATAAGATTGCTGACAGGTTTCGTTTTCCTTAGTTCGACTTCATTTCCTGTTTTGTGCTTTTATTTTGTATTTGTTTCCTGTTTTGTCACCACCTTAAACTGTGTTTACTTTCGTAGTGAGCGCTATTAGCGCAGCTGGGATTGAAGTGTAATCAAGCAGCACTGATTAGTTCAGCTTCGTTTTTTTATTCCAGTAGTTTGTGTTTCTTGGTTGATCTTTATACTTCTAGACGGCAACTATGGCTTTATGGTGAATCCTCACCCGTTTCCCGTGACGATCTGGTACTTTTATTAGTCCTATTTACTATACATCTAGTTCCTTTGTGTGTATGCGCTACTTAGCATGACTTATTAGCTCATTTCCGCCAAAATACAATCGCAAAGCGTTCCTTAATTATAAATGTAGTGTTTAGGTACTTACAGCATAGAACACCTGCTTTAATACCTTTTAAATACATTTTTTTGCATGATTAGATACATTATTACATTAACGTGTATTACCCAATTGGTAACATTACAGTAACATTACTGACACCTGGCGACCAATTTAGAATACTACATATCAGAATTTGAATATCTGTGTTTAACTTAGGTAAACAAAGCATCATTTTAAAAACAATATGATTTACTAATTTATTTTTGAAAAACTATAATAACATTAGCTGCACGGTGGTCGAGTGGTTTGCGCACAGTCCACACAGGTATGAAACCCGAGTTCAATTCCACTCTCGGCCATCTCTGTGTGGAGTTTGCATGTTCTCCCCGTGCATGCGTGGGTTTTCTTCCGGGTACTCCGGTTTCCTCCCACATTCCAAAAACATGCTAGGTTAATTAGCGACTCCAAATTGTCCATAGGTATGAATGTGAGTGTGAATGGTTGTTTGTCTATATGTGCCCTGTGATTGGCTGGCCACCAGTCCAGGGTGTACCCTGCCTCTCGCTCGAAGACAGCTGGGATAGGCTCCAGCACCCACCGTGACCCTCATGAGGAAAAGCGGTAGAAAATGAATGAATGAATAAAATTAATAAATTTCTGGAGAGACTATAAATACGTGTTTTTGTGTTTTCAGGCACTAATCTTTTAGCAAGACGACTCAAGAGGTGTAACTTACTTTGCTTTTCACTGCATCTAATGGTTATATTCTGGTGCTATATTTCAGATATTCAATATCAATTTAATATGATTTGAGCATATGATTTTAAAAATGTTTAGAATGTAATGTATGCATTAAAATAGAAATCTGTTAATATGGCGCTAAAGTAAGTTTGTAAATACTGCATAATTTAGTACATTTTAATAAATATTTCAGCTTAATTTGCAAAATATATCAGTAATATATATTTATATCATATCAGTATTTTTAGTTTTTATTACAGCTAAACAATGTTTTTTGCTCAGTGTTTTTCCATAGGGTTTAATAGTGTTTGATGTAAAATGAACAGCAATTTTCTGCAAATATTACATGAATAAAACGTGAAATAACAAAATAACCATATTGATTTAACAAAAAAATTTAGTTTGACAAAATTCAAGTGGTGTCTGCAGCTGATGGTGTCTTTTTGTTTGTTAGTACTCATTGGATGAACCAACAACCAGAACATTTGGGAAGGCCAAGGAACTCAGTGAAGATCTAAGAAGAAGTATTGATGATTTACACAAGTTGTCTTCTCTGGAGTGAAAGAGCTGAACTTGAGGTGAGAAAATGATTTTTCCATGTCAAATTACAAATAGATAGCTCTTCAGTCCAGGGTTTTTAACAAAATAATCGTGTAATAGTGTGAGGGTTGTCACAGTGTGTCTTTTGATAATTACATTTTAGTAAAATGGAAAATGACTTTGTTTTAATATACAAAAGATTATTGAAAGTTGTTTTAATAATGAACAATAGTAAAAAAAAAAATGTGACAACCAATCATGATAACCTGGAAAAAGATTGGAGCACCAAATGTCCTGGAATTTTGTTTTCAGATTTAATTGATGTTCAGTGAACAAAGACAGCAGGAATGAATGTGCTCATTATGGTGATAGAAAGAACACCATCTGAATATGTGACATGAGTGTAGACACCATTCATTCATCTGGTTGAACATCTTGCATCCAGATGTTGAGGACACATTTGGGTTGTTCACCTTTATTGTTGTCCGGCTGATTGGTCCAAAGAAGATTAACACCCCAACCAAGTCTCTCCTGTCTCTAAACTCATCCTGTGGAAAAATAAGAGTAGTACACAGTAGACGTGGTTTGAACTGGACATGATGTTCAATTGTTTGTCCGCTAGATGGCAGCATAGCTCAGCTTTTAGCGGCATCGAGACATCTACAGCCTAAAATGATTCATGGGCCCTTAAGCTGATCTCTTATTTGTACTTATTTGCCATCTGCAACTATTTATCTAATATCTTATATTTTATATCTGGCAATTTTGCGGGAATACAATATTCTAAAGGTTATTCCAAAGGTTAATTGGCAACTCCAAATTGTCCATAGGTATGAATGTGAGTGTGAATGGTTGTTTGTGTACTATATGGTAATATAGCAATATATATATCTATAATAAATATATAATATAATATATATTATATATAATCTATATAATATATTACATTCATATATAATTATATATTTATAATAATAATCATATAATAATAAACTCCAGCACCCCCGACCCTCGTGAGGATAAGCGGTAGAAAATGAATGAACGAATGAATAATAATAATAATAATAATAAAGACAGCTGGGGTAGGCTCCAGCACCCCTGCGACCCTCATGAGGATAGGCGGTAGAAAATTAATAATAATAATAATAATAATAATCATCATCATCATAATCATAATAATGACCAGGAGAATAAGCGGTAGAAAATGAATGAATAATAATAATGAATAATAATCATAAAATCATAATAATCATAATCATAATCATAATCATGACCAGTAGAAAATTGATGTAGATACTGTCGAGACAAATTCATACTGAACTCAAACTGAATTCATACTAAGAATGTCAAACACTTATAGATAAAACCAAAAGGCAAGACAGGAGCGATAATAAAAAGAAGTCAATAGAATAAGAATAAACACATTAAAGTAATAATCAAGGTGAGAATGAGCTACCATCAACATGGCTCCTTTCCACCGCTGTGCTCTCCAGCTCTCCAACAGAAGGAGAAGCATTATGGGTCATGACATTTCGTCATCGCCATCCGAAGCAGCAGGCGGCCGGCCGGTTTGAACCTGAAGTCGTGAAGCTCGGTGTGTTCCCTGGAAGCCAGGAGATGGAGATTAGATCCCACCTTTAAAACGGGGCCGTGTTATCGTCTCATCTGCTGGGGCGTTCATGTGTACCTGCAAAGTAGGCTCTTGTTCTGAGCTTTAAAGGGATCAGCCATCGAAATAGACGGGAATGGGAACGTAAAAATGGCTTTCATATTTGTTGTCAGTCATGGATGGACGGAATGATTGCATGGAAGCAACATCATTCCCATTGGAAAGAAGGCGTGTCACGCCTGGAAGAGCCGCGTTGGGTGACGAGTTGACAGCTCGGGCTTTTAACTCGACGGCTTGCACTGCTCCACTGTCATTTAGTAAAGATTGGTTGACCCGGAGGCTGCATGGTGGACGAGTGGTTAGCACGCAGGCATCACAGCTAGGAGACCCGAGTTCAATTCCACCCTCGGGCATTCTCTGTGTGGAGTTTGCATGTAGGTTTCCTCCCACATTCCAAAAACATGCTAGGTTAATTAGCCACTCCCAATTGTCCATAGGTATGAATGTGAGTGTGAATGGTTGTTTGTCTATATGTGCCCTGTGATTGGCTGGCCACCAGTCCAGGGTGTACCCCGCCTCCCGCCCGAAGACAGCTGGGATAGGCTCCAGCACCCCCGCAACCCCCGTGAGGATAAGCGGAAGAAAATGAATGAATGAATGGTTGACGCGGATTCCAATCATAAGTCAAGTCAACTTGCTAATTAGCTTGTTAAAATCTTGATGGAGGGTCGAGTGGTTAACGTGCTGACCTCACAGCTAGGAGACCAGGGTTCAATTCCACTCTCGGCCATCTCTGTGTGGAGTTTGCATGTTCTCAGGGTTTTCTCCGGGTACTCCGGTTTCCTCCCACATTCCAAAAACATGCTAGGTTAATTAGCGACTCCAAATTGTCCATAGGTATGAATGTGAGTGTGAATGGTTGTTTGTCTATATGTGCCCTGTGATTAGCTGGCCACCAGTCCAGGGTGTACCCCGCCTCTCGCCCGAAGACAGCTGGGATAGGCTCCAACAAAATGTTACATTTGTTCACTTCCTGCTTTCCTAATATAGTTTAAGTTTTAAAATTTTTAATTTTTAATTTTTAATTTTTAATTTTTAATTTTAATTTTTAATTTTTAATTTTTAATTTTTAATTTTTAATTTTTAATTTTTAATTTTTAATTTTTAATTAATGTCCGCGACCCTTGTGAGGATAGCGGTACAGAAAATTGAAAACTGATGACTTCTATAAATTGTTAGACTGGATTTAGCATATTTAATGTTTGAAATGTGGCTGCACGGTGGTCGTGTGGTTAGCACGCAGACCTCACAGCTAGGAGACCCGGGTTCAATTCCACCCAGTCCATGGTGTACCCCGTCTCTCGCCCAAAGACAGCACCCCTGTGACCCTGGTGAGGATAAGCGGTAGAAAATGAGGTCTGCACGCTAACCACTCGACCGCCGTGCAGCCCTACTCTGATTCAATGCTAAATAATATTCAATTAGAAATAAATAACCATCTGTGGCTAAACAGGAAGTTGACCACATGTGCAAAGTTTTGACTTGATGTGAAGGTTTTAAACATTTTAAGTATCTACAGTGAAGAAAATAAGTATTTGAACACCCTGCTATTTTGCTATTTCTCCCACTTAGAAATCATGGAGGGGTCTGAAATTTTCATCGTAGGTGCATGTCCACTGTGAGAGAGATAAACTAAAAAGAAAAATCCAGAAATCACAATGCATGATTTTTTAACAATTTATTTGTGTGATACAGCTGCAAATAAGTATTTGAACACCTGTGTATCATCTAGAATTCTGACCCTGAAAGACCTGTTAGTCTGCCCATTAGAAGTCCACCTGCACTCCATGTATCATCCTGAATCAGATGCACCTGTTTGAGGTCGTTAGCTGCATAAAGACACCTGTCCACCCCATACAATCAGTAAGACTTTAACTTGTAACATGGCGAAGACCAAAGAGCTGTCCAAAGACACCAGAGACAAAATTGTACACCTCCACAAGGCTGGAAAGGGCTACGGAGCAATTACCAAGCAGCTTGGTGAAAAAAGGTCCACTGTTGGAGCTATCATTAGAAAATGGAAGAAGCTAAACATGACGGTCAATCTCAATCGGAGTGGAGCCCCATGCAAGATATCACCTCGTGGGGTCTCAATGATTCTAAGAAAGGTGAGGAATCAGCCCAGAACTACACGACAGGACTTGGTCAATGACCTGAAAAGAGCTGGGACCACCGTTTCCAAGGTTACTGTAGGTAATACACTAAGACGTCATGATGTGAAATCATGCATGGCACGAAAGGTTCCCCTGCTTAAACCAGCACATGTCAAGGCCCGTCTTAAGTTTGCATATGACCATTTGGATGATACAGAGGAGTCATGGGAGAAAGTTTTATGGTCAGATGAGACCAAAATAGAACTTTTTGGTCATAATTCCAATAAGCGTGTTTGGAGGAAGAAGAATGAAGAGTACAATCCGAAGAACACCATCCCTACTGTGAAGCATGGGGGTGGTAGCATCATGCTTTGGGGGTGTTTTTCTGCACATGGGACAGGACGAGTGCACTGCATTAAAGAGAGGATGACTGGGGCCGTGTATTGTGAGATTTTGGGGAACAACCTCCTTCCCTCTGTCAGAGCATTGAAGATGGGTCGTGGCTGGGTCTTCCAACACGACAACGACCCGAAGCACACAGCCAGGAAAACCAAGGAGTGGCTCCGTAAGAAGCATATCAAGGTTCTAGCATGGCCCAGCCAGTCTCCAGACCTGAACCCAATCGAAAATCTTTGGAGGGAGCTCAAACTCCGTGTTTCTCAGCGACAGCCCAGAAACCTGACTGATCTAGAGAAGATCTGTGTGGAGGAGTGGGCCAAGATCCCTCCTGCAGTGTGTGCAAACCTGGTGAAAAACTACAGGAAACGTTTGACCTCTGTAATAGCAAACAAAGGCTACTGTACCAAATATTAACATTCATTTTCTCAGGTGTTCAAATACTTATTAGCAGCTGTATCACACAAATAAATTGTTAAAAAATCATGCATTGTGATTTCTGGATTTTTCTTTTTAGTTTATCTCTCTCACAGTGGACATGCACCTACGATGAAAATTTCAGACCCCTCCATGATTTCTAAGTGGGAGAAATAGCAAAATAGCAGGGTGTTCAAATACTTATTTTCTTCACTGTAAGTGCATTAAAAAAAAGAATCTCTCCAAGGAGGTCATGTGTCCTCTCACCAGGAAGTCAAATCTGTTGGGCCATAATGAGCGACCTTGTCTTAATCCTTTATTCAAGGGCGTCTGTGTGTGTGTTTGTGTGTGTGTGTGTGTGATTGCAAACATGTTTATGTAGTTCCTGGACCATCTCCTTTGGGTTATCTCGACTGTCAACATGTCACACCGCACCCTAGTGTGCTGCTCTCTGGGAGGCTTGTTGGTAGCGGGGGGGGGTGTATTTATAAAACCTGCAGAAATGACTTTGAAACGCTAAACGAAAGACACCCACTGATGGATTTTTGTACTCTCTGAGAATACATTTTTAAAAAATGACACTCGGACGTACCTTTACATATTATGAAAGAAAATCAAATTATTGGGTTAGTCCCTTATGGTATGGAATTGTACCCTAAGGCCATGAAAATGGTTCTTGTTTCCATTTATCCAAAATGGAGCTTTTTTAGGACAACCGTCCATCACAGGGGAAGTCATGACTTCCTACAATCCTACAAATGTGTTTGTTTGACTGGTGACAGTTTGGGATGTACCCCACCTCTCTTCTGAAGTCAGCTGGGATAGACTCCAGCTCACCAGTGACCTTCATGAGGACAAGCGGCATGGAAAATGAATGTAAAAATAACGTTAAGTGTCAGTGTGGGGGTGAAATCCAACCCCCTAAATCATTATCGATGAAAGTTCTCGTTGTTGCCCTCTTTTGGCAAGATTGGAATAGGTCGGTCAGAGCACAGCATGGTTACATCAGAATCAGAATCAGAATTGCCTTTTTTGTCATTTTATTGCATACAACACAATTTTTAAATTTTTAAATTTTTAAATTTTTAAATTTTTAAATTTTTAAATTTTTAAATTTTTAAATTTTTAAATTTTTAAATGTTGAAATGTTGAAATGTTGAAATGTTGAAATGTTGAAATGTTGAAATTTTTAAATTTTTAAATTTTTAAATTTTTAAATTTTTAAATTTTTAAATTTTTAAATTTTTAAATTTTTAAATTTTTAAAATTTTTAAATTTTTAAATTTTCCATCCATCCATTTTCCTCCGCTTATCCGGGTCGCGGGGGCAGCAGTCTTAGTAGGGAAGCCCAGACTTCCCGATTTTTTATTTTTTTTGGAATAGGTCAGTCAGAGCACAGCATGGTTACATTAGAATCAGAATCAGAATTGCCTTTTTTGTAATTTTACTGCACACAACAAAATTTGAGTGCAACTCCACGGTGCATTTTGTAGAAAGTAAAAATAAGAATAGGGAAAAGGATAAAATAAAACAAGGAATAACTATATAAATATAAAAGTGGCAGATAAAATAAGTGTAAATATTCATTCATTCATTTTCTACCGCTTTTCCTCACGAGGGTTGCGGGGGTGCTGGAGCCTATCCCAGCTGGCACATATAGACAAACAACCATTCACACTCACATTCATACCTATGGACAATTTGGAGTCGCTAATTAACCTAGCATGTTTTTGGAATGTGGGAGGAAACCGGAGTACCCGGAGAAAACCCACACATGCACGGAGAGAAAGTGCAAACTCCACACAGAGGTGGCCGAGGGTGGAATTGAACCCTTGTCTCCTAGCTGTGAGGTCTGCACGCTAACCACTCGACCGCCGTGCCGCCAAGTGTAAACATATGTACATCAAAAACAATAACAGTAAACAAAATGCAGGACATGTACATGTTACTTGTACATGTTACAGCGATTGCAAGTTCTTAACTCGTTCAATCCCAGACATTTTTCATTCTCCGTACTGGCCATTTTTTTAATGATTTTGACAGAATTTTCAAGGCACACAGAATATTGTGTTTTTTGGACCGTGTAAACATGGTATGTAACAAAAGAAAAAATACAAATTTTTCAACGGAAAAAAAAAAGTTTGTTTCTAACTTTTCCGTTCTTTAGTAATCAGCAGTAGAACATAGCTAAGTTTTAGGAAAATATAATTCATACAAATTTCCCTTCGATGTGTAACGTACTTGGCGCAATGGCGAGATGCCTTTTCACTCAGTGGTTGCTGCACAGCATGTATTTCTATGGAAAACATACATGCTGAGCTTTTCCACCTTGTGACCATTTCTTCAGCCAAAACGCACCAAACATGCTCTCTTCTATTGTGGAGTTGCATCATCACCTCTTGGTGCTTCTGGTGCAAAAAAAAATGTAAAAGCGAGTGGTCTAGTTAAAAAAACAACAAAAACTGAGACATTTGTTCCACAGGAAATAATGAATTGTTGATGCAGGCGTCCCGCACAGCCTGCCCAGACAGGCCCAATGGAGTTTCTCACCTTCTTTATCAAATTGATCTTTTTGGCCCTGCGGCGGGTTACTTAGCGGTCACACTCAATTAAACAAATGCACTCAGAGCGAGTCAGCAGCACGTAGGGGGCTTTGTTTGGGCACCCGATTTCTCACAACGATACAGGGCAACGATACTCATCTGTTAGGTGCGATATTGACCAAGACCAAATTGAAATGAAAACCAAATCATGAAAACTGGAGCGTACAGAAGTGAGGTTCCTGACAGATTCAAACAATAAATGTACATTCACAGGAACTCTGCAGCCAAATTTGTAATGGTAATGGTAATGGTAATGGTTTAATTTCATTTGAACATGCATCAGATTAAAATTGAGTGCATCCCATAATCAGTTCCCAGTTCCACATGTCCAAAAGGAGTAGGAAGAAGCAAAGCCTATTAAATCCTACCCCTCCATCTGGTACTTTTACAATCTGTAACTGTTACATTTGTTCACTTCCTGCTTTCCTAATATAGTTAATATAGTAAATTTTAAATTTTAAATTTTAAATTTTAAATTTTAAATTTTAAATTTTAAATTTTAAATTTTAAATTTTAAATTTTAAATTTTAAATTTTAAATTTTAAATTTTAAATTTTAAATTTTAAATTTTACTATATTAGTTACTTTTACAATCAGTGACTGTTACATTTGTTCACTTCCTGCTTTCCTAATATAGTTAAATTTTACATTTTACATTTTACATTTTACATTTTACATTTTACATTTTACATTTTACATTTTACATTTTACATTTTACATTTTACTATATTAGGAAAGCAGGAAGTGAACAAATGTAACAGTTACTGATTGTAAAAGTTTTTAATTTTTAATTATTACATTTTAATTTTTAATTGTTAATTTTTAATTGTTAATTTAAAATTTAAAATTTAAAATTTAAAATTTAAAATTTAAAATTTAAAATTTAAAATTTAAAATTTAAAATTTAAAATTTAAAATTTAAAATTTAAAATTTAAAATTTAAAATTTTTAATTTTTAATTTTTAATTTTTAATTTTTAATTTTTAATTTTTAATTTTTAATTTTTAATTTTTAATTTTTAATTTTGCCTTATGCATTATGCATTATTTTAGCTGTTTAAAGATGAACTATATCAGCTGTATTGGAAGCACTCATAAAGACACTATGTACAAACCTGTGATCACAATCAACATCATCAGATAAATCATTGCTCTTATTTCTCCTGGCATGGCCCCGCAAATTGTGTTGTTGGACTCTTGGAGTCTAAATTTCTGGTCTGGTCTGCTGAGGCTGTCAGTGCGCCTCTTGACATTTCGTCCTTGGCCCCATCCCCAGGTACCACAGCTCGCTCAACACATGAATAAATAAGGCATGCAGAAGCAGACAATGACAGGAGAAGTAGATGTACTACTTGAAACAAATTGACTTTTTTCTCATGAATGATAATGTCTTTGTGGGTCATTTAAACCAGGGGTGTCAAACACAGGGCCAAGCGAGACACTGCGGGTTTTCTTTCTCGCCGGTCACCAAAGCAGGTGACTTTAACGATCAACACCACCTTTAATTTGAGGCGAGGAGCTCATCAATGAAAGAGAAAACCTGCAGTGCTTCGGCCCTCCATTGACATGTGATTGAAATGATGCATTCAAAGAGATGTAGTATTCTACACTGGTCACTCTTTACCATTAATTTTACTGTCGTGTCAGAGACACACAAGCACCAGACTTGATTGGCGGACTTTTATGCAGGATTAAATTATATACAATAATCCCCAATAAAAGGTTCTAATAGAAACAGAGGCTACTATTGTGGTCTTTACCCACGCAAATCTGAAACATAGACCTGGTCAGACGTGTCGAGTCAGTTCGTTCACTCATGTTCACCTAACTGACTCAACAGTGCAACAACACGTGATGACTAAGTGGTGTGTCGGTCATGAACGAACGGGTTAAAAGAACTAGTTCTTTTTTGTGAACGGAATGAACGAGGTGACCGACAGTGTTCGTCCGTTTCTCCGTCCGTCCGTCCGTTCGTTCGTTCGTTCGTTCGTTCGTTCGTTCCCTACTGTGCTTATCCTCACAAGGGTCATGGGTGCAGGAGCCTATCAAAGCTGTCTTCGGGCGACCCGCAGATAGTCCCGCCCTGCAAAAGGAACGCTGAACTGAACGGACTGAAATGACACAGCAACCATCTTTGTGTTGCTTCGGCGGCTAACTATTTCTTGTTAGCATAGCGGGAATTAGCATGTCACGGCCTACAGCGCACTTGTAGCAGTAACTTGCTTCGGACTCAAAACTTCCTCTCACGGTATATTCTAGTCTACCTCAACTTCCCTTGCTCATCCAATCAGCAGTCAGAGCTGCAAGTATGAGGCTGAAGATGCAGATGCGGCTCCAGAACCGCAGGTTGCCGACCCGTGCAGTGGACACTTTGATAACTAAGTCGAGTTACAAATCCCGGTTATGCAAACACTCAGTTGCAGAGTTATTGTATTATAACACGCTGACATGAATATCAGTGTCATAACCTTAGTTTTCCTGGGCAGCCTTTGGCCAACTTGATGCTTTTACCAGTCGTGGATTATATTTTCTTCCTCTACTCCTGACCTTTCAATTTGATTACATCACAATTCCTCATGAGTGCTGTGACATTTCCTTGCCTACACTTGGGGTTCATTACGGACCTCATGGGTACAAACCTCAACACCTGCAAGTTCAGAGGCAAAACCAGGTGGTATGGTGGTCTTGTTCTTATGTTTATTTGCTTATGTTTATGTTTATTCACGCTATGTTATAATGCTTTTTCTACCTGTTTGTTCGTCTAGTTCAGGGGTGTCCAAACATTTTCCACATACTGAAAATGCAGGGGGCTACATATTTTTGAGATTTGTATCTACCGTATTTTCTGGACTATAAGTCGCAATTTTTTTCATAGGTTGGCTGTTCCTGTGACTTATACTCCAGAGCGACTTATAAATGAAAAAAACGTTTGTGTTACATAAACACTGGACACCTTTTCTGTTCATGTTTATTTTTTGTGTAGCTGAATAACCATTGTGTTAGCATATCTTACACCGATTCTCGATTCTTTTATTGTTAGAAGTTTATAATTTTATAAAATAAATTACCCGCAAAAAATGCAACTTATACTCCAGTGCGATTTTTTTGTTTGTTTTTTTTTTGTCACGTAGCGAAATACGAGGTGATATGACCATACAATGACATAATGGGCTCCAGCACACCTATGACCCTCGTAAATTTTAAATTTTAAATTTTAAATTTTAAATTTTAAATTTTAAATTTTAAATTTTAAATTTTAAATTTTAAATTTTAAATTTTAAATTTTAAATTTTAAATTTTAAATTTTAAATTTTAAATTTTAAATTTTAAATTTTTTTTGTTTGTCACGTACCAAAGTATGTGGTGATATGATATGAGGTGACTCTGGTATGAAGGTTCAAATCCCATGTATGCGGTATGGACTAGAGAAAAACAAAAAACAAAAAAAAAAACACAGTAGCTTCTTTTATAAAAATGCAACTTATACTCCAGTGCGACTTATGTATGTTTTTTTCTACCTAATTATGCATTTCTGTCCTTGTCCGACTTATACTCCAGAGCAACTTATAGTCCAGAAAATACGGTAATTTTGTAAAAAGGTGAAAAAAAACTTCATTTTCATATTATTTAGTATCAATAGTATCGACATTTCAATTTTTTTTCTTTACATTTACATTTATTTTCTACTGCTTATCCTCACAAGGGTTGCGGGGGGTGCTGGAGCCTATCCCAGCTGTGTTCGAGCGACACGCAGATAGTCCCGCTCTGCAAAAGGAGCGGTGAACTGACTCTCCAGCCAACCAAAAAAAGCATTTGCAACTGAACGGACTGAACAGGTACTTTTGACTGGTTCTTTTGACCCGTTCGTTCATGACCGACACACCACACTTTTATAGTAACACACATGAGTAAAAAGTCTTATCTATGTTTTTATTGGTTTATATTATGCCAACTATATCAAGGAATATGAGTGTCTAGAAGGCCGTAATAATGTTATAAACCATATTTAAAATGTCATACACAGGTTACTCTAACTACAAAAATATTCTATTTATAAATATGGATTCCTACTTTGCGGAAATTCACTTATCACTGTTGGGTCAATGAACTGAGGGATGTGAGGAATAATCCTGCTGCCCTCATATGACATTTCAGTCTAAAGCAAACACTCTTGTGTTTAGGGATAAGGATTTTACACTTCCCTCCAAAAGTAGACCAGAGGCTCCACTTCTTTGGCGCCCTACGTTGTCCTGATAAGGGGATGAAATGGGAGACGGGATACAAACATGTCTGGGGAGAAAAAACTTGAGCTTCTTCACAAACATTCCCCCCGCATGTTTGAAATACTCACACTCATTTATCCGAGTCCTTTAGTGTTGAGAAAGTCAAAACGTTAAAGTTCCTACTTTGCCTGCAGTCTCGAGAGCATCGTGGTGATCCCTCGCTCATCCTTGCCGGTAGAGCAGTGAAAAATCGTGCATGGCTGCCGGCTTCGAAGGAAAGATAGCAAAGTGTGGTGGAAAGAGATATGCAAAAACATCCGAGAGCTAATATTAATAAACGTTGAGACGTGCCCCCCAGGATGTAATTGACATGATTGTGAAAAAAAGGTATTCAAATCAGGTGAACGTCAACGAAGAAGACATCATGTCCTGTCACTTTCATCTCAAAGCAACGCTTTTCTTCATGAAGTGATGCTCTGAAGTTGATAGCTTGATAAATATATTCAATAACTGAACACATGGCCATGGATATTGTCCTTTTAGACAAGCTAATGTAATGGTAATGGTAATGGTAATGGTTTTATTTCATTTGAACATGCATCAGATTACAATTGAGTGCATCCCATAATCAGTTCACAGTTCCACATGTCCAAAAGGAGTAGGAAGAAGCAAAGCTTATTAAATCCTACCCCTCCATCTGGTACTTTTAATCAGTAACTGTTACATTTGTTCACTTCCTGCTTTCCTAATATAGTTTAAGTTGTTTTTTTTTTGTTTTTTTTTTGTCACGTAGCGAAATACGAGGTGATATGACCATAAAATGACATAATGGGTGGTCATATCACCTCGTACTTGTGTTCATGCGTGGGTTTTTTCCGGGTACTCCGGTTTCCTCCCACATTCCAAAAACATGCTAGGTTAATTAGCGACTCCAAATTGTCCATAGGTATGAATGTGAGTGCGAATGGTTGTTTGTCTATATGTGCCCTGTGATTGGCTGGTGACCAGTCCAGGGTGTACCCCGCCTCTCGCCCGAAGACAGCTGGGATAGGCTCCAACAAAATATTGTTTTATTTGTTCACTTCCTGCTTTCCTAATATAGTTTAATTTGTTAATTTTTTTTAATTTTTAATTTTTAATTTTTAATTTTTAATTTTTAATTTTTAATTTTTAATTTTTAATTTTTAATTTTTAATTTTTAATTTTTAATTTTTAATTTTTAATTTTTAATTTTTAATTTTTAATTTTTTGTTTTATTTTTAATTTTTAATTTTAAATTTTTTATTTTTAGGCAATTTTTTTTTGTCACGTACCAAAGTACGTGGTGATATGATATGAGGTGACTCTAGTATGAAGGTTCAAATCCCATGTATGCAGTGTGGACTATTTTTTATGCTCTATATTCACACACATATACTATATATACTATATACATTTATAAAAACGAAGGAATCCTACTTTGTGGAAATTCACTGGGGTGTAGAACCAATTAACCGTGTTAATCCAGGGATTACTGTATTGCTGGAACTTAAACATGTCCAACTACCAACTACAGTGTTCTTCCTCATTTCCCAGTTCTTTGAACAGAAATATGTATCTTGTTGTTGCCTTCTTCGACAACTCTTAATTCCTGTTCAAGCACAGCAAAGGATTGTCTTGCTTCCTTACAGACACACAGACACACACACACAGACACACACACTCCTTTGTACATGCTGCCAGAACCCAAATTACATCTACGTACACTTCGGGGGTCTTTGCAATACATTTCAACTGACCGCAATTATTGATTTTTTTTTTACATGCCATGTAAGAATTCTACTGTCATTCATTTAAAGAGGCTATTTAAAGAAAGCCAAGTATTTGGTTACTTTAAGAAGATACAAAGTCATCACTATATATATATATATATATATATATATATATATGATTGAAGGAATGGGTGTAACATTTTGTTGACCATATTTATACCACTGAACAGCACAAAGTCACAAAAGGTGTCAAAGCACACTACATAGTGTGAAGCCCTGCTGGACACTTCCAGCCTGGTTGGGACCTGAAATGCTCAGTGGTAACAACACTCAAGTCATCTCCTTGCACCCTTGACCCAATACTAACCTCAAGTGTTTTAACTCGGCGCCTGGAGGACGTCATTGTATGTTTTATTCACTCAACCCAGCGAGGCGTATTCCCCGTGGTATTGATAAGAGGTTCTATGTTATACTCAGCATAGCACAGATATGATCAAATAAACACAATAAATCGCTTATCCTCATTAGAGGACCTCACAGGGGTATGAAACAATAGCAAGTTTTGGGGTGTTTGGGGTATTTCCACAGCAAGAAGACCATCGAGAGTTTCTGGTCTTGGATAAAAAAGAGCCTACCACCAGCTGAGACCTGGTTTCTAATACTCTGGCTATTTAGTCACAGGCTGCCATGACACCGATGTAGGTTATGTTGTTGAAGTGATGCTACAAGCTACCAGTGTACTGCTAAAAAAGCAATATTTCTTTCAAAGGTCAAATGTTGGCTCAGGTATCATATAAGGAAATCTTACATGCACTGATTCAAAAATGAAATAACCGGAATGATTGGGAATGATTGTTTACAATAGTTTTTTTTTTAGATTTGGTGTTCAGGCTGCAAGGCAGTTGAGTGGTTAGCACGCAGACCTCACAGCTAGGAGACTTGAGTTCAATCCCTCCCTCGGCCATCTGTGTGTGGAGTTTGCATGTTCTCCCCGTGCATGCGTGGGTTTTTTTCCGGGTACTCCGGTTTCCTTCCACATTCCAAAAACATGCTAGGTTAATTAGCGACTCCAAATTGTCCATAGGTATGAATGTGAGTGTGAATGGTTGTTTGTCTATATGTGCCATGTGATTGGCTGGGATAGGCTCCAACAAAATGTTTTTGAAATTTTTAAAATTTGTTCACTTCCTGCTTTCCTAATATAGTTGATTTTTAATTTTTTTTTTAATTTTTAATTTTTAATTTTTAATTTTTAATTTTTAATTTTTAATTTTTAATTTTTAATTTTTAATTTTTAATTTTTAATTTTTAATTTTTAATTTTTAATTTTTAATTTTTAATTTTGTTACAACTGTAATGATGAAAATGGTAATATTAATGATGATTATAATAATGGTGATAACAATAACAATAATAATGGTAATAATGATAAAGATCATAACAATAATGATAATAACGATAATGCAAGCATGCCCGTGACTCTTGTGAGGATAAGCGGTATAGAAAATGAATGAATGAATAAATGGACTAAAATACAAATATAAGGCATTCAGAAGATGCATTCAAAAAGGTGATGCTATGTAGTATTCCACACTGGTCACAAGGTGTCAGTAATGTTATTGGAATATTCGGTGTACCCTGCCTCTCGACCGAAGACAGCTGGGATAGGCTCCAGCACTCCCGTGACCTTCGTGAGGAAAAGCGTTTTTTGCATGTGTAGCATGTTTTTGGAATGTGGGAGGAAACCGGAGTACCCGGAGAAAACCCACGCATGCACGGGGAGAACATGCAAACTCCACACAGATGGTGGAATTGAACCCAGGTCTCCTAGCTGCGAGTTCTACGCTATATCATAAATTGTGCAAGTGATTTATTTATTACATTTTTTAACATTTTAAGTCAGCTGGAAATTACATATGCAGATTTTTGCATGCCATTAAAACAGAAAGTCCTTCACATTTGAAATGTCATCTTCTTGGCGTTGGCCCCTGTCATTAGCATCAGGAGCATCGCTGCATCTCATTTGACTGCAATCAGTTTTTGTGCGCTCCGACAGCACGGAGCACGGAGACAATATTTTGTTTTTGATTACATTACTTTAACTCTTTTAATCAACAGCTAGCGCTGCATGGCGCTCTCGAACCCCAGCTGCTGTCAGCATATGGGGACAGTTGCACATAGCTCGGGGTTATCTGCAGTGTGTGTGGATGTGGTTAAGCCTACTCAAACTCAATGTTTCTACGCAGGAGCACAACTTCCTGCTTTCTGAGGGCATGCAGACACATTACAGGCGCCATGTTAATTTAACATATAGCAAAATATAGAAAATAATAGTACAGTAATCCATCATTTAATGAGGTTCATAGGTTCCAGACTCCATCGTGATAAGTGATTTTGCTGGAATTATTAAGTGATTTTTTTTTATTATAAGTGATTATTGTTATTGTGTATATTGTGATAGTATTCGCACCCGCAATAACAGCTTGATTCTTGTGTGTTATCTCACTGAATATTCCATTAACATTACTGACACCTTGTGACCAGTGTGGAATACTACATAGCATCACCTTTTTGAATGCATCTTCTGAATGCCTTATATTTTTATTTTAGTCAATTTATTCATCCTCACAAGGGTCGCAAGCATGCTGAAGCCTATCCCAGCTGTCTTCGGACCCTGGACTGGCGGCCAGCCAATCACAGGGCACATATAGACAAACAACCATTCACACTCACATTCATACCTATGGACAATTTGGAGTCGCTAATTAACCTAGCATGTTTTTGGAATGTGGGAGGAAACCGGAGTACCCGGAGAAAACCCACGCATGCACGGGGAGAACATGCAAACTCTACACAGAGATGTGAGAGCGGGGAATCGAACTCGGGTCTCCTAGCTGTGTGGCCTGCGTAGTAACCACTCCACCACCGTACAGCTTTAGTCCACTTATCCATACTTAATTTAGGCAAAAATAAATATGAAACGTTAAACTGGCATATTTTTTTACTTTTTACTATTTTACCACAAACTGTGACACAGTAAAGTAAACATAAATGCTTGTAAAAATCATAGTGTGTCAAACAAGCATGTGTTTGTTTTTTTTATTAATCATATCAGACTAAATGTGTTAAAATTGTATTAAATATTCCATCTATCAATTTTCTATGCCGCTTATCCTCATTAGGATTATGCTGGAGCCTATCCCAGCTGTCTTTGGGTGTATGAAATATTTTATAATACTGTAAAAAAAATCATCATAACATCTCAAGTCTCACAATTATTATTGTTATTATTCTGTAATATATCTTCTGATTAGAAGACTATTCCTAGAAGCTCCTCTCGCTTGAGTGATAGTCCTTTTAAGAGCTCACCATACAGCCTACTAATCTGCTTACCGTGGATAGCCGTGATGCATGTGAGACTAAGAGTTCATTAGCAATGACGGGACCGGAAATAGAAAACTGAAGGTATTTTGTATATCCTGAAGACGCAAATACTTCAATACCGATCAATTTTTCAGTACTGTGACACCATTGCAAAGGAATTAAAAAACTTCAATCAAGATGCCTACATACGGTATGTACATGTACATACAGCGAGGGTCTCAAACACGCGGCCCGCGGGCCAAATGTGGCCCGCAGGACACTAGTTTGAGGCCCCCGCCTTGATATGAAAGTTTAATGTTAGTGCGGCCCGCGCAAGTTTGATATGGATGCTGTATGGTATCATGTACCCAGAAAAAATTATTACGTTTGATTAATGTTCATGTTAAAGGTTAAATAACTGTTAATAGTTATCCTCCCTATCCGTGTGGAAGTGGTAAGTTTTTGGCTATTTAAGTTGAAAGGAAATAACTTGAAGGCTACCGTTTAGGTCGCTAGCTCTCTAGTTTGCGAGTTAGCATGTGTCTCAAGACCCTGCAGTTGCGCAATATGTTGTAAATAAAAGAGTATAAATGTGACTATAGTCGTGTTTTGTCATGTCTACAGGGCTCTAATAATGCTTTGTTCATTTTAATCTGAAAAAAATCATTTGTCTACCCACCAACTATATGTGGTTTCTTAAGTTTTTATTATTTGCCGTTTTATTATTATTATTATTATATTTATTTATTTATTACTTCTTGATTTGTTTATTTATTTTTCATTTTATTTTGTATAGAAAAATAAAAAGTAAGATATTTGAGAACAGTGGAATGTTTTATCAGCGCTTTTCTTGTAGAAAATTGGAACCAAAGCAAAGTTTTTAAAATTAATTTTGTTTTTAATAAACGCGTTTTTTTTTGGAATACCTGATGCGGCCCAGTCTCACCCAGACCCGATCTCCAGTGGCCCCCAAGTAAATTGAATTTGAGACCCCTGACATACAGTATAAGGTCCTAGTATTTGACTAATGCTATATAATGGCCACTTTAAGAAAACAGTGTACTGACACACCAACACTGGTGCATGCGACCTACTCTCTAGTGAGCCGTTGCTGCTTAGCACCCTACGCAGCAGGGATTAGGAGACAAGGAGACGTGCACACAAACATACATGTACACACAAGCCCTACAAGTGACCCGGACCCCGAGTCAAAGGGATGTAGGAGCATTCGAAGCGACAGGTGAACAGGAACAGGAACAGGGACTAAAAAACCTTTGTGATTGTCGGTGAGTACGAACATGCTACATTTGGTTAATAGAGTAGATGTTATACTTGTGTGTGTTTTATTAGCTTGTCATCTTTTGTCAAAGGGTTAACAAACATATAGTACAAACATATTGTACTTGTTGTGTTTTCCAGGGCCTTCGCTAATTGAATGAGCTGACACACAAGAGTGTATTAAATATCTCTATGGTGGATGACTGCTCAAACCGTTCAGCACAAAGAGGAATTATAGGCAGGGTAACTGGATTAGAGTCAGGTGGTGTAGCCGGTTTCTGCAGCATCACAGGAGGAAATGCTTGCTTTGTGTTTTTTTTTTTTTTTTTTTAATTTGATAGAAATATCACTTCATCATTTATACAACACTGCATCACTGCAACCTTCTTAGCTTTGTGGATGTTGTCGTTCTGTAGCAAATGTTGTCAGTAACTGGCAAGAGGTGCAATGCTGAGTTGGTGGTTGTCATTAAGAACCGACAGGAGCGGTTCGCATGAATAGCCCCGTATACATGGACCCAAATATTCCAATTCCATTTGGGTTATTTGCTGAAACTGTCAGAATCTAACCTTTGTATACACCTTATTCCGAAAGAAAAGTGCCAATCCGATGGAAGCCGCATGATAGCCTATTTGGAGTTTGAACCGAAAAAGACCATGACAACCAATCGGACAAAAGCAACAATATCCACGAATACATGGACCCAAATATTCCAATTCCATTCGGGTTATTTGCTCAAACGGAAAGATTCTAACCTTTGTATACACATCATTCCGAAAGAAAAGTGCCATTCCGATGGAAGCCGCATGATAGAGTTTGAACCGAAAGACCATGACAACCAATCGGACGAAAGCAACAATATCCACGTATACATGGATCCAAATATTCCAATTCCATTCAGGTTATTTGCTCAAACAGGAAGAATCTAACCTTTGTATACACCTTATTCCGAAAGAAAAGTGCCAATCCGATGGAAGCCGCATGATAGCCTATTTGGAGTTTGAACCGAAAAAGACCATGACAACCAATCGGACAAAAGCAACAATATCCACGAATACATGGACCCAAATATTCCAATTCCATTCGGGTTATTTGCTCAAACGGAAAGATTCTAACCTTTGTATACACATCATTCCGAAAGAAAAGTGCCATTCCGATGGAAGCCGCATGATAGAGTTTGAACCGAAAGACCATGACAACCAATCGGACGAAAGCAACAATAGCCACGTATACATGGATCCAAATATTCCAATTCCATTCAGGTTATTTGCTCAAACTGTCAGAATCTAACCTTTGTATACACCTTATTCCGAAAGAAAAGTGCCAATCCGATGGAAGCCGCATGATAGCCTATTTGGAGTTTGAACCGAAAGACCATGACAACCAATCGGACAAATGCAACAATATCCACGTATACATGGACCCAAATATTCCAATTCCATTCGGGTTATTTGCTCAAACGGAAAGATTCCAACCTTTGTATACACCTCATTCCGAAAAAAATGTGCCAATCCGAATGAATATATAATCGGATTCACAGGGATGGAATATTCCTTTCCCCGATCCGATTGAGGTATCTTGTACCCGTTCAAACGGAAAGTTGTCAGATACCGGCCCGTCGCACACTGCTCATCATCTCAAGTCAGAAACATGTGTAAATCCCAACATCGCCCATCTGGGGTGCCATTGATGACAGGGGCGCCCGGAAAAAAAAAAAAAAAGTACTGTGAAGTGTTTTTAGGGTAAGGAACCAAGGAACCACTGAAACCAGAACCGCTACCCATTACTGAAGTAGACTGTGGTTTGCCAAGTTTGGCTAATCAGATGTCCTACAGACTCGATTACCCATCCTATCGTCAATCAACCGTCCCAAACATGCAATACACCTGGTGAGCAGAATACTAAATATCATCATGAATAATAGACCACTGAGGGACCACCGGGGAAATTCGGAACAAATATTGAAAAACACGTTTTATGAAGTATTCTATAACCACCACAAGAATAAAAAAATATTTTCTATTATTATGTCAACTATATTAGTAATACAAGTATAAAGGTGATTATGGGGTGTTATTTAATTAGGTTGTCTATGCTCTAACTCTGAAAAAAATCAATTTATAAATAAGGAATCTTACTTTGGCGAATTATTGTTTGTCTGTATGTACCTGAAGTCAGCTGGGATAGGCTCCAGCATACCTCTGTGACCCTAGTGAGGATAAGCAGCATAGAAAACGGATTGATATTGGAATACTACTTCGCAGAAATTCACTAATTCACCAATTAACTGCGATCAAGGAAGGATGACTGCATTCAGGATTAGAGCCACACAAAAAAATATATAAAAATATAAAAAACAATAAATGTCATATGCTCAGATCAGATGAGAAGTTATCATATAATAATCATACAGTAATGGAATCCTGTTCTGACCTGACCTTTAATCCATAGAGTAATTCACACACATTGTACAGTAAATGCATCATAGTCAATTTTAAATCCCTGTTTTTCCTCTCTCTCAATGCCGAGTCCCAATCCCAGTCTCTACAGGAAGCATTAAGAAGCGAGTTTCTCCATGAGCGTAATTACAGAGATCAAAATTACCAAGCATGCCAATAACTAGCTATTGTATGTTCCTCCCAGATCTCAGTTATGAATAGAATTTGGAACAATCTGCATCGACAAAATCCACTCCAAAATATGGTCCTGCCTTTCAGAACCGATCAGAAAAAAAAACATGACATGCTTCAGGTCATTAATTTGAAGAAAAACGTCAAGACTGCAGCAAAATTGGCTTCTATCTTCCATCTGGTGTTGAGGCTAAATATGGAGGTGACACGGACCCTCATAGGACCGTCCATCATACACCAACCACAGGGATGTGCAGAGCGCTTGAGTGACATTTTACATGCATGTCAATACTGTATGTGTGTCTGTGTGTCCGCTGGGGATATTATCCACAGAGTGTCCACAGAAGCGACCAGACATGCAGTGGACAACGATAGGGCTTCATGGAACTGGTGCGCAGTGGACTAAAACAGGAAGTAATATAGCAGCCTACAAGCCGAAGCTTGCTTTAATCAGCTTTTAACACGAATAGCACCAAATCTAAATTTGGATCAAATTTGGATGAATATGACTAAATTTTCATCATTTAGATCCGTACATTGTTCACAGAAATGTAAAAAAAAAAATGGCGCTATCTGACAATGGGTATCATCATTTACCAATAGGCTCCAGTTTCCCTGTGACACTAATGAGGACAAGCAGTATAGAAAATGACAGTGACGGGTCGTGATACAGGTTTCGGCATAACTAAAAAAAGATAATTAAAAAAAAAGCAGAATATGGTAATTCGCAAATGTTTTCATATACTTCCTAGAACCATTCATTCATTCATTCATTTTTGATCGCTTATCCTCATGAGGGTGCGGGGGTGCTGGAACCTATCCCAGCTGTCTTCGGGCGAGAGGCGGTCCAGGTAAACCCTGGACTGGTGGCCAGCCAATCACAGGGCACATATAGACAAACAACCATTCACACTCACATTCATACCATTCATATTTTGAAATTCATTAATTTCATTCATTCAGGGCAGCACGGCGGTCTAGTGGTTAGTGCGCCGTCCTCACAGCTAGGAGACCAGGGTTCAATTCCACCCTCGGGCATCTCTGTGTGGAGTTTGCATGTTCTCCCCGTGCATGCGTGGGTTTTCTCCGGGTACTCCGGTTTCCTCCCACATTCCAAAAACATGCTAGGTTAATTGGCGACTCCAAATTGTCCATGAATGAATTCATTTAATAATATTTTGACTTTATTCTTGTCACATCATAACATTTTCCACAACCTAATTTTCATAAAATTACAACTTTTCATTATTCATTCATTCATTTTCTACCGCTTTTTCCTCACGAGGGTCGCAGAGGGTGCTGGAGCCTATCCCAGCTGTCTTCAGGCGAGAGGCGGGGGAAAACCCTGGACTGGTGGCCAGCCAATCACAGGGCACATATAGCCAAACAACCATTCACACTCACATTCATACCTATGGACAATTTGGAGTCGCTAATTAACCTAGCATGTTTTTGGAATGTGGGAGGAAACCAGAGTACCCGGAGAACTCCACACAGTGATGGCCGAGGGTGGGATTGAATTTGGGTCTCCTAGCTGTTGAGGTCTGCGCGCTAACCACTCGACCGCCGTGCAGCCTAGAACCATTCATTTATTTGAAAACCGAAAAACATTTGTGTTCTTACCTTTTTATTAGTTTAGGAAGTATACAGTATTTCCTTGTCCAGGAAAAGTTCTGAGACTTTGTTGTAAAAGTCTGAGTTTGGGTTTCTAATCCCCCGTTTTGACAGTCAAATTTGTTCATTTATTCAGCAGAGCATAAAAATACTTTGCATGCATTCGATTAACTGTTAAGTGGTGCTAGCGGAAAAGAAAAACAAAACAAAGCAGAGATGCTGACTTTTCCTCTGAAAATAATGAATAGTTGTAATTTTATGAAAATTAGGTTGTGGAGAAAGTTATGATGTGACGAGAATAAAGTCAAAATATTATAGGACTAAAATCACAATTTCCTGCGATTGGCTGGCCAACAGTCCATGTTGTACCCTGCCTCTCACCTGAAGTCAGCTGGGATAGGCTCCAGCACCCCCGCGACCCTCGTGAGGATAAGCGGTAGAAAATGAATGAATGAATGAATGAATGAATGTAATTTTATGAAAATTAGGTTGTGGAAAACCTTATGATGTGACGAGAATAAAGTCAAAATATTATAGGACAAAAATCACAATTACCTGTGATTGGCTGGCCACCAGTCCAGGGTGTACCTCGCCTCTCGCCCGAAGTCGGCTGGGATAGGGTCCAGCACCCCCGTGACCCTCGTGAGGATAAGAAAATGAATGAATGAATGAATGTAATTTTATGAAAATTAGGTTGTGGAAAACCTTATGATGTGACGAGAATAAAGTCAAAATATTATAGGACTAAAATCACAATTACCTGTGATTGGCTGGCCACCAGTCCAGGGTGTACCCCGCCTCTCAACCGAAGACAGCTGAGATAGGCTCCAGCACAACCCCCGAGATCAACGTGAGGATAAGTGGTGGAAAATTAATGAATAAATGAATGAATAATGAAAAGTTGTCATTTTATGAAAATTAGGTTGTGGAAAATGTTATGATGTGATGATAATAAAGTCAAAATATTATAGGACTAAAATCACAATTACCTGTGATTGGCTAGCCACCAGTCCAGGGTGGACTCTGCCTTTCACACAAAGTCAGCTGGGATAGGCTCCAGCACCCCCGCGACCCTCGTGAGGATAAGCAGTAGAAAATGATTGAATGAATAATGAAAAGTTGTAATTTTATGAAAATTAGGTTGTGGAAAATGTTATGATGTGACGAGAATAAAGTCAAAATATTATAGGACTAAAATCACAATTACCTGTGATTGGCTGGCTCTCACCCAAAGTCAGCTGGGATAGGCTCCAGCATACTCCTATCACCCTAATGAGGATAAGCAGCATCGGAAATAGATGTGGCCTGTAAGGGTAAGTAGGGCGTAGTGGATGATGAAGGGAAAGAAAGGGGAAAGAGAGTGATAAAGCGGATGGATGGATGAATAAGAGAAGGCAAGACTGAAGTGTGTGAGAAATCAAGAGGAAAAGACGCGGGCAGGCGAGGTGTCCCGCTTGTAATCCTGTTGGCGACAGTGAGATCAGGCTGACATTGAAGCAGTCACCTCTGATGGGATTTTTCTCTTTGTTAAAAAAGCTGCAACACCACTTTGATTTCCTATAATTGAATCAGATTTCCGTGCCACAGTTGACCTGCTATTTGCTCTATGTTGGTGTCACTTAAGGTATCTCCTGTTTAATTGGATGGATTACTGTCAGCCGTGTTTACACTTGCCTTAATTTGCCCTAATTTGCCAAGGTAATGCATGTCATTTATTGGCTGAAAAGCATGACGCCTAGTTTGCAGTGTTTGCGTTATGTTTACGCATAAATGAAGCAATTCTTGATTGAAAAAGGTGCACATTATCACAAAAACGACCATGCTCCTGTGCAACTTTTTTAGTCTCAGTCTGTGTGTGTCTTTTATTCTCTCATATGTGTGAGAAGGATTCCTAAATCTTGAATCAACTCAAATTCAAACAATGCACAACGATGAGCCAATTCAAGAAACAATACAAGCAGTTGATGTTTAAATACAAGGATGAAGAGTCTTGAACCAGTCATGATGTGCTATATATATCACTATATTGACACTTACTATGGTACCCATTATCACCTCATATTTCGGTACGTGACAAAAATAAAATCAATTTTTTTCTTTTTAAATACAAAAAGGGAAGAGGACCAAGCACCGAACCGTGTACGTGTCAAAAATAAAAATAAAAATAAAAATAAAAATAAAAATAAAAATAAAAATAAAAATAAAAATAAAAATAAAAATAAAAATAAAAATAAAAATAAAAATAAAAATAAAAATAAAAATAAAAATAAAAATAAAAAATAATTTAAAAAAATAAAAAAGAGAAGAGGACCAAGCACCCAACCTTGGGGAACACCTTGGGGTAAAGGGGCTGTGGAGGAGGAGCAGCTATTTATGTGTTTACTATGGTACCCATTATGTCATTGTATGGTCATATCACCTAGTACTTCGGTACGTGTCCAAAAAAAAATTAAAATTAAAATTAAAATTAAAATTAAAATTAAAATTAAAATTAAAATTAAAATTAAAATTAAAATTAAAATTAAAATTAAAATTAAAATTAAAATTAAAATTAAAATTAAAATTAAAATTAAAATTAAAATTAAAATTAAAATTAAAAAGAGGACCAAGCACCGAACCTTGGGGAACACCTTGTATGGTCATATCACCTAGTACTTCGGTATGTGTCCAAAAAATAAAAATAAAAATAAAAATAAAAATAAAAATAAAAATAAAAATAAAAATAAAAATAAAAATAAAAATAAAAATAAAAATAAAAATAAAAATAAACATAAAAATAAAAATAAAAATAAAAATAAAAATAAAAATAAAAATAAAAATAAAAATAAAAATATATATTAGGAAAGCAGGAAGTGAACAAATTAAAAGTATCAGATGGAGTGGTAGGATTTAATAAGCTTTGCTTCTTCCTACTCCTTTTGGACACGTGGAACTGTGAACTGATTATGGGATGCACTCAATTGTAATCTGATGCATGTTCAAATGAAATAAAACCATTACCATTACCATTACCATTACCATTACCATTACCATTTCTATTACCATTACCATAAGATAAAGAGACCACTTAAGTAGCTACAGCGTGTGTACAGCAAGTGTTTTTTAATCAAAGAGGAATGGACCAATTCCCATTATCAAGCCTTCCTCGTTCTGGAGAACTAATCCTAGCATGCTGTGATGTGTGTGTGTGTTGCTGGGGTTACGCCTTGGAGGTCATACTAAGAAAACCATCCATTGTCGATATGGACCATAGACACATACAGTATATATAAAAAATCCCTCCCCCTGCCTACACCAACCAAACGTCAGCAGCACAATGGTCAAAAACATATTTTAAAGTCTCCAGGGATATGAGTTCACGGAACATTAGGGTAAATGGAGTGTTGTTTTGGTAATTGCTTTCCATACCTCATTTCCCTCTTTTTGTCTTTTTCTTGCTTAATGGACGTGCTCGTATGTGCAAAACTACTAAAGTCGAGGTTTTTGAGAAAATTCTATTTTTGTGAGTTGGCACTATCCCTAAGTACGAAGACAAATGAGCCTGGACTCTATCAGCTGGTGTTTGGGGATGACTGTGGACTTATCATAGACAGCCAAGGAGCCCCAGGATCCCCTGGCTCATCACCAGGCAGCAGATTACCTTCTCCCTTTAATCTTTTCATTGTTTACTGACGCACAGAGGGGCGTGCACCGATAAAAGCTTTGGTAAGTCTCTTTCTTAAAAAGATCTACGTACTTTGCCTGTGTAGCACCGAACGATTTATTGTCTTGGATCTGGTGCTGATCGACAACCTTGTTTATTAATCAGCCAATTGCTGATTAGGATTTTATCTACGTTTGTTTTACATTTTGCATGGTTTCCATTTGTGTTTTTTTGTTTTGTGTTTCTATGAGTGAGCTCCTCTTTTTATGGTGGAGTGAATCCGATGGAAGCCGTATGATAGCCTATTTGGAGTTTGAACCGAAAAAGACCATGAGAACCAATCGAACGAAAGCAACAATAGCCACGTATACATGGGCACAAATATTCCAATTCCATTCGGGTTATTTGCTCAAATGGAATAAGTCTAACCTTTGTATACACCTCATTCCGAAAGAAAAATGCCAATCCGAATGAATATATAATGGGATTCACAGGGATGGAATATTCCTTTCCCCAATCCGATTGAGGTATCTTGTACCCGCTCAATCGGTTGTCTTCTTCGTGGTCTTTTTCTTCTTCTGTTGTTTATTGGCGGTTGGCAAGCAGCTTTGGTGTGCATTAGCGCTATCTGTGGAACAGAATCTAAACCCTTCTATACGCCATTCACAAGTCCAGTTTTATTTTAAAAAAATTATATGGTTTTAAGTTTTAAATTATTTTAATAATAATTACTAAATTATTATTAAGTATTAGTTATTAATTATTAAATAATTATTATTAAAATGCTACTAAATATTATTAATTATTACTACTAATTATTATTATTAATAATAATAATAATTAATAATTAATTATTAATAATTAATAATAATTATTAATAATTATTATTTTAATAATTTTTAAATTATAAAATATTATAAATAAGATAAATTATAATATTATACTTTATCTTTTCCTGTTCCCGGGTGCGTTCTTTCAGCGAATGCTGAGATATGATGTAACACGCAGCTTCGATTTAAAAAAAAATGGAGGCCAGCAATCGGCACTGGACTGCTGCGGAAAGTTTGTTTTTGATTCAAACTAAATTTCAAGACTGGACGAAGGAAAAACTGGGAATACGGAGTTATTCCAACAAGTGAAAGAAAAACTCCAGGAAGTCGGTATCACGTGATATTGGTGTTTTCGTTTTACTGGGCATGCCCCATTGACTATTCTGGTTGATTATAGCGGCACATGTAGACACGTGATTGGAATATTCTTTTTCATGTATACCATTGCTTTCGGAAAGGTCATTCGGAAAGAGAAAAATTCCTAATGTAAACGTGGCTAATGAACACTTAGCCTAAATTCCAAACATCATGTCAGGATGAGGCACCATTGGCAAACACCCTCCTTACAGTGAAGCATGATGGCGGCACCATCCTAATGAATGGTTTTTGGTGGCAGTAACTGGGAGACGGCAAACATACAGCATACTTGGAGGGACGGAAGACGGCTTTGGCGAATGTAGCAGCCATCTTTTTATTATCTCACGATACACTAGTGCGATCCTCAGAGATGTCCCAGATCAACAGTTTGTAGAAGAATCATTTTATTCCTACATTGTGAAACACTGAATAACCTTATTCTACTCTCCATTGGCTCCCTCACAAAGAGTCTTTACCTAGAATTGGATTTTTAATCTTCCTAGATGGAGTGTGCTGTGTCTCCTTGTGACTGACTGCTTCCAAATATATTGCATGAGGAAAGGTCGCGGCCTCTAGGCTGATCTCAAATTGCTTTTTTGAGAACGGGGTCAGAGGCTGGCCGGGAATAAGTAGGGCTGTCGAGTGCCACAAATCTTTTCTTCTTGTCTCGCTTTTTATTTTCCCTCCAGCCACCTGGGAGTCTCCGGACTCGGATGGGATGTAGGATACAGTTGTCCCTTAGAACATCTTGGTTCATAATTTATGTACTTTTTGCCATAATTTAAGCATTTTTCAAGCATAAATATGGCTAAATGAACAAAAATACAACTATTAGGCTAGATTTAAAATGCTAGTTCGAAATTTTCAAACATGTGTACGTTTATATATACATAAATATTTTTATTTGTTTTGATTTTGGTTGATTTGTTGTGCTTTGGATGTTTTTCATGTTCGAAATAAAGAAGCTAGTTAAATTGTCAGAAGGCGGCACGGCACGGTGGTTGAGTGGTTAGCACGCAGACCTCACAGCTAGGAGACCAGGGTTCAATTCCACCCTCGGCCATCTCTGTGTGGAGTTTGCATGTTCTCCCCGTGCATGCGTGGGTTTTCTCCAGGTACTCCGGTTTTCTTCCCACATTCCGAAAACATGCTAGGTTAATTAGCGACTCCAAATTGTCCATAGGTATGAATGTGAGTGTGAATGGTTGTTTGTCTATATGTGCCCTGTGATTGGCTGGCCACCAGTCCAGGGTGTACCGCGCCTCTCGCCCGAAGACAGTTGGGATAGGCTCCAGCACCCCCCGCGACCCTCGTCAGGAAAAAGCGGTAGAAAATGAATGAATGAATGAATTGTCAGAAGCTTTTAATACATGCATTTTATCTTTCTTTTGTTAAAATACAGCAAAAATCTGCATATTTCAGACATAGTTGCAAATGGTGATTAATCATGATTAATTAATCATTTTGAAAACGGATTAATCTGATTAATTTTTTTAATCATTTGGCAGGCCTGGTTCAGAAACAGGTTTTCCAAGCTGTAAATAATAAAATATTCAATTAATAAAGAAGGAATCCTACTTTGACGAAAATCAATAATCACTGTTGGATATGGAATCAATTAATTATAATAAACAAGGGATTACTGTAGTTTGGAAAAAAAAACACTAAAAAAAATGTAATGCCTGCAAGAACAGTCACAGCAATGTCGTTCCCATTTTTACCTTCCCAATGCAGTACATATTGGGGACAATTAGACGCTAGCCAATAATTTCATATAAATATGATAACTGCCCCGCTTTGACACACACAATAACCAAGTAATCAATTCTAAAGCCCTGCTATGAACCTTTTTTTTTTTTAATCTGTTTTTTCTTTTCTAATGGAATAGTCCAAAATGAATGACTGTGAGTATGTGGACTTTAATTAGTGGATGGATGGAACTTAGATGGATGATTAGTCTTGTTTCCCTGCATGAATCCTTCAGCTCATTGCTTCACCATGTGCCGCTGCTGCTCATTAATATGCACTGTGGAGGAACCGTGTGGAGGGGGGTGGGGGGAGAGGCCAAAGCCATAGCAATTTCATTTCCTAAGCAGGGGCCTTTGAGGACTTCATTTCAAATGCCCTCCAACCTCAACTCAATTTGAATTGCATTTTGTGGTCCAGTGTGTACTCAATCTCTGTAAACTATGACTTCGTCTTTCCATTCAATCCAGGATTGCTATACTTTTTTGTATTTTTTGACATTTAAGGCCCCAGCTACATTAACGCTACTTGTTGCATGACATCTTTACTTTGTGGTTTGTGTATAGTTGTGTGAAAGTGTGCCTTCCAAAACATTGGAGAGTGTCTGGAAGAAGCAACTCAACAGGCTGTGATGTTCAAATGCTTTTATGTCAGTAGAATATTGTTTGTCTTCAGTCTGTTGTGCTTCATAAGCCACGTTGACATGAGGAGTTTTTCTCTTTCCGAATGACCTTTCCGAAAGCAATGGTATACATGGAAAGGAATATTCCAATGGCGTGTCTACATGCGGCGCTATAATCAACCAGAATAGTCAACGGGGCATGCCCAGAAAAACGTAAACACCAACATCACGTGATACCGACTTCCTGGAGTTTTTCTTTCACTTGTTGGAATAACTCCGTATTCCCAGTTTTTCGTTCGTCCAGTCTTGAAATTTAGTTTGAATCAAAAACAAACTTTGCTTAGCAGTCCAGTGCCGATTGCTGGCCTCCATTTTTTTAAATCGAAGAACGTCTGGAGCTGCATGTTACGTCATATCTCAGCATTCGTTGAAAGAACGCACCCAGGAACAGGAAAAGATAAAGTATAATATTGTAATTTATTTTATTTATATTTTATAATTTAAAAAAATATTAAAATAATAATTAATAATAATTAATATTATAAATACAAATTTTAATAATTAATTAATTAATATTAGTTATTATTATTAACATTAACATTAACATTAACATTAACATTAACATTAACATTAACATTAACATTAACATTAACATTAACATTAATATTAATTTAAAGCCATATAATTTTTTTTAAATAAAAGTGGACTTGTGAATGGCGTATAGAAGGGTTTAGATTAGGGGTGGGCAAACTTTTTGACTGGGGGGGCATTGATTTAACAAAATTGACGGGGGGGCCAGATTCTATATTTTACACGTAACAGTCCTGGAATTATTTATCTGTAAAAGTGTCATGCAATATGCTATATGTGTACTTTGAGATCATTTATTTGATGTAAAGTGCATTAAAAATTTATGAAATAAACATTTATAATAATAATAATAAATGTATTATTATTGTATATTATTGTTAATAATAATAATAATATACTACTACTACTAATAATGATGCTACTACTACTAATAACATATTATTATTATTATTATTATTATTATTATTCAAGCCAAGTTGTATGTTGAGTTTAAATGAAATACTTTGGAAAGATTGGGCGGGCCGTATTCAAACACTTGGCGGGCCGGATGCGGCCCCCGGGCCGTAGTTTGCCCACCCCTGGTTTAGATTCTGTTCCACAGATGGCGCTAATGCACACCAAAGCTGCTTGCCAACTGCCAATAAACAACAGAAGAAGAAAAACACCAGGAAGAAGAACGCAGTCTGACAACTTTCCGTTTGAGCGGGTACAAGATACCTCAATCGGATTGGGGAAAGGAATATTCCACCCCTGGGAATCCCATTATATATTCATTCGGATTGGCACTTTTTTTTTTTTCGGAATGAGGTGTATACAAAAGGTTAGATTCTTTCCGTTTGAGCAAATAACCCGAATGGAATTGGAATATTTGCGTCCATGTATACGTGGCTGTTGTGTGGAATCGATGACATTTAATTAAACTGATATGGCGAATGAACAACGCAATAGATCACTAGATCCACTCCTCATCGAGATAAGAGATAAGCCACCTTGCCTGGTACACAGGTCAAGAGTAGAGGTTGACTTATGTGCCCCCCCCCCTTCCCAAATACTATATGTGGTTGAATTATTATGCAAATGGTGTCAAAGGAAAAAAAGGAAAGAGAGCAATTCTAAAATGTGATGACTATCAGCTACTTTGTGATGGACATTGACCGCGCGTTCGAGTGCTGCAAATGACAGACACCTTTTGAATTTGGTGCTAATCATACTTTATGTGTCCCCTCTTTCGTTGAGTCCTAAATTAGATCCATTTGAATGTTTATTTTTAGTCTACCTGTCTGAACCTCAAGCGTCCAGCCAATATTAGCATGAAGCCGAGGAGAATAATCACGTCACATTAGTCATTCATCAAAGGAAATATCATATTTTTATTGTCCTTTGTTCAGACTTTTTCTTTCTGAGCGGGAAGAGAGAGAGCAGTATGTGGTTTTTTTTTTTTTTTTTTTTTTTTCCTGTGTGTCTGCCTGCGTGAGTGCTCCAGAGGAAACGACAAAACAAAAAGTGCTTTTTAGTAGAAGGTCAAAATGAAATGGTGTTTTCTGGCTCCCAGTTGATTTGCCACCCCACACAGGAATTGAGACAACAACAAATGTTGCGAGAGTGACTCACCATGCTGTAAAAGGCGATTAAATTTGCCTTTTCTCTCCCCCCCCCCCCCCCTTTCTGCACTCGCCGAGTAATGGTCCTATCTCCCTACAGATCATGACCATCGTCATGAAATGTCGTGCGGTGACACCATCATCTCTTCTTTATTGCAAATGTTCTAGTATTGTGTTCTAGTAAGTTTTTAACCCTCCTCTTGTGTTTACATTTTAATGCATAAAAAGAATCTCATAACATTTTGTTTATTGACTTTGTCAGGAAACTCTATTTCAACAAAATAAAACAGAAAAAATAATTTTTACTACATTTTAAAATGGCCTGGTTGAAATTATGACCACTGTATTGTCGGTTTCGACCCGGTTATAATGATATGACTATAAAGCAATATTTTTGACTTTGTCAGGAAACTCTATTTCAACAAAATAAAAACAAAAAAATAATTTTTACTACATTTTAAAATGGCCTGGTTGAAATTATGACCACTGTATTGTTAGCAATATTTTGAGCCACAACCGAAATCATAAGTGTACAATTAGCCAACACAATGACAACCAGCTCCTCTTCTCATCATGGAAGCTTCAGGGGATTCTCATTTTGACCGATTTTCCAGTATACCAGCAGAAAAACAAGGTCCAGTTTACATGTGAGGTGAATTCACTCATTTGACTGATGGCTGATTTCACTTTTACAATTTGGATCATGGAAAGAATGGCAAGAAGTACAGTGAACCAAGATCTGGACCTGTTCTGCTTTTTCATTTCACTTTATACTAAAGTTCTGTTGATGAAAACAATCACTTTTTCTACCTTTTCTTGACATTTATATATATGGGTCAAAATTCACCCGAACACCATAGATCAGGGGTCTCAAACACGCGGCCCGCGGGCCAAATGTGGCACGCAGGACACTACTTTGAGGCCTCCGCCTTGATATGAAAGTTTAATGTTAGTGCGGCACGCGCAAGTTTGATATGGATGCTGTATGGTATCATGTACCCAGAAAAAATTATTACGTTTGATTCATGTTCATGTTAAAGGTTAAATAACTGTTAATAGTTATCCTCCCTATCCATGTGGAAGTGGTAAGTTTTTGGCTATTTAAGTTGAAAGGAAATAACTTGAAGGCTACCGTTTAGGTCGCTAGCTCTCTAGTTTGCGAGTTAGCATGTGTCTCAAGACCCTGCAGTTGCGCAATATGTTGTAAATAAAAAGAGTATAAATGTGACTAAAGTCGTGTTTTGTCATATCTACAGGGCTCTAATAATGCTTTGTTCATTTTAATCTGAAAAAAAATAATTTGTCTACCCACCAACTATATGTGGTTTCTTAAGTTTTTATTATTTGCCGTTTTATTATTATTATTATTATTATATTTATTTATTACTGATTGATTGATTTTCTTTATTCTTGATTTGTTTATTTATTTTTCATCTTATCTTGTGCAGAAAAATAAAAAGTAAGATATTTGAGAACAGTGGAATGTTTTATCAGAGCTTTTATTGTAGAAAATCGGAACCAAAGCACTGAAAAAGTTTGTATATTTTTCTGTTTTTAATAAATGCGTTTTTTTTTTTTTTTTTTTTTTTTTTTGGAAAACCTGATGCGGCCCAGCCTTGCCCAGACCCTAGCTCCAGTGGCCCCCAAGTAAATTGAGTTTGAGACCCCTGCCATAGATGTTTCTTTAGTGATTAATACTAAAATGAGAAAATAAATAAAACTAATTGATTTAAGAGATATGTTCTATAGCCGTCAGTGATAGCCAGGTAACAAAATAACCTTTAATTTATTAATATGATTCTTTTGAGGTTCATTTGACCATTTTTGGAAATAGAAATGGAGGGGTATAGTGACAAAAAAAGGCCTACATGCCCACACCAAAATTAATAAAACCAATATTTTCATGGATGAGGAAGCCTAAGAAGGTAACCAAGAGATGATAAATTTGATAGTAACTTATTGTTTTATTGTATTTTATAGCTGATTTAATACATGGGTCAAAACCAACCCGCTAACATAAGAGATGATACCAGAAATCGAACACAAGAGGAAGGTTAAAACTCATATTGTCCTAATGTACAAGCAGCAGTGCATCTCTTGATAGTTGTTCATTATATATGTGCCATCACACGCTATTGACCAGGGTATCAAGTCCTGATTTGGCTTTTACTTTGAAATTGAATACCATCCTTGAAGGCAGAGAGCATTTTTTTTTTGGAAGCTTCCCAAGATACCCTGCAGATTGCTTATTTCACGGCTCATGTGCATAATTTGACCAAATTCAGCGGTGACGGATATACCTGCGAGGGTATGTGCGGCTACCTGCATCGTCCGTTGCAAATACCCGCCTTGCCCTCAATTCCACCCTCAACGCACACACCTTGAATAACTCCTATTATTGCAGTCTGGGCTCATTTCGGAAAAGGAGGATAAAAAGAGAGGCAAATAAACATCAGTAATGATGTTTTTGACCAGTTGAACTTATATGTTAAGTACATTGGTTGGTCATTCTACAGCCTGCTCTGTTCGTGATTCATTTTTCGGAATGGAAATAAGTAGTTCTGGGTTCAAAACTGGTTATGGTGTGGACTTTATATACAGTCCAAAAACATGCATGTTCGGTTAATCGGTAAAAAACCAAAAAATCAGGTCATTAGGTGATTAGAAACTCTCACTTGAAGAGGTACAAAAATAGATTCAAGCCAGGGGACTCAAACTCAATTTACCTGGGCGCCACTGGAGCTAGGGTCTGGGCGGGGCTGGGCCGCATCAGGTTTTCCAAAAAAAAAAACAACAACTTTGCTTTGGTTCCGATTTTCTACAAGAAAAGCTCTGATAAAACATTCCACTGTTCTCAAATATCTTAATTTTTATTTTTCTACACAAAATAAGATGAAAAATAAATAAACAAATCAAGAATAAAGAAAATCAATCAATCAGTAATAAATAAATAAATATAATAATAATAATAAAATGGCAAATAATAAAAACTTAAGAAACCACATATAGTTAGTGGGTAGACAAATTATTTTTTCATATTAAAATTAACAAAGAATTATTAGAGCCCTGTAGACATGACAAAACACGACTATAGTCACATTTATACTCTTTTTATTTACAACATATTGCGCAACTGCAGGGTCTTGAGACACATGCTAACTCGCAAACTAGAGAGCTAGCGACCTAAACGGTAGCCTCCAAGTTATTTCCTTTAAACTTAAATAGCCAAAAACTTACCACTTCCACACGGATAGGGAGGATAACTATTAACAGTTATTTAACCTTTAACATGAACATTAATCAAACGTAATAATTTTTTCTGGGTACATGATACCATACAGCATCCATATCAACATTAAACTTTCATATCAAGGCGGGGGCCTCAAACTAGTGTCCTGCGGGCCACATTTGGCCCGCAGGCCGCGTGTTTGAGACCCCTGATTCAAGCCATCACCTTGGGTATTTGCACTCTAAACTGTGTTTTCATGGTTCCTTATGAGCATTGATCCTGTGAATAAAAAATGACACAGTCGGAGGTCAACCTCATTATAGCTGTTGGTCACAGCTCCTCACATAGTTCAGCTTTGCAATTGTTCCATTGTCGGCGGCAATTTGAAATGTTTACACGCTTTTAACCTCTCTGTGGACAGCTGATACTTAGGAATGACAGTGTGACAAGTTGGGAGTCTGTCCACAATTATAGGAGCCCCATTTTTTTTAATAATAAATGTAATTTTTAATAAAATAAAAAATTTAAAAAACTAACAAAATTAAAAATTAAAAATTAAAAATTAAAAATTAAAAATTAAAAATTAAAAATTAAAAATTAAAAATTAAAAATTAAAAATTAAAAATTAAAAATTAAAAATTAAAAATTAAAAATTAAAAAAAATTACAAAATTACAAATGAATAAAAATAAACGTTAAACTATATTCGGAAAGCAGGAAGTGCCGGTGAACCCGGTGTGATTCAATCAAATCAACAACACGAGAAAGATTGACGGATCTGAAGACATCGCTGCCAACATTTATGTAAACATAAATATGTAAAAAAGTCAACAGAGCCTTATTATCCAATGCAAATGCTGACTGGTATGGGTTAGCATGTTAGCTTGACAAACAGGAGATCGGGGGTTTGAACGTCTGTTGGAACGTCATAAAAATACATAAACATAAATTTGGTGTAAAAATAAGCTGGGTACTGTTAAGAATGAAACAATAAAATCCTGCACACAAGGAGGGCTGCATGGTGGTCTAGTGGTTAGCGTTCAGACATCACAGCTAGGAGACCCGAGTTCAATTCCACCAGAGTTTGCATGTTCTCCCCGTGTATGTTTTCTTCGGGTACTCCGGTTTCCTCCCATATTCCAAAAACATGCTAGGTTAATTAGCGACTCCAAATTGTCCATAGGTATGAATGTGAGTGTGAATGGTTGTTTGTCTATATGTGCCCTGTGATTGGCTGGCAACCAGTCCAGGGTGTACCCCGCCTCTAGCCTGAAGACTCCAGCATGAATGAATGTTGCACAAAAGTATTGGGGCACCATTCGATGATTACACCCCCCCCCTCCCCTTTCTGAGGTGCGTCCTTTGCAAAATAAATACCACAAAAACAAATTACAGCAAACTGTGCAAAGTTAATCCTTTGATGCTGGTCTAAATTGAGCTCCCATGATGGTACGCTGGGTTCTGGCATGACATGCTGATGATTTTTCAAATGCCAACAGATGACTTCGGGGGCATTTGACCGAAAAGGTTCCTTTGTTTATCACAGGAATTATTATAGCAAACACCCAAAATAAACTGTACCATAAATAAACCGCCAACCAGTGACTCCCTTATATCATTTCTAAAACTGGTTCAATGACTGCATGGATTTCATTTAGAACTTCCTCACCAGGTCACATTTTTGGACCCCAATTTATAGATTATTAGCTTATTTCTGACAGTCACGTTAGCCAGGTAACGTGTTTAATAGCTCTTCTCAGCACTTGACACTGAAAGTCATTTGCTTCATAACAACATGAAGGTGCCCCTCCATTAGTGACTTCAAGTGTTTCATAAATCAACATTTTGAAGGTCTTGTGGACCAGATTAGCACTTGAAGTGCTCACATCATCAAAATAGTAGATCTTCAAACTGCAAAAAGAAGACAAAAAGAAATCTATTGTAAACCAAACCAGCCTTGCCATCCATCACCAAATGTTCTCAGTTGGTTTTACACCAGAGGAACATGCAGGATGGTCCAAAAACTCTGGAAGACGTCCTTTGTCAGGCAGGAACTGCAGCGTTATCCTGTTGAAAAAGCAAATGGCTGCCACACAGATAAGGGCTTTTAGTCATGAGGGAAGCCCCCTGCAATATCTGCACATATATCCACCGTTTGACGCCCCTGCACAACCCAAACCTCCATTTTTCCACTGAAGAAATAGCACCCCAGCATAGATCAGAATGCACCACCTCCACTGTCCCGCATGGAAAACATTTCAGGTGGGATCTCCTTTCCTTTCATTGGTGTGAACACTGTGTACCTGTAAGCTAATTTACCACTGCGCTTCGCCTGCGCCAAGAATAGACCAGGTCGGAGCTGGTGAGCTTTCAGCTTTTCACCTTTAGCGTGCTGTTTTGTCATGAAATTGTCACTGCGCCAAGCTGAAAATTCCCTCCACGTCGAAATTTGCTGCGCACAGTGGTGCGCTAGACCAAATTACCACTGTGTGGGGTGCGCCAAGAAGAGTCTTGAACCAGTCATGATGTGCTATATATATCACTATATTGACACTTACTATGGTACCCATTATGTCAATGGATGGTCATATCACCTCCTACATCGGTACATGATTTAATTTAATTTAATTTAATTTAATTTAATTTAATTTAATTTAATTTAATTTAATTTAATTTAATTTAATTTAATTTAATTTAATTTAATTTAATTTAATTTAATTTAATTTAATTTAATTTAATTTAATTTAATTTATGTCACTGCGCCAGGCTGAAAATTCCCTCCACGCCCAAATTACGAAATTTGCTGCGCACAGTGGTGCGCTGGACCAAATTACCACTGTGTGGGGTGCGCCATGAAGAGTCTTGAACCAGTCATGATGTGCTATATATATCACTACATTGACACTTACTATGGTACCCATTATGTCATTGGATGCTCATATCACCGAGTACTTCGGTACATGATTTGATTTAATTTAATTTAATTTAATTTAATTTAATTTAATTTAATTTAATTTAATTTAATTTAATTTAATTTAATTTAATTTAATTTAATTTAATTTAATTTAATTTAATTTAATTTAATTTAAGTCACTGCGGCAAGCTAAAAATTCCCTCCACGCCTAAATTACGAAATTTGCTGCGCACAGTGGTGCGCTGGACCTAATTACCACTGCGTGGGGTGCGCCATGCGCCACGAATTTACAGCCCAAAATGTGAATATTACACTGTAATGCTGGATGTTGGCTACTGTGGTTCATCCATTACACAGGATATGCAGCATCCAGGATGCCCTGGATCAGATTTTGTGCCTGAAATGGAAATTGTATCATGTGACCCATGTTGTGCAGGTAAACCATATTTGGAGGGGGTCACATGGTGTGTAAATTAATTCATTTCCACTTTGCTCTCGCCTCTGGGTTGGTTCGTGTCGGAGGAAATGGACAGCAATGTAATCTTGGCATATGCTTCATTTTGCCATTAACTGTAATTGGCCCCCGGTTTTAAAGTGAGCAGCTTGCGGGAACAAACATTCTTCCACAGGGAGCTAAGCTGACAGATGCTCCGGTCTCTTTTCCTCCCTTTACATCTGTCAAGTTATGACTCTCTATCTTTCTCTCTAGTTTTTACTAAATGAATCTTAAGTGGATAAAAATGGGTCAGATCAGACTGAAACAAGTGATGAACAAAATCTAGCATTTTGGACAGGCATGTTTTCAAGGACGAGGTTTTGTTTTCTTGGGTATTCACCATATGTTGGTAATAATTCTTTTTTTTTAATATTATTATTTTTACATATATATATTTTTTTATATTATACATTTTTAAATTTTTTTTATATTATACATTTTTATACGTTCATGTCTTTGTCACGCATTGAGATTTTGGACTTTGTTCAGTAGTCTGTGAGATGCAAAAGCCTCAAAACTTGCATCTATGTGAATTATTATCATTCATCAGTGTAGAGTACATCTATATTTCATATATTAAATACATTTAATAAGCGTGTGAGTTATATTTAGGGCTTAAAAGCAGGATTGTGTTGCGAGTGAACAGCGGTAATCGAAGAGAGAAGGGGAGGCTTCTGGAACTTATCAGCTTTCCATTGGTCGCCAGCCAATTGCAGGGCTTAAAAATAAAAATAAAAATAAAAATAAAAATAAAAATAAAAATAAAAATAAAAATAAAAATAAAAATAAATATAAATATAAATATAAAAATAAAAATAAAAATAAAAATAAAAATAAAATGTAAACTATATTAGGAAAGCAGGAAGTGAACAAATTAGTATAAGTAAGTATCAGTAACAGTATCAGAGTCTTGAACCAGTCATGATGGGCTATATATATCACTATATTGACAATTACTATGGTACCCATTATGTCATTGGATGCTCATATCACCTCGTACTTCGGTACGAGGTACATTATTAAAAAAAAAACATAAAAAACCTTAAACAGTATTATGGAAAGCAGGAAGTGAACAAATGTAAGAGTTACTGATTGTAAAAGTACCAGATGGAGGGGTAGGATTTAATAAGCTTTGCTTCTTCCTACTCCTTTTGGACATGTGGAACTGGGAACTGATTATGGGATGCACTCAAGTGTAATCTGATGCATGTTCTAATGAAATAAAACCATTACCATTACCATTACCATAACCATTAAAAGTACACATTCACAATTCACTCTACCATTTGACATAATGTGACCATGTAAAGAATACTGCTGTGCTGTGTCATGTACTTCAGTACCAACATGTCTTATCACTGCTTGTACTTAGCTTACTTATGTAAACACCTCACATATTTTAAAGCGAGAAATAAAAACAGTCGACCTTCATATGAAGAAATAAACAGCCTGTTTATAGTCTAGAATGGCGTCAAGTGTATCCAGTATGTTGTATCTGATCAAAGTTGCTGAGTGGGTGGCGGACTGCTGCTCCATGTTCAAAGTTAGTACTTAAAAGCAGCGGGCAGCTAATTCCTGCACTTTATTGTGCCAAATGCATGCGTTTTTTTTACAAGCATAAGCAAGTTTGAATATGTCCTGTCAAGACATTAAGGGAGAGTATGCTCTGCAGATAGACAATGAGTGTGATCACACCGTTTGTAACACATCCCAAGTTCCCCACGCTCGTTTCAGATCTCACTGACAGTTTTTGCTCCCCAGCTACTAACTGATGAGTCAGCCTCGACGGAGAAAAGGGGACATTTTTTATGTTTTTTTTTCCTATTTGAGTCACACATCTCAGGGGACGGGGGTAATATAATGCTATATATTTATGTGTTATGTATAAAACGCAATACATGATACAGAGGCTCTTCCATAAGTGGGTCAAAAATGACCCATACTAGAATCAATATGCCAATTTTGCCATTTTGGTTAAGAATAATCACTTGTATTATATTTAGTATTGTATTTCGGAGTTGATAAGTTGATAAGAATCAAAGGTTCCTATTGGATTCCATAGAAAATGCATGCAGGTCATTTTTGACCCACTTATGGAAGGTCGGGGTAGTAACACAAATTCTTAAAATTTCTTAAAATGTATAAACGATAAGTTAAAAATGTGAACGGCTTGATACCAAAAACATGTTTTTTGAGGAATACCTGGAATATGAAATGATAAAAAAATTTCATTATGAAGATATTTCAAGAAAACAACCTGACCGGGTCATTTTTGACCCACTTATGGAAGGTTGGGGTAGTAACACAAAAACAAAAATTTCTTAAAATGTATAAAAGGTAAGTTAAAAATGTGAACGGCATGATATCAAAAACATGTTTTTTGAGGAATACCTGGAATATGAAATGATGAAAAATTTTCATTACGAAGATATTTCAAGAAAAAAACCTGACCGGGTCATTTTTGACCCACTTATGGAAGGTCGGGGTAGTAACACAAATTCTTAAAATTTCTTAAAATGTATAAACGATAAGTTAAAAATGTGAACGGCTTGATACCAAAAACATGTTTTTTGAGGAATACCTGGAATATGAAATGATAAAAAAATTTCATTATGAAGATATTTCAAGAAAACAACCTGACCGGGTCATTTTTGACCCACTTATGGAAGGTTGGGGTAGTAACACAAAAACAAAAATTTCTTAAAATGTATAAAAGGTAAGTTAAAAATGTGAATGGCATGATACCAAAAACATGTTTTTGAGGAATACCTGGAATATGAAATGATAAAAAAATTTCATTATGAAGATATTTCAAGAAAACAACCTGACCGGGTCATTTTTGACCCACTTATGGAAGGTTGGGGTAGTAACACAAAAACAAAACTTTCTTAAAATGTATAAAAGATAAGTTAAAAATGTGAATGGCATGATATCAAAAACATGTTTCTTGAGGAATACCTGGAATATGAAATGATAAAAAATTGTCATTACAAAGATATTTAAAGAAAATAACCTGACCGGGTCTCCTAGCTGTGAGGTCTGCGCGCTAACCACTCGACCACCGTGCAACCCAACATCAAATTAATACCACAATACACCGCTTATCCTCATGAGGGTTGCTGCCATGCTGGAGCCTATCCCAGCTGTTTTCGGGCGAGAGGCGGGGTACACCCTGGACTGGTGGCCAGCCAATCACAGGGCACATATAGACAAACAACCATTCACACTCACATTCATACCTATGGACAATTTGGAGTCGCCGATTAACCTAGCATGTTTTTGGAATGTGGGAGGAACTAACCACTTGTACACCGTGCAGCCATTAGTAAATAATTTATAGTTAATATTCTAAACAACATAAAATGATCTATATGTGTTTTACATGGTACAAGGTCGTTTCCCGTTCTGTGTTACATACAAGCTCCTTTTAAAATCCTGCGATACGGAATGTTAATATCGTCCTGCCATGGAAAACATTATGGTGCATCAACGATTGCTGCACTCAATCATATCATTGTCAACATATCGCATACTGTACAGTGCTGCAGGCTTGATGCTATCATGCATTATTATCCAGAGGAAGAAAGGGAGCATTTTGATTTCCCATGAAGGTCACCCTTCCTGTAATTCCTTCAACGTATTGATGGGAGTCCCATCTTGGCAGAAAAGAAAAGCGAATAAATATATCTGCCTCAATGTAATAATGCATGATATATATGACTTTTTCTACCAAAATAAATCTTTCAGTATTATAATTAATAGATATTTATGCAATTCCAATGACTTGTCTTCATGTTTTGCTCTTAAAAGCTGTGATATCTCCCCACACGCCCACAATGGCCTTCTTTCATCCCTCAGCATGTCATCCCTGCAAGAACTAATTACAGCCTTTAATTACACAGTATTTCCAGACACCTCAGCATTGCATTGGTTGGGCCAAAAACAGGATCAAATTGTGCTTCATGCACACAAAGTTGTGTGAGGCAAATTAAGATCCTAAACATGGCATCAGTACTGAGACAACATGCACATATAAGGTACATAATGTAAACAAGGGTAAAAATATAACTGCATAAAGTCATAATGCTGGCTGACATGATTTATTGCATCTTACATACGCAATCGGGGTGCCTGCTATTCATTTTAGGCGGCCATACAAATGTCGATTTTTTTTTTTTAAACATGGCTCGCTCCTCCCACTCCGAACCTTCCTGCTTCCAAACCTTCAAAGCTTGACTTTGATGTTCCCTGAAGAAAAGTGACTTTGACGGGCGACATGGATCAGGTGGAAGAATGGTTGCCTCCCAAGATGCGGGTTCGATCCTTTGTCCCACGTGATCATGTGCATCCTCAGTAGGTAAACAATGTCGTGAGTGCTAGCAGTACAACCTCGCTAACTGTAGTATGCATAGGTTGCTGTCGAAGAAGCCGTTTCTCCATGTGCTAGGACTACGTTATGCTAGCCATAGCATTTCAGTATGTGGAATCAAACTATGGAATGGATTGAGTAAGGAAATCAAACGATGAGCCAATTCAAGAAACAATACAAGCAGTTGATGTTTGCCAAATACAAGGATGAAGAGTCTTGAACCAGTCATGATGTGCTATATATATCACTATATTGACACATAATAATAATAATAATAATAATAATAATAATAATAATAATAATAATAATAATAATAATAATAATAATAATAATAATAATAATAATGTTCTTGAGATGGAAAAATGCAGTCCGGGTTAACTGTTTGACGTGGGGTTCAAATGAAAGGGTCGGGGTCCAGGAAGATACCAAGGTTGCGGATGAGCGGGGATGGAGTGAGGGTGGCGCTGTCAAATTGAAGATAGAAGTTATGGGTGGGTGTTGTGATGTTTTTGGGACCGATGATGATAATATCTGTTTTGTCACTATGAAGTTTAAGAACATTTTGTTCCATCCGAGTTTTGATATCAGTTAAGCAGTTGGTGAAGGTGGAGTGGATATTGGACTTGATGGAGGTGGTGGAAATGTATAGTTGAATATCATCGGCGTAGCTGTGGAAATTGAGGCCATGTCGACGGATGATATTGCCAAGTGGAAGGATGTAGAGGATGAAGAGAAGAGGACCAAGCACCGAACCTTGGGGAACACCTTGGGGTAAAGGGGCTATGGAGGAGGAGCAGCTATTTATGTGTTTACTGTGGTACCCATTATGTCATTGTATGGTCATACGTATCACCTAGTACTTCGGTACGTGACCAAAAAAATTAAAATTAAAATTAAAATTAAAATTAAAATTAAAATTAAAATTAAAATTAAAATTAAAATTAAAATTAAAATTAAAATTAAAATTAAAATTAAAATTAAAATTAAAATTATGAAAAAAATAAAAAAATGAAAATAAAAATCATAAAAATAAAGAAACTTAAACTATATTAGGAAAGCAGGAAGTGCACAAATGTAACAGTTACCGCTGACGGCTGGCGATGTGGAGATGTTCCTCTCTCTGAAGGCACCCAGCCTGTGTGTAGTTGGCCGGGTATTTTCAACAGGACAATGCTGGGACGATTGTTATGGTTGTCATGGCATCGCCTTGGTAACATCATCCGAGATGAAAGCCTGACATTAAGGTACTAATAAAAAAAATGGTACTTTCTGAAAGAAGCTGTCTCCTAATGCAGTTAGATACATGTGTGACACGATAAAGAACATAATTATAAACACGGTTTCCCCCTTTGCAGTATAATAAAACTACAATGAGTATGAAAAAGTGTTATTTTAGCAGTACCGCTGTGTAATTATTTATGTTTGCGTCGTGAAGACAAGGATGACCTTAATAAGCCAACCTCTAGGAAGAGCGATGGAGCCTTTAGCCGTACTCCTCTGACCTTGTTGTTGGTGATAACACTTGACAGTCCAATTTGTCTTTGTTATTGTCATTATTCTATCTCCTGTTTCTTCAAGTTGACTGGACAATTAAACTTCCATCTGATTAATGCCGCAGCGATCTCTGCTCATTACCCTGAATAGCTACCTCATTAGGTATGTTGTCATTATGTTCTTCCCACTTAGGAGTTCAAATCATGTCCGCTACAGGCTTTCTAAGAAACCGCTTTGCTTGAACTGGACTATTGTGTTCTATAAAGTAATGCAATACATCGAGTACACTGGCGCAGCAGGCGACATACTCCTCCAGCTGTACACTATAATCCCCCCCCTCTGCCCCCCACCTCTGTGGATGCACAGCAGCATAGGGTGTTCTCAAAAGAAAAACAAAACACAATCAGTGACTGATGCACGGTCGTGCCAGCTGTCAGGTTAAAAACACTGTGTATTTTATGAAACAAGTTTAATCCAATCCACTTTATTTATATAGCACATTTTATAAACAGAGTTTCCAAAGTGCTGCACAGACTAGTGAAATAAAAAGTCAAAATAAAATACAATAAATAAAGGTACAAATAGAATTTAATCCAAAACTAAAGATCAAATAAGATATTAAAATATTAAAAACAAGAAGCAAAGCAATAGAAGAATAAACAATAAAAACAATTAAAATAAAAAGAAAGAACTAAAAGACACAGGACAATGCAGTTTACAAACTGACATTATATCACCGGCAAGCAGACGAAGAAAAACAAAACACGGTCAGTGACTGATGCACGATCGTGCCCGCTGTCAGGTTAAAAACACTGTGTATTTTACGACACAAGTTTAATCCAATCCACTTTATTTATATAGCACATTTTATAAACAGAGTTTCCAAAGTGCTGCACAGACTAGTAAAATAAAAAGTCAAAATAAAATACAATAAATAAAGGTACAAATAGAATTTAATCCAAAACTACAAGATCAAATAAGAAATAAAATAGTAAAATAGATATTAAAATATTAAAAACAAGAAGCAAAGCAATAAAAGTATAAAAAATAAAAACAATTAAAATAAAAAGAAAGAACTAAAAGACACAGGACCATGCAGTTTACGAACTGACATTATATCACCGGCAAGCAGACGAAGAAAAACAAAACGCGGTCAGTGACTGATGCACGGTCGTGCCCGCTGTCAGGTTACTGCACAGACTAGTAAAATAAAAAAGAATTGGTTGCAGAATGCTTTCGTGACTGCTCTTGATGTATGTTCGATGCCGCACACATCGAAAGTGGACATGTTGGGACGTTCATTTCCACCACCAAACCAGACAAATGGCGTGATTGGAGCAATTAAGAGGCACTGACAAATCTTGACAAGCTTTTGGATGAAACCGCCCCCCGCCCCCCCCCTCCCCCAGCTTATTAAACCTCATGTGTGGGCAAGTCGCTTGCTAATGACCCAACTCCATTTCATGTAAACTATTCATCTCTTTGACAAGGTGACAGAAAGGCAATGTTTCTGAATGATGTCAATGAAGGGATGAGTGATGGCGTGATTGGCTTGTTTAGTATTGCCCTAGTACACAACGATTGCCTTCACCGCGTGAATATAACATTAGGACAACAGGGTCAGATAAAGGACACATTTTCGTCGGGAAAATCCAATATAATAATAGAATGTTAATATCATTCATATCCACTCACCTTGTCTTCACTCCTCATCGTCGTCTTCTTCTCTGGTGATTAGTGATGTAACGCAGCATTAAATTATTATAATTTTTTTTTTTTTTAGCTGTTTTTGTGCCATGCATGGAATGTATGCATATCTCCGTGTCTGTCAAGTATTTTTTTGCTCATGGGTCGGAGCGCCTTCCTTACAGGAGACACTCCTCCATTTAAGCACGGAGCCAATTTAATGCATTGTGACTTTATAGTCCTCATAGTCACCTCATTCAAATTCACGGGAACTAAAACGTGAATTAAATGCAGCACAAAATGTCCCTGCTTAATTGATTTTAAAGCGGCGTAATTAAATTGATGTACCCCAGCTCGGGGTCCGCTGACTATATTCAATGTTTAAAACGTAAATGATGCACGTGAAAATGCGCACGTATGTGCATAAAAGACAGAAGTAATCGAGCAGGAATCCAATGTAAATGCAAGTACAATTAGAAGAAAGAAGTACACATGTAGGGCTGCACGGTGGAGGAGTGGTTAGCGCGCATGCCTCACAGCTAGGAGACCCCAGCTCAATCCCACCCTCGGCCATCTCTTTGCATGTACTCCGGTTTCCTCCCACATTCCAAAAACATGCTAGGTTAATTAGCGACTCCAAATTGTCCATAGGTATGAATGTGAGTGTGAATGGTTGTTTGTCTATATGTGCCCTGTGATTGGCTGGCCACCAGTCCAGGGTGTACCCAACTGGGATAGGCTCCAGCACCCTTGCAACCCTTGTGAGGATAGCGGTACAGAAAATTGATAGCTGGGTAGACTCCTATATATTGTTAGACTGGCTTTAAAATGTGGCTGCACGGTGGTCGTGTGGTTAGCGTGCAGACCTTACAGCTAGGAGACCAGGTTTCAATTCCACCCTTGGCCATCTCTGTGTGGAGTTTGCATGTTCTCCCCGTGCATGCGTGTGTTTTTTCCAGGTACCCGGCCTCTCGCCCCAAGATAGCTGGGATAGGCTCCAGCACCCCCTGCGACCCTCATGAGGATAAGTGGTAGAAAATGAATGAATGAAGTACACGTGTTTTTTGTTTATCATATGTAATAAAATCTGATTAGTAAGAGAAACAGCTCGATTGCTAATAGTGTTTAAACGACATGGGCCAGCAGTACTGATTCTGAAGGCCCCAGGTAGACTACATTGACATGGCAATACTTGGAAGCTGAAATCTGATTGGAACTTTTGAGTTTGTTGATGTTGAGCGCGCAGACCTCACAGCTAGGAGACCAGGGTTCAATTCCACCCATCTCTGTGTGGAGTTTGCATGTTCTCCCCGTGCATGAGTGGGTTTTCTCCGGGTACTCCGGTTTCCTCCCACATTCCAAAAACATGCTAGGTTAATTAGCGACTCCAAATTGTCCATAGGTATGAATGTGAGTGTGAATGGTTGTTTGTCTATATGTGCCCTGTGATTGGTTGGCAACCAGTCCAAGTGTACCCCGCCTCTTGCCAGAAGACAGCTGGGATAGGCTCCAGCACCCTCCGCGACCCTCGTGAGGATAAGCGGTAGAAAATGAATGAAAAATGAATGTAATGAAATCTGATTAGTTAACCGCCCGATTGCTAATAGTGTTTAAGCAACATGGGCCAGCAGTACTGATTCTGAAGGCCCCAGTACATTGACTACATTGACATGGCAAAATCTGATTGGAACTGCTGCATGCAGAAAGGACATTTGAGCTTGTTGATGTTGTTTTGGGTTGGTTTCGGCTGACAGTAGCCTGTTTTTGCAATCAATCATTCCTTCCAGGTTGACGTTAAAATGCAATATTTTGCCTTTATTATTTATTATAACAGTCCGGTATTGAGAGTAGCGTGACTGTGTGTGAGCCACACATAATATATTTTTCCACTGTGACTATTTCTTGAAAGAGTCTCATGTTGACAGACGGAAATTATACTTGTAATTAATTTACACGTATGTGCTCGTAACCAGGAAACCTGTAACATTATTGTAGCTGTGAGCTTGTTCGCTAAACTATGCAAGTGATAAATATAATTATCTTTTCACGTAACAATCACATGCTAACTAGCACTGCTCACTTCGCTTAGTATTTTAACGTTTGATTAAATTACTCTGGCTAACAATGACAAAAAAAATGTACAGCAGAATAGGAAATTTCATTTGAATGAGATTGGCCACAAGCTGGGAAATCTAAACGAACATGAAAATGAAAAACAGACACAATAAGAGAAAAAGACAAAAAAGCGAGCAGGGATTATATGGATGATGGCACATGCTGTGGGGGCCGATGGAGCCGGCATCCGGTTGCACGCTGATCCCAGAGGGTCCGACTGCTACACTAATGAAAGCATACAGAATGGATTGCTATACTATTACTGGAAAATATGACATTAGGCTGCCTGGAAAAGCTATTTCAATGAATCTAATATGAACGCAGAATCAGTACAGCTATCAAATACTTTCTGCTTGCGGCAGGCCTCATTTAGGTGCCCGATGGCCGTAATTCAGAATGTCTAAAAATAGCCCTGACCTGTAAATAATGCAGTAGACCATTAAGGGACCCTCTGACAAACATGTGGAGGGTGGGGCCGAGGATGCATGATGACGACTGAAATTTGTAATGAGCACAAAAAAAAAACATGGATGTGACTAAGAGAAAAGATGACACAAGATGATCAAATTTAATGTGCTTGTTACACCCGCAAACGTAATAACTTTCCACAAACGTAATACAAATCTTTGAATGTAATAATCCCTCAAATGTAATAAATTTCCCACAAACTTAATAAAATTTGCCTACTGCAAACATGATACTGAATTTCAATTTGAATTCATTCAAATTTGCTTCATTGGTGTAAATATCATAACAATATTTATACAAAGCACCAAGAATCAATTCAGAATCAGATTGCATTGTACTGTAACTGTACTGTTGCTCTGTTTGTGGGTGTACATGTGCGTTTTAGTTACAGTATATTATTGTATGTATATTATTGTAAATAATCAAAAGAAATAATAAAATATAATAAGAATAATAGTAATAGTAATAATAATTGTATTTAAAACAATTGCAATTACCACAATTATGTTATCTTTTTAATTTAAAATAAATTATAATTTAATTATTTAATTATTAATTTAATAATTAATTAATTTGTAATTAACTATTTAATAATTGGCATAATCATTTGATAATTAAATAATTATTAAATTGATTGTTTAATAATTCATTTATTATTTAATAATAATAATTTAATTTATTATTATTATTAATTAATTAATGTAATAAATGTATTCAAATGATGCTCTTTGAATAATATTTTCTCCACAAAAAAGAAAAAAAAAGAATTATCTTGTTAAAATCCTCTAAATGACATCTACACCTTCTCATTAAAAGAAGAAAGAACAAACGACAACAACAACAAAGATATTTTTTTTATATTACCATTATTATATTATTATTATATTTGTGGGAAGTTATTACATTTACAGATTTTCAATTTCCCACACATGTAATAATTTTAAAATAAATTATTATTATTAAAAAATTATTAAATAACTAATTTAATAATTATTAAATAATTAAATATTGTTAATTATTAAATAATTAATATTTAATTACTAATTAATTAATTCTTACTTAAATAATTACATTGTTAAATTTATTTTTTATTAAAAAAGATAACATAATTGTGGTAATTGCAATTGTTTTAATACAATTATTATTACTATTATTATATTTTATTATTTCTTTGGATTATTTCTTCCCCATATACACACAAAATCACACATACGATAATATACTATAACTAAAACGCACACGTACGCCCACAAACAGCGAGTTTTAACAGTACAATGCAATCTGATTCTGAATTGATTCTTGGTGCTTTGTATAAATATTGTTATGATATTTACACCAATGAAGCAAATTTGAATGAATTCAAATTGACTGAGGCTGGAGTCAGTCGTCACATTAGTCCCTTTTTTTTGTGTGGGTGCGTGTATAAGTATCTTTGTCTGTATTTGTGTTTGTTTTAGCTTTTATCTTCAACTGTACATAGTCCTAGAAGAAGAAGCACAAAGTTATTGTTTTTTTTTTATTATACGTAATCCTGCTGTCTATGCTATCTGTTTAACAGCACTCACAGTCTGGTACTCATCGTCTTACCATAATATATCCCACTATTACCATTTTATGGATTTTTTATGCACAATTGATGACCGCACAACTGTGTTATAGTCATTAATCTGGAATAACTGAAGGGGGGAAATACCATATTTAGGCTATCTTGTCGTCTTGTGCATAAAAATCTCAACAACACAGAACTATAAATCTAATGTTCTGAAGCGACTCCCGGACCTCAGCTGTTTTGAGCCTTATGGCGAAAACTGGCAGCGTAATACATCATCAGGTTGTGCTAAAAATAGAAGCATGCCTCCCTGTAAAACACACGTGCTGCACAACACACTGCCAACGCACCATACCAGTGTCCATTTATATATATATATATATATATATATATATACTCTGTGTGCATACACATTGCTCTAAAAGGTCAAAAGATTCGTTGTGGTGTGTGATGGAGGTCCTGGGGTTTTTTATGAACACACGAGCACCGTGTCACACTGTGTCACTCTTTCTCTGAAATAGCAGAAACGTGACCAGCGTTTCCTTCTGAGTCAAACCTCAAACCTTCTCCCTTCTCTCCTGCTGGGCACTGCAGTCACACCTGACAGTCCGCATCAGAGTCCACACTCCGACCGCACTCATTCCTTTACAAATACAGGCTAAACTCGCTTTTAGAACGCCCCTGTTTGTGTTTGGATTTGGTTTTTTGGCAAAAAAACGTTTCATACAGTTTTGCACATCCGATGAATAGCTAGAAATGCTGCAAAGATAAGTGATGAAGTGCCAAGTTCTGGAGTTCTGGAGTGCGCCCCGTTCCGCTTTTAGCCTTGTTTTAGCTCTGAATGAATGTTTGGATATTGTATTTTAATGCATCTTTTACTATGTTTTTACTTAACTCTATTTTTATTTCTTTTTTTCTACTGTAAAGCATCTTTGAGTACTCTGAAAAGCGCTATACAAATAAAATGTATTATTATTATTATTATTATTATTATTATTATTATTATTATTATTATTATTATTATTATTATTATTATTATTATTATTATTATTATTACTTAATGCCTCCTGTGTCTGCATTAAAAATTGCAGTGTTCTGTCGTGGCCTTGAACCAATGACCGCTTGGCAGGTTCAGGATGTGAGGTTTGCCAACATACAAGGTAACTCCTTGTCAGAATCAGAAGGCCCTTTATTGTCATTTTACATATAGTAGAATGAAATTGCAGCAGCTCCATTTTGGTAATGGTAATGGTAATGGTAATGGTTTTATTTCATTTGAACATGCATCAGATTACAATTGAGTGCATCCCATAATCAGTTCCCAGTTCCACATGTCCAAAAGGAGTAGGAAGAAGCAAAGCTTATTAAATCCTACCCCTCCATCTGGTACTTTTACAATCAGTAACTGTTACATTTGTTCACTTCCTGCTTTCCTAATATAGTATTTTTTTTAATTTTTTTAATTTTTTAAAATTGTTTTAAATGTTTTAATTATTTAATTTTTTTGTTAAATAAATTTTATTTTATTTTATTTTATTTTATTTTATTTTATTTTATTTTATTTTATTTTATTTTATTTTATTTTATTTAAATCATGTACCGAAGTAGGAGGTGATATGAGCATCCAATGACATAATGTGTACCATAGTAAGTGTCAATATAGTGATATATATAGCACATCATGTGCTAATACCTTTTAAGGGGTTCATGTCATTTAGTGTAAGATGTAGTCTTTTTTTATTTAAATCTTTTAAATATTCCCTTCTAATTTTTGCCCATCACAGGGATTTGATCCTAACTTTACATGCGTGTTTCATGCAAACTTTTCAAGAGAGAGCGTTCTCCACCGAGTGTCAAGTTCTCCAGGTTTGTCACCGTACAAGAGCTGCTTTGAGGTTTGGTGACATATTGGCCATTTGCAGTCAGAAGTAAAAAAGTAACACGGAGGCAGCAGGAGCATTAGCTAAGCAGCGTCTGTGCCTTCTCCCTGCTGGGAGAGTGGGTTGAGAGTGAAACACAAGTGGGAGAGGAGATAAAGGTGCAGAGAGACACCCAATAACAGACAAAGACGTAAATACAGGCTGTGCGTGAGTCACTGTGCTAGAAAATGATCCGTGATTGTGTTGCTCCTCGTAAAAAAAAAAAAAAAAAACAGCCAAAAGCCCTCGTTGTTGATGAATCGATATATTTTCAGTGTGGCAGCTGCAAGACTCACGTTTCTATGAGTCAAATACAAAGAGTAGGACATTAATATTTTCACCAGATCATTTGGATTTTGTCACAGTTTGTATTACAGTGACTTTGTTTTCTAAGGTACAATATTCAATTCTGGAAATCCTGTACATCTAATATGGTAATGGTAATGGTAATGGTAATGGTAATGGTAATGGTAATGGTAATGGTAATGGTAATGGTAATGGTAATGGTAATGGTTTTATTTCATTTGAACATGCATCAGATTACAATTGAATGCATCCCATAATCAGTTCACAGTTCCACATGTCCAAAAGGAGTAGGAAGAAGCAGAGCTTATTAAATCCTACCCCTCCATCTGGTACTTTTACAATCAGTAACTGTTACATTTGTTCACTTCCTGCTTTCCATATTTTTTTTGATTATTTTTTTATTAAAAAAATATTTTTTTATTATTTTTTTTATTTTTTTATATATTTTTTAATTTTTCATAATTTTTATTTATTTATTTATTTATTTATTTATTTTAAAAAAATTTCGCCTGAAGACAGCTGGGATAGACTCCAGCACCCCCGCGGCCTTCCACCTAGTGACCAGCGTAGAATACCACCTCATTGTCTTTGAATGCATCTTTTAAATGTCTTAAATTTGTATTTTTGTTCATTCGACCGCTCAAATACATAAAATTTGCTTAAATAGCCATACATTTTTTTTTTACGAATAGTCCGCATTCAATCAAAAAACAGAATGATTATTGTTATATTTTTGAAGCCACTAAATTTAAACATTTGGTCAAAACCCTTCTCAAAAATAAACCTAGCAAAAAAAAATGTCATAGTTCATGTTTTTGTAAAGAGCTAGGAGACCCGGGTTCGATTCCCTGCTGGAGTATCTCTGTGTGGAGTTTTCTCTGTGCATGCATAGGTTTTCTTCCGGGTACTCCGGTTTCCTCCCACATTCCAAAAACATGCTAGGTTAATTAGCGACTCCAAATTGTCCATAGGTATGAATGTGAGTGTGAATGGTTGTTTGTCTATATGTGCCCTGTGATTGGCTGGCCACTAAGCTCTAATATTAAGACATAAGCAGAATGAAACCATTGAAATCAAAATCAAGCCCTTGTTTTTGGAGTTTTCCACTCCAGTATATTCGTATCTGACAGGCAGGCTTGGCATGTGAACGCAATCACACGGCGGGTTATCAAATATGTAAAACGTACACAGCAGGGACGAGGAAAAAGACATGCCAGGGCACTGAAGTGAGCGGAGAAGGAGGTTGACTTCTGACTGTTCAAATGTGAAATATCCCGTAAGTTTTGGAGAATAAAAGCATCGGTGAAAGCTGCTATCACATGGAGTCATTTTTAATTCATAGAGAGTGGATTCAAAGCAGATTGTATATGCGGAATAACGTGTAAAGCCATTTTTCGTTTAGTGCAATATGGATGTATACTCACAGGAAGGTTTAGCAAAGGTGCGCAACACTCAACATGCACTCATATTTTTTGCATTTTTTATTTTTCAGATACATTTTGCATAGATGGTAAACAAATTATTGAAAAAATCTCATTGCTCAGGGATACTGAGTAAAACTACCTAAGATACCTAAGTAAAACTAAAATCATTGTACATTAATTGTCATGACTTGAACCTAAGTAAAACTAAAATCATTTTACATTAATTGTCATTACTTGAACCTAAGTAAAACTAAAATCATTGTACATTAATTGTCATGACTTGAACCTAAGTAAAACTAAAATCATTTTACATTAATTGTTATTACTTGAACCTAAGTAAAACTAAAATCATTTTACATTAATTGTCATTACTTGAACCTAAGTAAAACTAAAATCATTGTACACTAATTGTCATTACTTGAACCTAAGTAAAACTAAAATCATTGTATATTAATTATCATTACTTGAACCTAAGTAAAACTAAAATCATTGTACATTAATTGTCATTACTCGAACCTAAGTAAAACTAAAATCATTGTACATTAATTGTCATTACTTTAACCTAAGTAAAACTAAAATCATTGTACACTAATTGTCATTACTTGAACCTAAGTAAAACTAAAATCATTGTATATTAATTATCATTACTTGAACCTAAGTAAAACTAAAATCATTGTACATTAATTGTCATTACTCGAACCTAAGTAAAACTAAAATCATTGTACATTAATTGTCATTACTTTAACCTAAGTAAAACTAAAATCATTGTACATTAATTGTCATTACTTGAACCTAAGTAAAACTAAAATCATTGTACATTAATTGTCATTACTTGAACCTAAGTAAAACTAAAATCATTGTACATTGTCATTACTTGAACCTAAGTAAAACTAAAATCATTGTACATTAATTGTCATTACTTGAACCTAAGTAAAACTAAAATCATTGTACACTAATTGTCATTACTTGAACCTAAGTAAAACTAAAATCATCGTACATTAATTGCCATTACTTGAACCTAAGTAAAACTAAAATCATCGTATATTAATTATCATTACTTGAACCTAAGTAAAACTAAAATCATTGTACATTAATTGTCATTACTTGAACCTAAGTAAAACTAAAATCATCGTACATTAATTGTCATTACTTGAACCTAAGTAAAACTAAAATCATTGTACATTAATTGTCATTACTCGAACCTAAGTAAAACTAAAATCATTGTACATTGTCATTACTCGAACCTAAATAAAACTAAAATCATTGTACATTAATTGTCATTACTTTAACCTAAGTAAAACTAAAATCATTGTACACTAATTGTCATTACTTGTACCTAAGTAAAACTAAAATCATTGTACACTAATTGTCATTACTTGAACCTAAGTAAAACTAAAATCATCGTACATTAATTGTCATTACTTGAACCTAAGTAAAACTAAAATCATTGTACATTAATTGTCATTACTTGAACCTAAGTAAAACTAAAATCATTGTACATTAATCGTCATTACTTGAACCTAAGTAAAACTAAAATCATTGTACACTAATTGTCATTACTTGAACCTAAGTAAAACTAAAATCATTGTACACTAATTGTCATTACTTGAACCTAAGTAAAACTAAAATCATCGTACATTAATTGTCATTACTTGAACCTAAGTAAAACTAAAATCATCGTACATTAATTGTCATTACTTGAACCTAAGTAAAACTAAAATCATTGTACATTAATTGTCATTACTTGAACCTAAGTAAAACTAAAATCATTGTACATTAATTGTCATTACTTGAACCTAAATAAAACTAAAATCATGATGTTTGGTAACAGCAGAAAGGACACACACCAGCAAATACAAATAGACGGTGTACACATTGAAAGGGTGAACGAAAATACATTTCTGTAGAGGATGAAGAGAAGAGGACCAAGCGTCGAACCTTGGGGAACACCTTGGGGTAAAGGGGCTGTGGAGTAGGAGCAGCTATTTATGTGTTTACTGTGGTACCCATTATGTCATTGTATGGTCATATCACCTCGTACTTCGGTACGTGACCAAAAAATAAAAATAAAAATTAAAATTAAAATTAAAATTAAAATTAAAATTAAAATTAAAATTAAAATTAAAATTAAAATTAAAATTAAAATTAAAATTAAAATTAAAATTAAAATTAAAATTAAAATTAAAATTAAAATTAAAATTAAAATTAAAAAACTTAAATTATATTAGGGAAGCAGGAAGTGAACAAATGTAACAGTTACTGATGGAGAGGTAGGATTTAATAAGCTTTGCTTCTTCCTACTCCTTTTGGACATGTGGAACTGTGAACTGATTATGGGATGCACTCAATTGTAATCTGATGCATGTTCAAATGAAATAAAACCATTACCATTGTGTAATGTGTACTGCTGTCCGCTTATTAGCAGTAAAACTTTGACTCGATATCTGCACTTGTGTACGTGTGTTTTTTTTGTTTTTTTTAATCTAATAGACTTCTACTAATTTTAATTAGTGAGTGATTAAATCCACTGGATGAACCTTTCCACCCTCTGCTTTAGCTATCTCAGATATTTTTAATCTCCTAATTCTGAGTTGCGGAAGGTGCATGTACACGGATCGTGTTGCCACTTACAGTTTATCTGAGCTAGCACCCATTCAAGCATGCCCTGTCATCCCTGATTTGTCCGTGAGATCCAAAACCTGCCCCAGGCGGTGCTTCCATTTCTTGAAAACTTTGCCTGTGTTACCTTAGGTTACTCTGTAAATAAATATGTGCCCAGTCACAGCTCGCCCGTATTCCACATCAGTGCACAAAAAAAGCCAGAAGCTGCAGACACTCTGCGGACCATGGTAATGGGTGCCAAATGTCAGTGCATCTCTCCCTGCGCTCCGCCTATCATTCATTCATCTTTATCCTCCTTTGACTCCTGTCCCTCTTCTTGTATTGTTGTTGGTACTCGAACCCGAACTCGTACTTTTTTATTGTCTTTAAGCATCATTACCAGGAATGAGGCAATGTAGAGATGCTTGATACCAATATCAACCTATACATGCTTATTTTAATGTGATACCACTGTATGCATTTTACTAATAAATAATGGGGCACATATAGACAAACAACCATTCACACTCACATTCATACCTATGGACAATTTGGAGTCGCGAATTAACCTAGCATGTTTTTGGAATGTGGAGGGAAAACCGGAGTACCCGGAAGAAAACCCACGCATGCACGGGGAGAACTCCACATAGAGATACCCCAGCAGGGAATCGAACCTGGGTTTCCTAGCTCCTTACAAAGACATGAACTATGACATTTTTTTTTTTGCGATGTTTATTTTTTAGAAGGGTTTTGGCCAAATGTTCAAATTTAGCGGCTTCAAAAATATAATAATAATCATTCTGTTTTTTTGATTGAATTCAGACTATTCGTTAAAAAAATGTATGGCTATTTAAGCTAATTTTATGTATTTTAGTGGCTGAATGAACACAAATACAAATTGAAGACATTTAAAAGATGCATTCAAAGACAATGAGGTGGTATTCTACACTGGTCACTAGGTGTCACTAGAAGGTGAAACTTGATTGCTGGAACAACAGGCTTTCTCACAATGGCACCACCATCATCAAAATAATAACATAGGCTAGGCTAATAACTCAACTCCGAACTCCCGACTTCGCTTCCTGTTCGCAACGCACATGAGCATGAATTTCATTTGTGTCTTAAGTGGCTTATTTTCTCGGATTATGTCTTCAATATTGGTTAATATGAGTGTAATGGTAACCATAGGGGTGCTATTTCATGTCTTGAGGGCTCTAATGGTGTTAAAACCCGCATTTAGAAGGTTTAAAACAGGTTTTATATGTTCTACAGAGTATATATAAATACTCTATTTATAAAGACGGAATCCTACTTTGCGGGAATTGACTTATCAGGTCTGGAACCAATTAACGGCGATAATCGAGGGATTGCATAAGTCTACTTTTGAGCTGCTCCTTTGTTTCCTGTTTGGCTCTCAACCCGTTCCCGGGTGCCTTGACTGAGTCGTTCGGGTGTTCATCAGCAAACTTGAGACAGGCATGCTGAGACAACAGGAATGTGCCGCCTCCAGCAAGGGGAACCTTGCGGACTCCGCAGGGGTTCTTAATCGATTCCAGTGAAGTGCGACACTAATGGTTTTCTTAGTGAATGTGCACCTAGCTCCCGTTAGATGATGATGAAACTCCATCCATCCAATCAACCGTTTCTTATGCCGTTTATCCTCATTTGGGTCGCAGGGGTATGCTGGAGTCTATCCCAGCTGACTTTGGGCTTTTCTTTTCACTTTTCTTGTATTGCTTCCGTTTATGGCTAACTGCACATACAATGATCTCTTCTGACAAAGCTTCTTGGTGAAAGAACGCAACTAATTTGTGTGCTCATTGACTAAAATGGTGTGTAATTTTTTTTTGCAAAGTCAAAATTGATCCCATAAATCACTCCATGACTGAAATTCCTGAAATAGTGGAGTCATTAGATTGATCAAGTCTTATATGAATAGATTGTTAGCCGCTCCAGATAGGAGTGTTTATTATGCACAGAGGCTGAAATGAATAAGTGTGAGCGTGCACAGATGGCATGTTTATGAAAATGGCAGACAGGGAGAGAGAGAGAAGAAGGATAAAGGCGAGATCAAACACCCGAGGTCACAGAACCGATACTGTATAACCATGATGGCACTCTTTTTTAAATCAATTAGACCACAAAACCAGTACGCATGCAACTTCAAATGACTATTCGAAACCAGTGTTATTTTGAGGACGGTCTTCCTGGCAAGTACTGCAGAGAACTCAGACACCAAAGTACATAAATGCACTTTTTTTTTCCACAGAAAATGAGCTACCATCCTGATTTTGCCAGCGCCTATTAATGCCTACGAAGTCACAACCCCTCACAACCATCTAATTCGGTCGGTCTTTACAGATGTCCCGCAATGGAATCGCAGAAATCCAGTCTAGAGGTCACAAAAACATGCAGTAGTTCAGGTATCTCCAACCCGTCGATCTTTGGGAACAGTACGAGTCGAGCATATTACGATGACAAATATCATATCAGTGTACCCCCCTGTAGATTGACCAATCAAAGAGTACCTAAAACAAGCGCTGAGTAAAAAAAACGGACTCTGTAGAGTCATCACAACGCTCACCAACCAAAGTTCAAGGAGCTCTTTCTACCAAAAACTCCTTTATGTGCTAAGTCAGAGAGTTCGAATGTGATTTGAAAGCCCAGCAGGGGGTCTCCGAAGCATCGTTTTGTATTAGTCACCTTTTGGATAAACACAAGATGGGGAATTATTCAAGCAAAAACAAAGCGAAATGGTAATGGTAATGGTTTTTATTTCATTTGAACATGCATCAGATTACAATTGAATGCATCCCATAATCAGTTCACAGTTCCACATGTCCAAAAGGAGTAGGAAGAAGCAAAGCTTATTAAATCCTACCCCTCCATCTGGTACTTTTACAATCAGTAACTGTTACATTTGTTCACTTCCTGCTTTCCTAATGTAGTTTTTTTTTTCTTGTCACGTACTGAAGTACGAGGTGATATGACCATACAATGACATAATGGGTACCATAGTAACTGTCAATATAGTAATATAGTGATATATTCACTACCCCTCCATCTGGTACTCTTACAATTAGTAACTGTTACATTTGTTCACTTCCTGCTTTCCATAATACAGTTTAAGTTTTTTTTTTGTTTTTTTTTAAATAATGTACCTCGTACCGAAGTACGAGGTGATATATATATATATATATATATATTATATATATACATCAGAGCAACAATCAACTGTATCCCGTATCTTACTTGGTTCTGCAACTTTTAAGAGAAGGCTTGAATTGCTATCGGAGGTTGTGGTCTTAATATGTGAATATTTTTTGTTACGAATCACTACACATATATACAGGTATTTAAATATATAATAATAGATATTGGCGGCACGGTGGACGAGTGGTTAGCGCGCAGACCTCACAGCTAGGAGAACAGGGTTCAATTCCACCCACGGGCATCTCTTTGTGGAGTTTGCATGGGTTTTCTCCGGGTACTCCGGTTTCCTCCCACATTCCAAAAACATGCTAGGTTAATTAGCGACTCCAAATTGTCCATAGGTATGAATGTGAGTGTGAATGGTTGTTTGTCTATATGTGCCCTGTGATTGGCTGGCCTCCAGTCCAGGGTGTACCCCGCCTCTCGCCGGTAGAAAATGAATGAATGAATAATAGATATTGTTTGTGTCAGAATGGTGTTGCAGGATTCTACACCACATGATGACTTCCAACAATCATAACGAGGCATATGTTAAAATACATGTTTGTGAAAATGACTTTTCCATCCATAAACTGTCAGTGATGGCTACTGACGGAGCGCCGGCTACGAGTGGTGCAATTGTAGTTTTTATAGCGCTGTGCCTCAATGATGCCGATTTCCCACAATGCCTGAGCTACCACTGTATTATTCATCAGCAGGCCTCATCGGAGAAAATCCTGGACTTTTGTGATGTCACGACACTCGTCGACACACTCATCAACTCAATCAAGCACTTACGGAAAGCGCTAATGAATGAGCTTGACGCGACTCACGTAGATCTATTTCGTCATGCTGATGTTCGCCAGATGAGTGCTGTAGAGATTTGTTGGTTTGCAGCTAGAGATGAAGTTGCTGTCTATGAGAATGAGAAGCTAGCACAATTAACCTAGCATGTTTTTGGAATGTGGGAAGAAACCGGAGTACCCGGAAGAAAACCCACTCATGCACAGGGAGAACTCCACACAGAGATACCCCAGCAGGGAATCGAACCCGATTCTCAAAGACATGAACTATGACATTTTTTTTTGCTAGGTTTATTTTTTAGAAGTTTTTTAGAAGCCAAATGTTCAAATTTAGTGGCTTCAAAAATATAATAATAATCATCTGTTTTTTTGATTGAATTCGGACTATTTGTAAAAAAAAATATGTATGGCTATTTAAGCTAATTTTATGTATTTTAGTGGCTGAATGAACACAAATACAAATTGAAGACATTTAAAAGATGCATTCAAAGACAATCAGGTGGTATTCTACACTGGTCACTAGGTGTCACTAGAAGGTCAAACTTGATTGGTGGAACAACAGGCTTTCTCACAATGGCACCACCATCATCAAAATAATAACATAGGCTAGGCTAATAACTCTAAACTCCGAACTCCCGACTTCGCTTCCTGTTCGCAACGCACATGAGCATGAATTTCATTTGTGTCTTAAGTGGCTTATTTTCTCGGATTATGTCTTCAATATTGGTTAATATGAGTGTAATGGTAACCATAGGGGTGCTATTTCATGTCTTGAGGGCTCTAATGATGTTAAAACCCGCATTTAGAAGGTTTAAAACAGGTTTTATATGTTCTACAGAGTATATATAAATACTCTATTTATAAAGACGGAATCCTACTTTGCGGGAATTGACTTATCAGGTCTGGAACCAATTAACGGCGATAATCGAGGGATTGCATAAGTCTTCTTTTGAGCTACTCCTTTGTTTCCTGTTTGGCTCTCATCCTGTGAGTCGTTCGGGTGTTCATCAGCAAACTTGAGACAGGCATGCTGAGACAACAGGAATGTGCCGCCTCGAGCAAGGGGAACCTTGCGGACTCCGCAGGGGATCTTAATCGATTCCAGTGAAGTGCGACACTAATGGTTTTCTTAGTGAATGTGCACCTAGCTCCCGTTAGATGATGATGAAACTCCATCCATCCATCCATCTAAACGTTTCTTATGCCGTTTATCCTCATTTGGGTCGCAGGGGTATGACCGTTTAAGCAAATTTTATATATTTTTGTGGCTGAATGACATTGAAAGGATGCATTCAAAGACAATTAGATGGTATTCTACACTGGTCACTAGGTGTCACTAGAAGGTGAAACTTGATTGCTGGAACAACAGGCTTTCATTGCAGCTATCTGTAATTCACATAGTGGGTGACGTTTCTTGCCCAAGGACACAACGACACTGAGTGTTGGTGCCCACACCACTGCTATGTGTAGATATACATATATGTGTGTTTGCGTATAACATTTAAATAAAAACATGACAGTTGCAGGAATTATACAGCCTTGCATATAACACAATAAATAGTTTCCGGAATTTTGATTCTAGTTTGCATAATCTCTCATTCTGAATTATGCAGCACTCAAGCGAAGTGTACTCCTCAGCTCACGTAGCGTAGCTTATTAAATTCATAATCCTCCGTCTCCACATAACCTTGTTCCCTACTATCTTGGTGAACTCCTGACCCCTTCCTTGTGCTCCTGCAATAATATTCAATACCCTCAGTAACCTTCGTGTATTCCCTCGTATTGCAGTCAGCAGGGCCTTCGTTTGGTATCGCAAATGTACTTTCCGTAGCTTTTAAGTATTCTTATCATTATTCATTAAAACATATCATAAGGTTTTAATGACAATTTGGTCTTTTCACGGGCGGCACGGTGGTCGAGTGGTTAGCGCGCAGACCTCACAGCTAGGAGAACAGGGTTCAATTCCACCCTCGGCCATCCTCGGTATCCTCCCACATTCCAAAAACATGCTAGGTTAATTAGCGACTCCAAATTGTCCATAGGTATGAATGTGAGTGTGAATGGTTGTTTGTCTATATGTGCCCTGTGATTGGCTGGCCACCAGTCCAGGGTGTACCCCGCCTCTTGCCAAAAGACAGCTGGGATAGGCTCCAGCCCCTTTGCGACCCTCGTGAGGAAAAGCGGTAGAAAATGAATGAATGAATGAATTTTTCACCTCACACTGTGGTCGACTGTATAAAAAAAAGTTTCTTCAGGCTGCGCGGTGGTTGTGGTTAGCGTGTTGGCCACACAGTCAGGACATCAGAGCGGAGTTTTCATGTACTCCAGTTTCCTCCCACATTCCAAAAACATGCATACTAGGTTAATTGTCGACTCCAAATTGTCCATATCTGGGATAGGCTCCAGCATACCACCAACCTGAGTGAGCATAAACAGCATAGAAAAGGAATGGGATGTAAATTTCTACCGTCTTTGTGTGACTGATTATGCTGAGCACCCCTGCCAATCAAATTTGATCAAACAGATTGATGAAACAGATTAGGTAGGTCTCAAGCTGTTAAATGTATAATGAACCCTAAACGAAGGATATTTCCTTTTGGGATAGCGACTTGAATTGTTTCATATTTTGCGGTGAATATTTCATGTGATTACAGGAGGCGTTCTAGCATGTCAGCAACAACAAAATAATCTGTGGTGCGTTTGGGGAGCGCAGCGTGCTGGCAGGGACCTCTGACACACAGCGGGAAGAACATATGGTGTGAAAGTCCCGTAGACGTTAAACACGTACTCGCTGTTACCATGTTACTTTTGGCAAGGCGTTCAGGGATGCTATAAATAGAGCTGCGTTTGAGAGAAAGACATGAAATTGCGCATGAAAAATGTATGTTGAATACAACTTGACGCTGGAATGAATAATTAGCGCAATTCAAAAATGATGTGGCTGGTGAAGGTTCCTTCAGTTGGAAGCGATAGAAGCAACTCTGATATCAACATGACAGCTGGTATTGTACTACTAATGTTGATAAATGCTGATATATCACATTGTTGTCTGCAGTTTTTGAGGCTTTTGTATCTGAATATCTGATCTCTTCACATCTTAAATGTTTCACATGCATGTGTTTACACTACATGGACAATTCAACCATAAATGTGTTTGTCCATTCCAGGAAAAGAGCAAGAAGAACACCATGCTGGTATCACTGTTCACCGCGTTGCGCACCTTCACCGAACTGTAAGTGCAATCATTTCTGTTCAGACATTCTTTTCAGCCATTCACACTCACATTTATACCTATGGACAATTTAGAGTCGCCACCTAACATGTGCAACCCATACATACTGTACACTTCATATTCATTTTCCCTTAAAGCATGGGTATATTATGCTGGGGCTGTTATTATTATTATTATTGTGGATGATGTTGTGGATAAATTGTTTTTCCTTATAGACATGTACAGTAAAGGGACTTAAAGAATAGATAAAAAAATATTTATTTTGTATCATCCACACTTAAATTCATGGATGCATATAACCTTAAATAATTTAGGAAACATCTAGTAACATAGCAGTTTTAGTTGCATTTTAATTTTAACAATGACTCATTGTGTCATCTAACAAAAAAACACACTAAAATCATCACACAGCAACTCAACACTCAAAAGATAGCTAAGAAATACACAATACAAATACCAAAAACACTAAAATCATCACACTATTTATTTTTTTATTTATAGTCATTTGCACTTAAATTCATAGATGCGTATAACCTTAAAGATTTTAGGAAACATCTAGTAACATAGCAGTTTTAGTTGAATTTTAATGTTAACAATGACTCATGGTGTCATCGAACAAAAAAAAAAACACTAAAATCATCACACTATTTTTATTTATAGTCATATACACTTAAATTCATGAATGCGTATAACCTTAAATATTTTAGGAAAAATCTAGTAACATAGCAGTTTTAGTTGCATTTTAATTTTAACAATGACTCATGGTGGCATCTAACAAAAGAAAACACACTAAAATCATCACACAGCAACTCAACACTCAAAGGATAGCTAAGAAATATCCAATACAAATACCAAAAACACAAAAATCATCACACTATTTATTTTTTTATTTATAGTCATTTACACTTAAATGCATGGATGCGTATAACCTTAAAGAATTTAGGAAACATCTAGTAACATAGCAGTTTTAGTTGAATTTTATTTTTAACAATGACTCATGGTGTCATCTAACAAAAAAAACACACTAAAATCATCACACAGCAACTCACCACTCAAAAGATAGCTAAGAAATATACAATACAAATACCAAAAACACTAAAATCATCACACAGCAACTCAACACTCAAAAGATAGCTAAGAAATATACAATACAAATACCAAAAACACTAAAATCATCACACTATTTATTTTTTATTTATGGTCATCTACACTTAAATTCATGGATGCGTATAACCTTAAAGAATTTAGGAAACATCTAGTAACATAGCAGTTTTAGTTGAATTTTAATTTTAACAATGACTCATGGTGTCATCTAACAAAAGAAAAAACACTAAAATCATCACACTATTTATTTTTTATTTATATTCATATACACTTAAATTCATGGATGCGTATAACCTTAAATATTTTAGGAAACATCTGGTAACATAGCAGTTTTAGTTGCAAAAACACACTAAAATCATCACACAGCAACTCAACACTCAAAAGATAGCTAAGAAATATACAATACAAATACCAATACGAGTGATGAGTTTAGCGTTCTTTGTAAGTTGATACCATGAATCCGTGAAGTTATATTGACGAATGACTTCCTGTGAGTTCCATTGTTCATAAATTCATAGAAGAAACATTCCATCATTTCATGTGTATGTGATTATGATGCATTCTAGTCACTATCACTGCAGCCTAGGTTGTCCCCTAGGGTGTCAGGTTCGAGAATAACGGAAATGAAAAGAGAATTACTTTTGCATGTGTTAGGACAGCTCAGACCGAAAGGCGGTCATGAAGTGCTAATGGATGGCCGACCGCAATGGGACAGCAGGCCTTCGAGAACACCTCTCAGCCCGCAACGCACCTTTGCCGCCTTGGCTATCGAACAGGTGTCACAAGCGCACACTCGGGAAGAAAAGTCAATTGAACAGATGGCGAGAAGAGAGGGGTGACTGTTATCTAATATTAGAGGAGGTGTTAGAGGAGCAGATGTTTACAAGTCCTGGTGCATCTGCAGCTCTTTTGTTTGCCTTGTCACAGCACATTCGAGTGTTTGTTTTGGAATTTCCTCGTTCCGCTGATATAATCCTTGATTCCAGAGTTGCCATGGTGAGACACTCCCTATTCCATACAATATATACAAAGGTGTTGGCACACCTCTTAATCATGCGTGCATTCATTTTCATCATTTGTTAGGTTGACTGTTTGGCCGTACGGTAGCTGAGACAATGTATGAAAACAAGATGAAAATGAGACATTCATGTCCAATTACCATATCTCATGACTAATTAATATATTTCTGGACTGTGGGAGGACAAGCACCAAGACAAAAACCCAGAGATTTGAACCTGTTTTGCTGTCTCCCTCTTTAAAATTTAAAATTTAAAATTTAAAATTTAAAATTTAAAATTTAAAATTTAAAATTTAAAATTTAAAATTTAAAATTTAAAATTTAAAATTTAAAATTTTGAATTTAAAATTTAAAATTTAAAATTTAAAATTTAAAATTTAAAATTTAAAATTTAAAATTTAAAATTCAAAATTCAAAATTCAAAATTCAAAATTCAAAATTTAAAATTCAAAATTCAAAATTTTAAATTGTAATCATTTTTTTAAAGTTAAAAAAAACAAAAAAAATGTTTTAATTATATTAGGAAAGCAGGAAGTGAACAAATGTTACAGTTACTGATTGTAAAAGTACCAGATGGGGGGGTAGGATTTAATAAGCTTTGCTTCTTCCTACTCCTTTTGGACATGTGGAACTGTGAACTGATTATGGGATGCACTCAATTGTAATCTGATGCATGTTCAAATGAAATAAAACCATTACCATTACCATTACCAATTAGCATAGCATGTTTTTAGAATGTGGGATGAAACCAGAGTACAAATAAAAAAAATAAAATAAAAATAGTAGTAAAAATTAAAAAATTAAAAAATTAAAAAATTAAAAAATTTAAAAATTAAAAAATTAAAAAATTAAAAAATTAAAAAATGTAAAATTTAAAAATTTAAAAATTTAAAAATTTAAAAATTTAAAAATTTAAAAATTTAAAAATTTAAAAATTTAAAAATTTAAAAATTTAAAAAATTTAAAATTTTAAAATAAAAAAAACAAACTGTATTATGGAAAGCAGGAAGTGAACAAATGTAACAGTTACTGATTGTAAAAGTACCAGATGGTGGGGTAGGAATTAATAAACATTGCTTCTTCCTACTCCTTTCGGACATGTGGAACTGTGAACTGATTATGGGATGCACTCAGTTGTAATCTGATGCATGTTCAAATGAAATAAAACCATTACCATTACCTTCAACTTTCATGGCAGCCGTTTAAGCAAGGCACCTTTTCCACCCCCAAACCTCACAGTGCCTGCAGGTTTGGTTCATTTGGTTGGGGGTTTCTCTCCTCGAGGGATGTTTTGCTCGCCGTCGTCTCCGATTGCTTGCTCACATGGGGTTCAGTTGGTTTTCTTTAATGCGTGAGGAGCGTGTTACTAGACCTGCTCCATGTGTGAAGCGCCTTGAGATAACGTGGGTTGTGAGCTGCTGCTACACAGCATAAATACAGTTGACTTGCTTTGAACTACAACACAGATTGTGAGCCAAAAGGTCCTTTTATTTAAAATGACTAAGCTCAGGAATGTTCTTCTGGATGAAAGGATAAAGACTCCTGCAGACACACCTCAACATCTTGTAGGAAGTCTTTACACAGCAGCGTAAGCTAGTGCATCGGTATTATCATTCACTTTCACGTCCACATATATTTGTACACATGTGTGACCATTACGAAGCCATCATAGTGGTCCTCATAGTGAATTATCCACCATTATTCAAATAAAGGTTGAATTTATACTTGCTTAAATAGCCCTTAAGCTGCAACAACCTTGACATTTCATTGTAATATATGAGCACGAACAGCAGAATGGTGTAGATGTTCTGATAAGCTTCAATGGAGCGTTCGAAACAGCGAAGGGCACAGCGAAACACTTGCCTCCGATGCATGCATGGACTTGCCCGGTTCAGTCATTTGGGATTCTGTCAAGTTGGGCAACAGGGTCAGCGAGACAGACACCTTAAGAGTCAGATGTTATGTACATTATATACATACATGTTGACAAAGCCACATGTTTATTGCACGGTTTATTGCATGGTTAATTGCAATATCTGGTCTTATCTTATCCTATCTTATTTTATCTTTAGATGTTGGTGCAGTGAGTGTGTTGAACCAGTCATGATGTGCTATATATATCACTATATGGACAGTTGCTATGGTACCCATTATGTCATTGGATGGTCATATCACCTTGTACTTCGGTATGGGACAAAAAATTACAAAATCTAAAAATTAAAAAGAACAAAAAAAACTGTATTATGGAAAGCAGGAAGTGAACAAATGTAACAGTTACTGATTGTAAAAGTACCAGATGGAGGGGTAGGATTTAATAAGCATTGCTTCTTCCTACTCCTTTTGGACATGTGGAAGTGTGAACTGATTATGGGATGCACTCAATTGTAATCTGATGCATGTTCAAATGAAATAAAACCATTACCATTACCATTACCATTACCAAATAACATAGCATGTTTTTAGAATGTGGGATGAAACCAGAGTACAAATAAAAATAAAAACATGAAAATAGTAGTAAAAATTAAATTAAAAAATTTTAATTTGTAAATTTGTAAATTTGTAAATTTGTAAATTTGTAAATTTGTAATTTTGTAATTTTTAATTAAAAAAAACTGTATTATGGAAAGCAGGAAGTGAACAAATGTAACAGTTACTGATTGTAAAAGTACCAGATGGAGGAAATAAAACCATTATCATTACCATTACCAATTAACATAGCATGTTTTTAGAATGTGGGATGAAACCAGAGTACAAATAAAAAAAATGAAAATAGTAGTAAAAATTAAATTTTTAAATTTTTAAATTTTTAAATTTTTAAATTTTTAAATTTTTAAATTTTTAAATTTTTAAATTTTAAAATTTTAAAATTTTAAAATTTTTAAATTTTTAAATTTTAAAATTTTAAAATTTTTAAATAAAAATTATTAAATAAAAATGTATTATGGAAAGCAGGAAGTGAACAAATGTAACAGTTACTGATTGTAAAAGTACCAGATGGAGGGGTAGGATTTAATAAGCTTTGCTTCTTCCTACTCCTTTTGGACATGTGGAACTGTGAACTGATTATGGGATGCACTCAATTGTAATCTGATGCATGTTCAAATGAAATAAAACCATTACCATTACCATTGGAGGGGATGGGAATCTTTATCTATCATGGAGGACAGGTTAGCAGTCATTCAGGTCAGAGCTGGAATTCTTCAGTTCAGTTCTATCTGATGCTGTTCCCCCTGCAGACCAAACCATAGAAGATGGCAGAGTAATGTTTATTAACGCACTCTCGCACTTGCGGTAATTGACCTCAGTTGAATGTTTCCATCAATACAGTAGGGTTGAGGGTGTATGCTGGAGCCTATCCCAGCTGAGTTTGGGCAAAAGACAAGGTACACCTTGGACTGGGCACCATCCAGGGCACATATAGACCATATGTTGGGTGTTTAATCATGAAAATGTATTGGTTCCAGCTTCCCCAGTCCCATCAATCATTGCTTGTCAGTTGGACAGAAAGATTGACACATCTTCATGCCTCAACGACACAATATGTCGCCTCCTAGTCATTCCCAAAATGTCACACATGAGCATTTCTGACGTTGCCAAGAATAATTTTGTTGTTAACTTGTGTTGTGTATGGATGTAGGTCTGCGCCACCCAACTCGTTTCCTTGCTGTCTTGTGACAAGGGCTGGATGATTTGACTGCTGCTTTCATGCTAATTTAGGGTGCTTACATCGTCAGGCCTTCACGGTCATTTTGCAAACTTGTCACAAAAATGGCTGCACTATGCTGCTTTTTTTTTCCACAAAAGAAAAAAAATTATAGATTTTCAGCCAAGGGGTGAAAAGAATGTATTTCTCTCCATCTTCATGGTGGGAACTGAGAAATACTGCGTTCAGAGTGATGTGCCAATATTACACACAGTATGAGTTTACCATCAGGGTCAAAGAAACTATTTCGAGAAGCATATCAGAAACTGTAATGTGTGTATGTTTTTTTTTAACACACACACACACACACAAACACACCAACAGACATAAACAGAGTAAATGGGTAGATACATGTTGATGTATTTTTCAGTAGTACTCTCGCCAAATCAGTGGGATCATTTCATCTCTGAAATGTGGCATCTTCTTTGTTTAGGCTGAGATCATCACGGAGAAATATTTAAAAGACAAGAAGCGAAAACTCTCTTAGACACCAGTAATAGTTTTTCATTGATGACAGAGCAAGTAGCCTGGTTTTTTTCATGTCAATGTGGACACTATACTTGCGAGACAGACCTCATTTGTATGTGAATATACATCAAATATGTAACCGATGGAGACCGGAGTTCAATTCCTAAAAATTTAAAAATTTAAAAATTTAAAAATTTAAAAATTTAAAAATTTAAAAATTTAAAAATTTAAAAATTTAAAAATTTAAAAATTTTAAAATTTTAAAATTTTAAAATTTTAAAATTTTAAAATTTTAAAATTTTAAACATTTAAACATTAAAAAAACAAAAAAAACAACTTAAACTCTATTATGGAAAGCAGGAAGTGAACAAATAACAGTTACTGATTGTAAAAGTATCAGATGGAGGGGTAGGATATGGGTGTTCAGTAATGAAAACATCACAAGTGAGCTTGCATAACAATTATACTTGTATTTGCTTTGCACATAACTTCATACTTTTATGCATTTCAACAAGCATACAATATAGTGTAAATGTTATGCTAGCTCAAACGCAATGTTATTTATATGACAATAAATTATGCGTTATATATCACTATATCACTATATTGACAGTTACTATGGTACCCATTATGTCATTGTATGCTCATATCACCTTGTACTTCGGTACGAGGTGCATTATTTAAAAAAAAACGCAGTTTAAAAACAGGTTTATTGCACGGTTATTGCACGGTTATTGCACGGTTTATTGCATGTTAATTGCAATATCTGGTCTCATCTTATCTTATCTTTAGATGTTGGTGCAGTGAGTGTGTTGGAAGAGTCTTGAACCAGTCATGATGTGCTATATATGTCACTATATGGACAGTTACTATGGTACACATAATGTCATTGTATGGTCATATCACCTCCTACTTCGGTACGGGACAAAAAATAAAAAAACAAACAAACAAAAAAAAAACCTTAAACTGTATTATGGAAAGCAGGAAGTGAACAAATGTAACAGTTACTGATTGTAAAAGTACTGTGAACTGATTATGGGATGCACTCAATTGTAATCTGATGCATGTTCAAATGAAATAAAACCGTTACCGTTACCATAAATACATAGTACACAAGAGTACCAACAACACCCAAATCTAATAAAATAGCAGGTGGACTCACCATAGTTTAATTCCCATTTCTTTCTGAGAAAGTTTTGTAAAGGTCTGATGTTCGCATAAACCATAAACATGAATAACTTTTTCCCATCACTTAATGGATTTTATGACGGTCTGTAACTTGATGCTGAAATTGACTCCGTGTATTCCAAAGATCTGATGTTTCTGATCTGATATCGAACATCGGACAACTGAACATATCCTAAAATGTACAGCGTGATTATATGCTAAATAAATACTACTATTGTATTAGAGATCTGCAGATTTAACGGGTGTACCGACTCAAGAGTCTGGTAAGTATTGACAGTATGGACGCACATTCTACAGCAGATGTGGTGATAATCATCCTTTGTATACCGATACTACGTATGTGTGCATGTGTATGTGTGTGTATTGCAGTTGTAGACCGCAGGGAGCCAGACAGTTTCTCCTTCCGCCCTCTGTCTGAGCATCTCAGCGGAGAACATTGAGTACAGTAATACGTTTGAAAAATACTTTTGTTGTATGAAACAAAACACTAGAGTCCAGAGTAACTATGAAAACACCATGCATCGGGTTTTCCCAATTGATCCGTTTTTCTGTGACAACTGATGGTGGTCAATACCGACACACTCTGATCAGACCCAGACTGGCAATTTTGGCTATCCAAATGGGGGCGGCCAGATGGGCCGACCCACCTCATTGACCACAAGGTCACCGTCGCCATGTAAGGTTGGAGTTCTTGCGGTGGAAGATGGCATTAGGGCACTCGACTGCAAATGACGGAATCCATGAGAGACCGCTGTGTGAAAATGGAAAAGGAATTCTGTCCTGGGGAATGCAGGAGATCCAGGAAGCAGGAAGTCACCAAGACTAAGTTAAATGTAGGACTTGTTGTCAAATACGTTGAAGAACTGGACGAATATTAACAATCTTGACTTCAGTGCTGCCAACTTGACGGTTTTGTCACTCGATCTGGTGACATTCGACATTTTGTCAAAAGTGACTTGCGACAAATCTAGCGACTTTTTCTGCCGTCTTTAGGGAGTTTTCTGGTATTTTTGGGACACACCTATTTTGTGTTCTGACTGAGCAACCGCGGGTTCTGTTGACAGGTCTACTCAGATCAGCTTCCGAGCCGCAGCACCGCGGGGGTGGATCTCTAAAACGCAAAAGTTTTTTAATCTTCCGTTTGCTTGGATAAAAGAGGCGGGTTTTTGTTGACTTTTTTTCGTCTCTCCTACAATGTTTTTTTCCTACAGCATTTACAAGATCATATGCAGATCATATGCAAATTATAGGATAGCA